>NC_027751.1:48879525-48912920 GCF_000695525.1 Brassica oleracea var. oleracea | reverse complement strand
GATAGTCTCAAAGTTTGGCATTTTCTGAATATAAAACATATATTATTAAACATTAAACATGAAACATAACATATATCTTACAACAAAAGATATAGATACTATAATACAGTCTACTTATATCACATCGATTTATATCACCAACTCCCCATAATCTCCTATAAATAACCACACAAGGAGAAGAAGAAGGGCATCCCAAAAACAAAGAAAGAGAGAACAAGAGAAGAAGAGAGTGAGCAAGAGAGAAAATAAGAGAGAGAAAAAAAATCTTTCTTGTGAGAAAATTTTTCTCTATAAGAAATTAAGTATAATTTCTTGAGTGTATTTGGGATCGGGTGTGAGTTGAGAGCTTGTAAAAATTTCTCGGGTTGAGAATAAAAGATCTGTAGCAGGTCCGGAGACATAGGCAAGATTGGCCGAACTCCGTTAACAATTTTGTGTGTGTTTTCCCTCTCCCATAAATTCGGTTTTCCGCAAAAATTTGACCGCATATTTTCTAACATTTATATATCTTATTTAATAGATAGTTCTTAGCCTTTTTTAGTTAAAATCTAAGAAAATTTAAGAATCATCTCTTAGCAGAAGATAAGGAGAAGGACTGGGGATAATCATGCTTAATCATGGTCTAAGAACTTGACGAGAGGAAATCAGGCGGGGCCAAACCGTGAAAAAACAATCATGTGAAATGGTCGTGACACGTCAGCAATAACGGACGGAAGCTTAGCTGATGATAATCGTATAGCCTTTTGGTCGGTGCAAATTATAATGGAATTGCAAAAACTTTTGAGTGTTGTTGTTAAGACTTTTCTTTTCAATGATTGTTGTTGACATCAATAGCATTACTATGTTCCAATTTTCAGCAGCTCTTTTAGGATCAGATGGGTGGCTCCTTAAGAGAGAAAGATCGGTCTTTAGTTTGAATTTGAATCTGAGCTGAGTTCTCTTTCATCATCATCATCTTTGTGGGATACATACATTTTCTTTGTGTCTGAATGGCGTCTGAGAAACCGGTGGAGGATGTGAGTGCTATTTCGGAGAACACTGACAACGTACTCAATGAGAATGTTCCGGTACAGGTATAATCTTTCTTACAAGACTCCAGTGTTTTGAACAGTGTTCAACATCAATCTTCTATTAGCATTCTCTGCAGGAAGTAGTAGACTACTCTAAACATCAAAACAGCTAATAAACCAATGAAAGCTGAAATGGCAAACAAGGAAGATGATCGATACCACTTCGTATGCCTTTTCTTCATATTCTTTCTTATGTTTGTTAATGACCTATGCATCTCATCTCTCTTTATAATGTTTGGATGTTCAATAGAACTTCTACACCTTGCTGGAGGAGAAGTAGTGTTGGGATTTTCATTCAGGTTGGAGGAAAGAGCTGAAAAAAAAACGGAAAGAGGTTGTTGCTCTATCCTTGCAACCTTTTCATTTTACATTTTCTAGAGGACTTTTTTTTTGTTTCGTCTTAACTTGTGTCTTCTTCTTTTGGTTTGATCTTGAAGAGCCACCACCTAAGGTTGAACTGAAGAAGGTTTGCTTCTTTGTTCTTCCTATGTGATCATACTTTTCCTAAATTGGTAGTTGTTGTATCTCATGTTGTGTGGTCCGTGAAAATATTTAGATACCAATTACTCGTTCTAAATCTCCAAAGCTAGGACGCAGAAAGAGTAGTGGTGGTGCAACAGGAGGTGAGACGAGTCCTCGGGTGACAAAACCAAATGACTCATCATCATTTATCTTGAAGAAACCCATAACAAAGCCTCAGCCAAAGGTTGAAACTAGAGCTGTAAAATGGGTGGGCTGTCCAATAGGCGTCCATGTCCAAATATATTTGGGCTTCCATTTGTTATACTCATATTTCCAGATGGGCTTTAAATGGTCAAAATTGGGAAACCATTTAATCTTTGGGTGTTTGTGGATTTGGTTAATATGGACATGGACGGCCCAATTAAAAAAAAATTCTAGGGTTTCCAAAATTTGGGGAAAAATTGAAAAATTTCATTTCATCATGAAAGAGAGTTTATGCGACTCATTTGACGATTTGGTGATTGAAACTGAGTTCCATCGGAGAAATCGAGTTTTCTCGCCAAACCGCAAAATCGAGTTTTCTCGCCAAAACCGTAAAATCGAGTTTTCCCGCCATAACCGTAAAATCGAGTTTTCCCGCCAAAACCGCAAAAATCGAGTTTTCCCGTCAAAACCATAAAATCGAGTTTTCCCGCCAAAACCGGAAAATTGAGTTTTCCCGCCAAAACCGGAAAATCGTGTTCTGCCAAAACCGAAAAATCGAGTTCTGCCAAAACCGTAAAAATCGAGTTTCCCGCCAAAACCATAAAATCGAGTTTTCCCGCCAAAACCGGAAAATCGTGTTCTACCAAAACCGAAAAATCGAGGTTTCCTGCCAAAACCGTAAAAATCGAGTTTCCCGCCAAAACCATAAAATCGAGTTTTCCCGCCAAAACCATAAAATCAAGTTTTCCCGTCAAAATCGTAAAATCGAGTTTTCCCGCCAAAAATCGCAAAATCGAGTTTTTCCGCCAAAACCGGAAAATCGTGTTCTACCAAAACCGAAAAATCGAGTTTTCCTGCCAAAACCGTAAAAATCGAGTTTCCCGCCAAAACCATAAAATCGAGTTTTCCCGTCAAAATCGTAAAATCGAGTTTTCCCGCCAAATTACAAGATTGGAAAATCGAGTTTTCTGCCAAAACTGTAAAATTTGTAGTCTTATAGATTAAAATTTTAAAAATTTCTTATATGGTCCATTATGGATTCCATGGCAGCCCATGTAAACATGGGTGTTAGTGGGTCTGGTCGTTAATGGACATGGTTCCTAATGGACATGGTCACTCTTTGTCCACAAACAATAAATGGATAAATGGATATGGGCTAATGGACTGTGGGCTAACCCAGTTTACAGCTCTAGTTGAAACGCAAGAGAAGTCAGGGAAGGCTGAAGAAAGGAGAAAAGAAGTGAAGAAAGAAGAAGCAAAGAAAAAGAGAAGGCTGAGATCATGACAACATCCAAGTGAAGGGTGAGATCATGACAAGTGAAGTTACCGTGGGAGGCTGATCAAAGCAAAGAGAGCGTTTGGCATTGGGCATCTCTGTTTCTTCTTCCTTTTTAAAGGCATTAGTGTGAATAGAGTTGTTGCATTGTGTCTATTTTGACAGTTGCTTCTCATTTTCAGATTTTTAAAAAAATTAAGCCTCGGTTTGTTTTTAATAAATGGTCTCTTAATATTTGTTGGATGAAATATGTGTGAATTTGGAGAGTAAAATAGTGGCGAGTTGTGCAAATGTTTATATATTAAAGGAGACTGGTGGGGTCTTTATTAACAGCTAAACATGTTAGGGTCGGATACAAATATTCTTGTGGGGTGCTCTGTATTTGCAACATGTTTGTGGTCGGAAACAAGATTATGGTTTAAATCTGTTTGGGCTTTGTTTGAACGATTCCTGTAAATATTGATGGATAGGCCTACTGACACTACTCACTCCTAAGATTCTCATTCGTTATCCATACAAGATATTATGTTTCAAAATGTTAAGCGTCATTCTTAGTATTTATGCTTCATTCATTGTTGTATAGGTAAACTTCTTTATGGAACAATGAACACGAGACGATGTGAGTTAAATATTGATGGATAGGCCTACTTAATACTTGCATTGTTTTTTTTTTTGTCAAAATAAATGTATGTAGTGAATATGTACATGTTAAACACTTGGTAACTTTGACTTTGACTCTCGCCTACTACAAAGTTAGTGATATGATATTAATTGGCTAAAGACTAAAGAGAATCAGACTTTTATTACATGAAGACAAAAGCCCCACACAGCTCACTTGTCCTCATGTCCAGTCCCCACTTCTTCCTAATATCTTCACCGGCTCAATAGTAACATTAAGCTGTCAAAAATTAAAAATCTTGATATAAACAAAGGTAAGTTATAGCTTTGTAAAAGCAAATCATATTAATTAAATGGTACTTGTCAATTAAAAATGGTACGTGTCCTAAGCTGTCAAAAATTAAATATCTTGATATAAACAAAGGCAAGTTATAGCTTTGTAAAAGCAAATAATGCTCTCTCAATTCCCGAAAATAAGATTTTCTAGAATATACACGGTTATTAAAAATTTAATAAATATTTATAATTTAATTTATTTTTTATTTTATCATATACTTTTCAATAATTTTCTACCAATGAAATTTAATCAATTCAAATATTCTCAATTAATGTTCTTCAAAAGTATAAAAAAAATATCTTAACAATATAGAAAATCTATCTTTGTGGAACAACAAAAAAATCTAAAAAATCTTACTTTCGGAAACGGATGAAGTATTAATTAAATGATACTTGTAAACCCCTACCGCTGTCATGAGCCAAGTAGATGGCTCGTGGGCAGCAAGTCATGAATGGATGGGATGGGATTTTTCCTTTTGGAGGCGGAGGAAGAGATCCTACAAGGACAGCTTTGCACTCACAGAGCTCAATCACCTATACATGTTGAAGCGGAGGGCATCATTTGGGCAATGAAAAAAGCTCGAGCTAAAAGTCTCGACGATATCAATTTTGCTTCAGACTATCAACAAGGTGAACAGAGATGAAGAATGGCCGGCGCTATCAACAAAGTTGGATAAAATTAAATTCTTGCTTTCTAAGTTTCAGAGTGTTGTTTTAACCTTTTTACCGCGTTTTTGTAACATCCGTGCGGACTCCTTGGTTAAAAGAGGACATTCACATGCACATTACTTCGCGGCTGTAAACTCCCTTGTCCCCTTCTTGTCTATTCTAGAAGCTCGCCATGAAGAATCAGAATGATCCTCTATCAAAGTTTGGTTGATGGCCAAAAAAAAAATTGGTACATGTAAATAAATAGTCGGTGTACCAAAGAGTATGTGTGTTATAATAATCTTTAGTAAGCATGAATACTTGATTCTTTTATAAACTTGTTTTTGATGAAGACAAAAATAAATACATTTGGTATTTGTATAAACAATAAACAGAGCCGCTGATATTATGACCAGGTGAGTGAATATACATTTGGGTCATTATACATTACGTTGATTGATCTATTACAGCAAAGGACATTGTAGCTATATGCCGATCACACATTAAATTATTTGCCAGATTTTATATTTTATGTATAGTAGTATTATACAAAATGAGAGCAATAATGCATCAATTGAAAAAAAAAGAGAATGTAATAAATAAGCACACAAACCGATCAGTCCTTTATTATTCCATATAGCTGTTCATATAGTTGTATAGTAATTTGTATTACATTGAATTCTCTAACTTCTACCATCTTTTTCATGCACCCCAAATAACAAACTTCATCAGAACCTACTGTCCACGTATTCATATATATATTTTGAATATAAAAAATTACAATAGAGCATGCAAACCGCAACGAACCAAAAATCACATCATTTACATATTCAATTTTTTTTCTCTTTTTCTTTTCCAGATGTTTACCGAAGCAAGAATTTGGAAGCTCTGGTTTTATTTTGATAACAACGTGTAAAATCATTGACATGGGATGAACCGTGATCCCATCATTCTACAAGCTACCTCCATCAATTTACCTGCGTAGATTATCACATAATCAGTGACTTTTTCTTTGAAATGATTAGTGCAATGAATATATGATTAGAACCAAATTCAAAATAAGGACAAAAGGGTTTGGTTTGGGGTTTAGTAAAAATAAAAACAAGCTGTCATTAACGACCAATTGTGCCTCACAGCTTGTCTTATAGAAAGAACAAAAGAAAAGACATTTTCCATTAATTTAATGGTTATTATGGGATTATTCGTCGGTGGTTTATAAAAAAAAGAAGCTATTATGTGAACTAAAAAAACAAAGTTTGTTAATAGAGTTTTGTCTCCATGCCCTTACACGTCTCTGCTTTATTCCAAATCCCACATGTTTACGTCTACTCTCATTTACCGACCAAACTCAAGGCTGCTTAAACTATTTAACTTTCTGACAATCTACGACACAAAAATGATGTAATTCTAGTTTAGACGTCAAAATCAAGTACTTAAGGACAGGAGCAATCACAATCTAAAACTAAATGTAAAAGAAAAGTAATAAAGACTTAAAAAGTTTTTTTTACCTCTTCTTGATTTAGCAACTTTCTTAACGACCGGAGCAGCTGGTTTCATCTCCGTTGCCGGTGTCTCCTTCATTGGAAACAAGACACCATCAATACCCTGAACTGATATCCGACCGTCGGTGTAGATATCAGGGTCGAACAAATAAGCTGAGCCTTCACCGTGTCCGAACTTAACAGAACCATCGGCTTCTTGAGCCAACACTTTGTGTGGGAATCTCAATGAATCGTACTTCACCTTCCCGAATCTTCGTACTGCGTTGTACATACTCTCTTCTGTCTGATACTCCGGTATGATATGGTAATAAACAATCTGCTCAGGAGCACCCGGCTCGCTCAACTGATCCGTCGTGAGCTTAGCCATGGCCTCGTCGTTAGGTGCCAAGACGGTTAAAACGTAACCTTCAGAGACGAGACGACCCATCTCGGTGGCTAGGGAAGTTAAGTTGACGAGAATGTCAGCCATCTCGTTGTAGCCACCGTAATGCAATAGAGTGTGGATGAAGTCTTTGACTTGAGCCTCGCCGTTGAAGTGGTGACGTGGACCTCCGGGTCCGGGAGCTGGAGCCGGAGCGAGAGAAGGACCTGGTACAGGACCGGTTTAATAATTTTATAGGCAGGTAAAACAATTAGGATTCTCAAAATTAATATTTATTTAACTTTTAATAAAAAAAATTAAATATTAAGAGTAAAATTTTTATAAACTTTATGATGAAAACAAAAATATGTTCATTAAAATATTTTGGACATTTTTATTAATTTTTTTTTTTTTAATATTTGTAGTAAATACGTATATCTAAAAAAAACTCGAGCTCCTAATTAACTTTTAAAAATGGGGGCGGGGGCACGGCGGTGCGACCGCACTGACCTGGTGACATGGCGTCGTAGACTGGGAGGACTGGAGGGGCTCCGGCGGGGACTGGAGCTGGTTTCTTGAGACGGTGGGTTCTTGGATCAACCTCCGGAGCTCCTTCTGGTAAAACGGCGGAGATTGAACGGAGACTACGACGGCGGTTGAAGTCTTCTTGAACAGAGCGAGGGATAAGAAGACGCTCGATGCCATGGATGATGCCGTCAGGTCTAATGACGTCATCTGGACGGACGATCTCAGCGGAATCGACTTTTAACCGGCGAGTAGTGTCGACGGTGAGGTGAACATGGTCGTTGGAGAGTGTACGGTGGTGATGAGAGAGCGAAGGCCACTGAGGAGAAGAGATACGACGTGGGAGAATGTGGAACATCAAGAGAGATTGTAACGATTTGAGGTTTCTTGGTTCGAGCAAGAAAGATTTGAATTGAGGGTCGAGGTTACGTTCCAAGGCATCGTTACGTGGTGCGAAGATTGTGATGTTGTGTCTACCAACTGCTTCTTCGAGGGTTTGGAGGAGGAGTGCTTTCTCCACAAGCTCGGCTAGCTCTGTGTAGTGAGAGTCGAGGAGAGCTACGAGGACTGAGTTTGAGTTTATTTGACCTGAGGTGGGTTTGTTTTCGGGTAATGCTGTGGCGATGGAGGTGGCTAAGAGGAGGAGAAGGAGCTTTGAGAAGCTATTGGAGAAGTCCATTGCGTTTGTGGAGAGAGAGGTGAGCGGGAAGTGTCGGCAATGTGAAGAAAGAAGAAGGGGTTGAGGAGAGAGAGATTCTCTGAAGCTGATGTGAAGTTTCTTCTTTCTTTTTAATTGTTTTTGTTTTGGTATTTTTGGGTGGTTGTCTTTTTGCTTATTTATTTATTTATTTTTAATGGGTAAAAAGTGGGGTCTACACGTGCCACTTTGTTCAGATGTATGCCTAGCTTGAAGCCTCTCCTTCAGACAGAGGGCTGCTACTTGTTTCTGTTCAACAACTCAAGCACTATGTCTCTGTCTTCGAAGCTTTCGTGTCGGTTTCTAACTCGGTTCAGTATCTGAACTTCACTTCAAGTAAAAACTTTCCATCTTTGTATTTTTTTAGGAATAAAAAATATCGATTGTTTGGCTTGCAAATCAAAACGTAGTAACGTACGACTCAAACTATTGTAACTATAATAATTAGTTGTAATTGAGTTTTATAATACGTTACTCATTAAGCTTCATTGATACAAATGCCATGCTTCGAGGCGGATATATTTTGTAGGTTCTTTACAGTATTTTATCTTACAGCATTGAAACACGAACGACAACGTTAATTAATTGTAGTTTCGTGATACAACAACTTTAGCAAAATGCCAACATAAGTTTAGATTATTCTCACTCATATAACGTAACAAAGATGTCATGAACCAATATTATTATATTACCAAAGTCCAAACCACCTAGTATTTGCTAGTCCAAAATTTTCAACAAAAAGAAAACAAATTATTGATGATTACTGCATGACATTTACAATAAATATTTATTAGGTAAAAACATTTATTTGTTGATCTTTTTTTTAATACCAAATATTTATTTGTAGATCACCCTTTAAAGAAATTTACATCTCAGGAATTCATAAATGTGAAGCTTTCTTTCGATGTATTATGAAAAAAGCTAAGTGTATATATATGAATTATGCAATTGTTCTTCCATATATTAGCATTTTTTCACAAAAAGTTACTTTACTTTTCTTATGATTAATTTTCGAATGAATTAGCATTCTGTAAACATATAATGACCGTATGAATTAGAATACTGCCTGAAAGGGTTTTTGAAGTTCGGTTGCAAATGTCATGAATTCATTTTGAGCGAATGACAACATTTTCGAGGATGGAATTCTATAAATAAATCTATGTAGATGACTTTTAATTCCTAGCTAGATTAATTTTGTCACATATATAAATCATAAATAAAACCAGTGAAGGAAGGTAAGATGTCTTTGGTTGAAATATATCCATCGATTTAAGCTTTGGATCTAACATTAAGTCATTTTTTATAGTAAGAATCGTTGTTAATAAGATGTTAGACCAATGCATATGCTTGAGATTTACTGCAAAACTATGTCGTGATTGTGAAATAACATCTCACATACACCGATCTACTTGATAAACAAAATCTTTTGTGAGACAGATGTAAAAAGAAGAGGCCTCATGGAAACGTAAAGGCTATATTTGACGTTAATGAGCTTTGGTTCTTGCACGTGCGGTGGAATAGCGCGTCAAAAGTCTTTAATGTATGATGATTGATATAATCTCGCTTTCGCCGTTACTTATGATCTGATACGGCGACGTTTTACTTGCCGTTAGATTTTCCGTCGCCTTCGAACCGACACTGTCGTGGTGGTTGGTCTTCTCCTTTGATTCGAAGCTCCGTTCTCGGCCCACTAACATTATATAAAGAGAAAACAATAGTATTCAACTAACAATAAAATAAAAGAGGAAACAACTTTGGGATTCTTTTTTTTGTAATTTGCATTTTCTGGTTATTAAATTATGGCCAAGGAGCTCCTGACTCGTGACATGAAGGACTTCTTCACTTCTAAGTAATTTTTAATAAAACATATCCTTTTACTTTTAGGTTTTATAAAGTGCCAATATATGTACCGAAAAACACATGTTTTTGAAGTCTATATATATATATTTTGGTTTTATAAAACCTATTGGAGTTGAAAAACCGAAAAAGGAAGGTGGAAATTAGAATATTTCAAAAAAGCAAAAGTCAAATGATTTTTAGGAATTTTTATACTAGAGAAAAGAACATTTATTAGACAATAGTTGGAAAAAGAATGCATTGTACATAAGCTTTTCGGGTAGATGCGAGATATATGGCCATTTTAAAATAATCAAAAGATCTTATACAATGGCACTATTGATGAATTTAGGTATCGTGGAGTTATAATACAGTATCATTAACTTGATTCTTACAAAATTAAAGATTGACAAGACATTTATTTTCTGATTCTCGTTTTTTTTCTTAAATAAAAATCATTTTTTCTTTTGTTTTTTTTACGAAATAATCATTGTCTATCTTATTAGAAAAACGATCAGCTAAGTAGCTGGATACACCATTGTATATTTTTCTCTGAATATGGAATAACTTTACCATGTTTCTAGTCTTCTTTCTTTTCTGAGTTTTTCTTGTGATCGATAAAATTCCATAGTTCAAGATACTTACTTAGCTATCCAACCTCAATCTTTGCATTATCACTTTTTACCAATTTCAGTTCTTCATATTGACATTTACAAAATTACGTACAAAATTTCATGTTTTAAATGTCAAATCAGTATATAAATCATAAGAAAAATGAAAAAATGTTAAAGGAAAAAGGTCAAAAAAAAGACAAACGAAAAAGCGAGGAACAAACAAAAGACGTTTACTCTCAATAACCCGGTAGAGGTCCCTTCTTGTTACTCTTTGTGCTATGATGTTTTTAAAAACGTTTACTCTGTGCCGAAGAGTAGCTTATTTCTGGTGTCTGACACCTGTAACCGGGCAGCCTCTGCTATCGCTGATAGTGTTACAAGAGACCATCGTCTTCAGTCGTACGTTGCTACTGGTGGCCCCCGCTGGTTGTCTGAACTACTATCTACAGAGGCATCAGCATGTTGATCTATTTCGACCTTCTTAGCTGCCTTCTGCTTTAGCTTGTGTTTCAAGGCATGGTTTTGGTTTTTCTCCCGACTGTTTGGGTGTATTTTACTAGGGGGCCTATTGGTTCCCATTTTAATTGCTTTTAAGGTTTGGCATTGTTTTGACCACAACCACTTGAGATGAAACTCTTTTGAATTTTCAATGATAAAAAAAAAAACAAAAAGAAAAGGCCCCCCTAAGCAGTAAGCAGTATAGTGATTGGGTTGTAGAAGTCCGTAACCAGATTGGGCCTTTGTGAAACCGCAATTGTTTTGTTAAAATCATTACTGGTCCTTCTCTTGAAGTTTTGGCTGGTCCTAATTAATACGTTAATCTTGAATTTTTAGCTGGTCCTAATAAATACGGTAGTTGATACAACTCAGAACATTAACATCTTCTGCGTCCATCGACATAAATGACAACATGGGATACATTATACATATGTGATATGTGGTCCGGTTTTAGCGCCTAATTTTGGGAAGAGCGGTGTGTAATTAAGATTTACCAAATTAAGCAAAACAAAAACACAGGATTTGAGAAACGAAAAACAAAAAGAAAGAAGAGAAACTATTTTCGAAAAATAATTGACTACTTTATACTCTTTTTTAATATAAGTCGTTTTACAATTGTGCACATAGATTAAAAAATCATTAATTTTTTATATTTTCTAAACAAAAACATCATTAAATATTTACCTAATCATAAATCAACCAATAATAAAATAAAATGTATATTATTATTGGTCATATAATATTAAGTGTTAATAAATTTTATATAGAAAACCGAAAACGTCATATAATTTGGAACGTAAAAATATCTCTAAAACGACTTATATTAAAAACGGAGGAAGTAACTATGAAGGATTGTGTTGAATGAGAGTTGACTTGTTATAAACCTTGACTACTTTGTTGTGCTTCTTCCTCCATCCTCAAATTTTGATTTCTTATTTTTCCGGCGATACTCTTTGTTGTTCCCTGACGGCTCCATCACATTTACTGCAAAACTCACCTTTTTCTCCTTCTTCTTCTTGTTCTTCTCCTTGTTCTTCATATCTACACATGTTTTTCTATAAATAAGATCAGAAATTTAACTAAATACGAACATGCACGGACTCAAAACATGGGAGAGAAGATTTTTAGTACCGAACTGAAGTTCAAGCTTCTCCATGTAACAGGACAAGAGACGCTTGTGTAGTTGAGCCGCAAGGAGCACCACGCTTCCAGAGACGAAAAAGACCGTCATGTACCCAGTTGAGCTCTCCATTTTCTTTCTGAAATTATTTGTTAATCAAGATGTTAGCAACTATAGATATGGTGGCGACATGATCGAAATTTCGAAGAAAAGGGAAGCATGGAGATGAAGAAAAGTATTGAGACGATCATTAATAACACTGTTCTTTTCCAACTAATATAACTGTCTTTATTTTATTTTTATTATTGAAAGTTGAAACATGAAAAACAACTAAATAATAAAGGCGTGGAAAGTGGAGCAGACGGCTTGGAAAATATAACGATGTAAAACATGTAAAGAGATATAACGATGTTAAAAAAAAAAAAAACCTAATTACGAATTCTAATTGTTATGTTATGTACTACTTCAAGTGTTGTGTGTGCTTTTGCAGATATCTATGCGCAAGTAAACTGAATCATATCCAGTGCTTCTGAAAACTCTTTATCTTACCAAAATCTTTGAACAATTTTATTTTTCTAGAATCAAGGATTACTTGCCACACGCGCAATCTTCTGATCTTATGATTTACAGTTTTTTTTCCGTCATATCTCTCAATACGTGAATAATTTATTTTCTTTTATAAAGATTATCATATGATTCCAAGTCCAATTAGGAATATGAACATAAGTACACGTGGATTAGGAGGACACTTTGAAGTTTGAACTTCATAACTCTTCCTATCTCTAAAACAAATCTCTAGACCAATATTTTTTTTAGACTATTCATAAAGATATGCTCAAAACGTTTGTGCTGCTAGGGGAGAGAAGATAGTCTTGCTTGTTGGAAAAGAAACAGAAACCATAACCGTCCAAAAGGGTTCAAGAAAACAGAGTTTGCTTGGATAAATAGATAATAGATGTATCATGTAGATGATGAGTATTAAGAACCAAGTTTTAACAAGGCGATGTTTTATTGGATCTCGTGTGTTAAAGCCAAAGTTTTAATAATTTATGGCAGAGATTCATAAGAGAAGAAAGAAGTCTTTATCTGTGGCCTGTGGGAGAAAGATTTTGAGTGATTCAGATGATCCAGCTGCTATCATCCTTCAACTTTGATTCCTCCGACCATGTTTGCTCTACATGTTCCCACACCAACCCTTCCCCTTCCTGCACATTCCACAATACATACAATCATCAACAAAACTCCAGAAGCTGCTCTCATTACACAATCTCATCATACCTTTGCTGTGAATTTGACAGTCGTGGTGCAGCCTATGCGTTCATCACCTGGCAAAAGAAAGTTGAATTAGATTATTATTGGTTTTTACTCTTTGAGTTATATAGATTATTATGTAATAAGGCTTTTACCACTCTGCTCCCACTTATCAAGCTTTACCATCCATGTCCCAGGAGCAGTCTCTGTAGCCAAGACTTGATCTACCCAAACCCGAAACTTCTTCCCTTGTTTGTCTCCATGGTGCTTCCTTAGCTCACCAATAGTATCTACCAGAGACTTCTCAGCACCAGATGGATGCACAAACACACCACCAGGTTGCTGACAACAAAAGGCAATTTCAGTGCAAATTAAATTATAAAAAAATCTGTTTAAACACTCACACATGAAGCTTTGAGGCTCGCCGCATACGCCTCCGAGTTCTCAACCTCACCGCGTCTCCACCTCTCATAAAACAAGAAAAACTTCACAACGTCATGACCAGGGTTCGGATTCTCCACCTTGCACTCCAAGAAGTCAGAGACATCTCTCGGAGAAAGGTTTGGACCAAGCTTGAACTCGCCAATGGCTTGTATAATCCCACCTGCACACCTCTCCTTGGCATGGATCACCTTTGGATTGTCTTTGGCGTTCTCGGCGTGCCACTTCAAGAGCTCTTCTTGTGCATTGCTTACCATGACGCCGTAAACATCGGGAATGCTAAAGAGTTCAGCATCGTTCCCGGAGTCTCCACAGGCAAGAGTGTTGACAGGGAGCTTTCCTTCGCTCTTGAGCTTCTTGAGGAGATAAGCAAGCGCTTGTCCCTTTCCAGCACCTTGTGGTAAGATGTCTAAATCCATTCCACCACTGTAGATTATTTTGACATCCAACTGAAACAAAAACACACACACACAATCATCTCAAACTAGGCATGGGCACATTATCCGGAACCGGACCAAATAGTTATCTAAATTTTTATAATATAGTTTATATAATTATAAGTATTAAATATATTTAGTTTTAAAATTAATTTAAAAATTATTTATAAACTGAAATATTAAAAAAACAAACAAATTACGAGACTACTTTTATCCAAAATATTTAAAATTATCCTAAATATCAAAATTTTATCCGTAGGCTAGAAAAATCTGACTTTTAATCCGTTCAAAACCTTAATTCTCTGACTTTTTAAATCCAAATTAACCAAAAACTAACCAAAAAACCGAAACCAACCGGAACCAAATAGGATCCAAAATTACTTAAGCGGATTCCCAACTTTGTTACCCGAACCGAAAACCAAAATAACACAGTTAATTAACTCTTTTTTTTTCTAAGACGAAGAAAGAAATTCTATTTTCTCTCCCAACTTTATTACCCGAACCGAAAACCAAACCAACCGAATCAAAACTGAACCAAATTTTCTAAATATCCTTTAGGATCCCAAACCTCTAGAACAGAAAGAACCTCCAAAACCGAACCCCCAGACCCAATTCCCAGAGCTAAGAAGAAAGGTAAATTCAATTGCTACTATAGCATCATGAAAGCAAATCTTACCCCACGTTTCTCCAACCGCTGTGACAGCTCCTTGATCACTTCCTCAGCCTTACTCTTGTCAACGTAAAAGCTAACCTTGTGTGGCCTCTGCTCAGTCTCTGCCTACAGTAACCAACCACACTCTCGTCATTGTCCCATTGACAAGTAGACTTCAAGATATAGACTTGTACCTGAAGAGTTAACTCAGAGAACTTGCCGGTCTCTTCTTTAACAACCCCCAAATCCCATTTATGATTCAAGTCATCAACCCAACCAAGATCAGGAACCATGGAGTTACCATAAGTAATCTCAGTCCCTACAGACATGATTGTAACGTCAGGGGTCAGCAAAGGCTTCTCCTTTCTCAGTTCTTTGTACAGAGTCGGTGATCTTCCGGTTGAGAAGACGAGAAGAGAGTCATGGCGATAAGCGTGTTCCCATAGCGAGTTGAATCTGAGCAAAGCGAGGTTCTCAGGATCGTGATGATCAACCTGGAGCAAGACGGACATGACCCATCAATAAAGACAGAACCTTTATTACAAAAATGGTGACTTTTTTTTTTACCATGGTATGATCAAGATCCGAGACTATCATGAGACGAGCAGGAGATGTTAGCCTCTCCATGATTACTTGAGATTCTACACAATGTAACGTGAGATTCACATAAAGGAGAAGAAGAGACTGGGGAGGATAGAGGAATAGAGAGAGTGAACGTAACGTACCCGGAGAGATTCAGATGTCACCACAGAGTTTGAGATCGGACCATCTGTGTTGTGTCCCTTGCCTTTTTTCTTTAGTTTTATGCGATAAAGATCCGATGATTCTTAACGAATGTAGGAGATAGAGATATACGTGTTGCGTATCTACTACAGCTATCACCTGTCAGACTGTCAGTACCACCGAATATTTTCTTTCTAAAATCTTTATTAATTAAGTAAAATACACCTAGCATTAGTCTAGAAACACCTAATTTTGTTTTTTTTTTTAATTCACCAATGGAATATTCACGATATTCTTTCCTTTAAAAAACTAAATCAGGAGATTTTTTTGGATTTGAAATGCAAATTCAAGAATTTTAACAAATCAAGCCTAGGCTTTATGGACATTTATCGCTGAACCAAATAAAAACCGGAAAATCTGAAATTTATATCGAATATCTATAAATCTAATTAAATTAGTTATTATAGAAGACTGGTTCGGATAAAAATAGAACACGAAAATGATTAAAATAATCTTTATTGAATAATTTAAATACATGCATGTATGATTAATTGGTTAAGAATTATGATTTAGTTTTTTTTTTTTTTTTTTTTGAAAATTATGATTTAGTTTTTTGGGATGATGATTAAGGTTTGAAAGATTAAGATTTAGAATACAGAGTTCTGGATTTATAAAATAAAATAATAAATAATAAAATATTATATTAAAATATTATAAGAATAAATTAGTTTTTTGTTATATAAATAAAGCTTTTGTGGTTTTTTTTTTGTTTGAAGAATTGTCCAAATTTCTACTCTTACTTTTGGACTAGAGTTGGGCCTATGAACGAATTCGAGTTTAGAAACTGTCCTCTACGGGCTTTTTTTGATGGATTATGTCTAACAAAAGATATAAAACGAAAATTCGAGTTTTCGCTCTCTACTTTCTTCGTATTTCTCTCTCTCGCGTAAATATAAATACTACAGATGAAAGTTCAAGAGTTCCTTTTGTTTCCTTTCTTCTTCTGAAAAAAAAAAAAAAAAGTCAAGACTCCATTCTTTCTTCTTCTCTCGCCTACACATCATACTTGGATTTGGATCCTCACAACTCATCTTCCGAAGATGACGATCCCTAATTCTACAGCTTCCACGGCTGAAAACGCCTCCTCTCGTCTCCCCGAGGAAGAGAAACGCATCGTCTCGGAGCTGGCTACCAACTCGAACGAACCAGACTCCTACTTCGCCGTCTCCAAAAGGTCTTCTCTACTTCAAATCTTGATTCCCGCTTAGAAACAACACTCTTGTTTGACTCAACGTTGTGTATTGCTGCAGGTGGTACGCAAGCTGGCGGAAGTATGTCAATACGCCTCTCGGAGGAGGAGCAGCTGCTCCGAGGCCTGGACCGATTGATAACAGTGACATCATCGAAACTGATCCATATCTTGGTAGAAAATCGCTGGCTAAAGAGAAAGCTTACGTTCTTGTTACTCAACTAGTTTGGAATACTCTTCTTGAATGGTGAGTGAGTGTGAGTCTCTCTATCTTATCTTTGTTGTTGTTGTTTGATCAAATGTTATTGTTCTTTCAGGTATAGCGGAGGTCCTCCAATACCAAGAACCTTCATCTACCTTTATCTGTCAGATTCAAGAGATGACGATGATGATAATGATGATAATGAGGTTACTGATATACGGTTGCCAAAAGAGGCCTCTATAAGGGAGCTTTATGAGATGGTTTGTGCTAAAACGGTAGTATCTCTAGAAAAGGTGTGTAATTTGAAGTCTTGTCATTTCTATATTTAGTTTTTGCACTATGGAGGACATGTGTTCTTTTTGCTTCACATTGATGATTTATGTGTGTATATAAGCAGGCTCACATCAGGGATTACTACGATATGAATAAAGGCGAACTCTTGGATCCTTTATCTAACAAGAGCCTTGAAGAGTCTGGTCTTGTCACGAACCAAGATGTAAGTGTGTAATCTAGACACAAAAGAGTCTCTCACTCATGCCAAAATTTGATTTCTCTTGAATGACTTTTGCTGGCAGATTCTTCTTGAAGTTGATGAGCGAGGCCTAGCGGGACTGGTTAATTTGGGAAACACATGCTACATGAACAGCGCTGTTCAGTGTCTGGCGCACACGCCTCCCATACATGAATACTTCTTGCGAGATCACACTCATCAGGGCGAGCTTGCTAAGGCGTTTGGTAAGCTGTTGACGGAGTTATGGTCTTCAGGGACTAATGCGGTTGCGCCGCGCGTTTTCAAGAAGAAAGTGGATAAAGCTGCTCCACAGTTTACTGGTCACTATCAACACGATTCTCATGTTAGTTTGTTTCCTCTATCAAATGTGCATAATTGAGCAAATGCTTTTGTTTATGATAATGTTTTGCTTCAGGAACTGCTTCTTGCCTTGTTAACTGGCCTGCATCAAGAGTCTGACATTGTTAACGTCTTCCAAGTAAGTGTCTCACACCTGGACGATTCTGTCTCTTACATTGCTGACTGTTTGAGATATGTTGTCAGGGTCAATGCAAGTCAAGTCTGGTTTGTCCAGTTTGTGGGGAAACAGCAAACACCTATGACTCCTTCACGTCCTTGTCTTTACCATTGCCTTCAACACCTACTCCTTCAATATCTCTGATTTCTTGTTTGGAGGGATATTTAGCAGAAGAGCCTCTAGGACCGGATAACATGTGGTAACTAATAGCACTCACTTGCAATAAGCTTTGGTCTTGTAAGGCCTTTTAAGTTTTTGACCATTCTTTCACAGGCTTTGTCCGCAATGCAAAGACAAGAGACAAGCTAACAAGAAGCTTGACCTGTGGAAGCTGCCGGAGATTCTCGTGTTCCAATTAAAACGGTTCAAGACTAGCAAATATTTCTTGAAGAAGATAGATACGTTTGTGGATTTCCCAGTTGACGAGCTGGATTTGAGCAAGTACGTGGAGAAAGGCGAGTCATGCTTGTATGAGCTGTATGCAGTGTGCAACCATGACGGTGGGATTGGTCTTGGCCACTACACTGCCTACGCTAAGGTCGCTTCTATCTAATTTGTTTTTGTACTTCCTGATGATGAGTCCTTTTTATCTCTAACACCTATATATTATATTATATGTTTCTTGCAGATGATTGATGATGACAACGAGTGGTATTGTTACGACGACAGTCTTGTTTCACCCGTAGACGAATCCGAGATCAAAAGCAAAGCGGCCTATCTTCTTTTCTACCGAAGAAGAGTTGGAAGTGAATCAGCTGAGGTGTCGATGACCGATGATATGGATTTGTCATAATCACGAGGTTGCTGCATTTGATTTAGAGATGCATTCGTCTATATAACTCACTCTCTATGGTTCGGTTGAAGAGTTCTTCTTGCTTCAGACTTTATGTTGTTATGGCACATCTCTGTAGAATCTGTGGGGATTTAGGTTGGGAAAATATTGTTTTTAGTTGGGGGATTTTTTGGATAGGGACTCAATAGATGAACAGATTTATAGAGGAGAGTTATAGTTAGTACAAAGACAGTGTTGGCATGTTGAATACAAGAAAACGTTTCTCATTTTATTTGCTTTTAAGTCATGAAAATTGTACCACACTGATCATATATAGGATTTTGACTTATGGAGAAAAAAAGGGAGTTAAAATTAGAAAAAGACTAATTAAAAAAAGAAAAAGACTCTAAACTCTAAACTAGTGGTTACCCATTCTTACTACACTGGGATAAGTCATGCGCTGAGTTTATTTGTATATATTATCGACAATTTTTTTTATATATTTGATCATTTTATTTATACATATATAATATTTTTTGTTGTTATTATATAATTCTTTTCCGATGACCAGATCAATTTTTATTAAAAATTGTGGAACTAAACTATAATTAATATATCATGGGTTGATCGGATTGGACATTAAACAAATTATGACACAAAAACCTTATTTTTTCCACCGAACACATTCTTGAAAAAAACGAACAATATTGTTTCTACAGTTGAATTATTTTGACATGTATCTTCCATATAATTTTGAAAGGCTCCAGATCAACCATCAAATTGATACATATGCTTTTAGTCGTATGATCAACCATCGAATTGATTCCAAATCTTTTCCATTCAGACACTCCATCAACACCTTAAACACCACTCTCCCTCAAGGATAATTCTCAAAATTTTCTAAATCCATCAGTAACCTTGCAAGACTAGCCCGTATAGCGGTTGAGTACTAATGAATCTAGTGAAGATGGCAAGGTATCTGAACCGCATGCGATCATCCCAAGACCACTCTTCGCATCTCCCAAATGTTGGTATTATATGTTAGGTAGTTGGCCCAGCATCGACATCAACACCCATCATCTCCCAGAAAGCTTACAAGACATGGAAACTGAACCATACTGACCACATATAGGATTTTGACTTAGGAAGAAAAAGACTATAAACTCCAAACTAGTGATTACCAATTCTTACTACATTTTGTATCTTGTTTCTTGGTTTAGGCTTACGCTTCAGTAAATCTAGCATTGATTTAGAAAGACTAGTGTTTTTCTGAACTGAACACTTCCTTTTCCCTTTAAATATTATGTTGACCAAAAAAAAAATATTTATAGGAAATTTAATGGCAAAGAAAACGAAATTAGAGGGAAAACTTAAAAGAAAAGGATGATTGAAAATTCAAGAGTTTTCTCTCTTACTTTCTTTCTCTCGCGTAAACACAAATCAAGACTTGTTCTTCTTTTATTCTCGGAATCCTCATTGATTAGTCATCTCTCGAAGATGGCGATCCCTAATTCCACAGCTTTCAACTCAATCATTCGCTTTCGTTCTCCCGGGGAAGAGAAACGTATTGTTTCGGAACTGACTACCAGCTTGAACGAAGGAGACTCGTACTTCGTCATCTCCAAAAGGTCTCTTCAAATCTTGATTCTTGTGGACTCTTCTTACGTGGTACACAAGTTAAACGTTACTTGCTTGCAGGTGGTACACAAGCTGGCAGAAATATATTGCTTCTATAGGAGGAGGAGCTCCTAGGCCTGGACCGATTGATAACAGTGACATCATCGACGACACCACAAGTGATGGTGATCCACAACTTCGTAGATACCTTGTTGAAGATGAAGACTACGTTCTTGTTCCTCACCAAGTTTGGAAAACTCTTCTTGAATGGTGCATGAGTCTATCTATCTATCTATCTATCTTCTCTGCTCATGCATGCATGGTCTCCTCTCAAAATGTTGTGTGATCTTTTTCAGGTATAACGTGGGTCCTCCAATACCAATGACCTTGATCTACCTTTTTTTGTCAGATGCAAGAAACGTTCACAATGTAACTGATATACGTTTGGCAAAAGAGGTATATATTTGCATAGATCACACTATAAAGTAAGGCTCCACTTTGGTTCCTCTTCCTTACTTGTTGATGTTTTTAGGCCTCTATATGGGAGCTTTATGTGAAGGTTTGTGCTAATACAGGTGTATCTCTAGAAAAGGTGTGTGTGTATTTGAAAAGTCAATTCATTTCTATATTTTGTGTTCTTTTTTTGCTTCACATTGATGATTTATGTATTAAGCAAGCAGGCTCGCATCTGGGATTACTTTAACAGGAGGAAAGTTAAACTCTTGGATCCTTTATCTAACGCGAGCCTGGAAGAGTCAGGTCTTCTCATGGACCAAGATGTAAGTTATCTACAGACAAATAGTCACTCATGCCAAATTTGAATCACATTCAATGACTTTGCGTGCAGATTCTTCTTGAAGTTGATGAGGTAGGCCTAGCAGGACTGGTTAATTTGGGAAACACTTGCTATATGAATAGCACTCTTCAGTGTTTGGCACACACGCCTTCCATACTTCAATACTTCTTGCGAGATTACACTCATCAGGGCGAGCTTACTAAGGCGTTTGGTGAGCTGTTGAAGGAGCTATGGTCTTCAAGGAAGAAGGCAGTTGCACCGAGCTTTTTCAAGACAAAACTGGATAAAGCTGCTGCTGCTCCACAGTTTAGTGGTCACTATCAACACGACTCTCATGTTAGTTATATTTCCTCTATCAAATGTGCATAATTAAGCAAATTATTTATCCTTTTTTTTTTGGTCCCCTGATGTATATAATAATTGTTTGCTTTCAGGAACTGCTTATTTCCTTATTAGCTAGGCTGCATGAAGTCTCTGACGTCTGCCAAGTAAGTATCATCTTACCGTTTCTGGAAGATTAAGTATTTTATAGTCTGATTTTGTTTATTTGATATGTTTTAAGGGTCAATGCAAGTCAACTCTGGTTTGTCCAGTTTGTGGAAAAATAGCAAACGTACACCTATGACTCCTTCACGTCCTTGTCTTTACCTTTGCCTTCAACACGTACTTGGTCAATATCTCTTCTTTCTTGTTTGGAGAACTTTTTAGCAGAAGAGCCTCTAGGACCGAATAACATGTGGTAACTAATAGCACTCACTCACTCACTCACTCGTCCCTTTGAACTTGCATAAGCTTGGTCTTATTCACTTTTAAGTTTTTGACCATTCTTTCTAAACCCACAGGTTTTGTCCGGAGTGCAAAGAGAAAAGGAAAGCTAACAAGAAGCTTGACCTTTGGAAGCTGCCAGAGATTCTCGTGTTACATTTAAAACGGTTCAGGACCAGCAAATGTTTCGTGAAGAAGATAGATACGTTTGTGAACTTCCCAATTAACGATCTAGACTTGAGCAAGTACGTGAAAAACAAGAATGGCGAGTCGTACTTGTATGAGCTGTATGCAGTGAGCAACTATTACATTGGACCTGGTGGTGTCCGCCACTACACTGCCTACGCTAAGGTCGCTACACTGACTTTATTCTGATCTCATCCATGACTATCTATTTTGCTGCCTGATGAGTCCTTTAATCTAACTTGTATGTGCCACTGTTTTGTTGCTCCTGCAGTTGATTGATTACAACAAGTGGTATCATTTCAATGACAGTCATGTTTCACCCGTGAACGAATCTGTGGTCAGAAGCAAAGCGGCCTATCTTCTGTTCTACCGAAGAAGAGTTGGAAGTGAAACAAAAGCACAATCATCTGAGGTGTCGATGACCGATGATATGGATTAGGTTTGGTTGAAGAGTTCTTCTTGCTTAAGATTTTTATATTGTTATGGCACATCTCTGTAGAATCCGTGGTGGGATTTTTTGGATAGTGAGTCAATAGATGAACCAATTTGTACACAGACAGTGTTGGCACATTGAATACAACAAGAAAAACGTTTCTCATTTTATTTGCTTATAAAGACATGAAAACAGAACCACACTGATCATCTTATAGGATTTTTGACTTTAGGATGATGTGCTATCCTCAAACCGGAAGATGACCCCATTCTTCTTCTTGAAACTATGTCTCGTGTGATCCATCTCCTGTGACACAACACACCAACCAATATCAAAACACCAAAATCACTTAATTCACATAATTTTTAAACACCAAAAACACCTCACATTTGTGTTGCTCAGCTCAAGGTTGTAGAAGTCCATGGAGCTGTCACTGAAGAACGGCCCATCATGCCACGTACCACGGTTCAGCTTAACAAACTTCGGTCCTGAAAACCTGAAGACTCGCACTTCTTCAACCGTAGGAGGCGCGTACAAGTGACCATCGGACCCTGACTCTACAACTCTTGTTCCTCTTTCTCCACCAACATCTTCAATAAGAGATGGCTTCGCTACGCCGAGATACCAAACGTGACCTCCTACAGATCCCAAACACTGCGTCACGTTCGCGTGGTGCGTGATCGTTGAGAAGCCAAAGGATCGACCTTCGAGCCGCATGATATAGAAACTAAGAGAGAGAGAGTAATAAAAAACTCTTTATTACTAAAACAAAAAAGACACAAACTGAAACTAGACAGCTAACTAGCTAATTGTCTTGTCTTTACTTGTAGCCGAACACAGATTGATACGATAGAGATCGGAGAGAGAGTACCGTGGGGTTCCTCTGGAGAGATCTAACTGAGCGTCGTTAGGACCGAAGAGATCACCATCTGAGGAGGCTTCGATGACTTGACCATAATCTGCGAAGCTTTCGGATGTAGCTTCGATCGGGACCAGGTTCACATGCACAGGAGATTCCGCCATTTCTGCCTCCTAGTTCTCTCACCACAAGAAGACCCACAGAGAAGGGGATTATTATAAGATGCGAGTTTTCTTGTTCACTCGATTGGGGACTTTCTTGTCCAATTTTAAATACTATGGGGTTAAAATGAAAAAAAAAAATAATAATAATTATTATAAACTTACCTGATCGCTTTGTTGGATGAGGAGGAGCTGGTGAATTACATAGTTATTTCTTGCTATCATGTTGATTGCAATTTGTTCTTCAATCTCCACTGCTTCATTCTCATATTCTAACCACTCATCAAATTCATCAGATGACTCAGAAGAAGAAGAGGAGTTTACAAAAGGAAAATGACCTCTATTCATTTTTTTTTTAACTAAGTTTTACGGTGGTGGTGTGACGCTTGCTATAGTCCATGTCTATTTATAAGCTTATATATTAATATTTAAGAAAATAATAAAATCTTGAAAAATTCAATTTTTGACATGCATTGGACCTCATCCCTCTCACCAATCTTGAATTTTTAAAAATAAAATAATAGAATCTAGAAAAAAAAAAATTTGCGTCATGCATTGGACCAAAACAAAATTTTAAAAAATTTCAAACGAAAGTTTTGTAATTTAATAAGATGAAAATTGTCTTTCATACACAACAAAACAATCAACTTTTTTTTGGGGTCAAAATTTGCAAAAGTAGTAGCATTTAACAAAGAGTAGTCTCCTCCAAAGCTCAAGCTGCCCCCCCCAAAAAAAACTTTGTAGCAGCAAAGCAAAGTGAAAAAACCATTAGCAAAGCTTCTTCTGACCAAGCTGATCTTCCTCGTTCTTCTGCATAGCTTTCTTGGCTAGTTCATATCCAGCAAAGTTCATTGCACCGAGAGGAGCCACCCAGAAGAACCTCGGTACCGCTCCTTTGAACAAACCAAGCGGTCCCTCGTGACGCAGAACCGAGAAAAAAACCATTGACATTGAGATCGGTCTCCCTGGTGTTGCAGTCATCATCCTCGTCTTCATCACATCGAACGGTGTCGTTACAACTGCTGCTACACCTCCTGACACCGCCCCAACTGCTATTGTCTCCCATGCCTCTAGCTCTCTTCCCAGCGCTTGCGCCACCATCTACAAAACCCCAAGTCAATCTTATCATCTCGGTTTTTTAGAGTCTTAGTTGACCCTTTTGATTATCTCGGTCTTTGCTACCTTTTTGGACTCTGCATACAGTCCCATGCCGACAACGTATAGTGGGACTTCACGGCAAAGAGTTGCGCCTGTCCCACGGAAAAACCCTCCTGGACCGTCTTGCTTCCACGTCCCTACTATGGCTTCCCCTACATTGTTAAACATGCCAGCCTGTAACCGTTGCTTCAGCACCTCACATGGAATCCGCACAGCCGTGCCTAATAGCGTGCTGCAGAATGACGCAATCGATTGAATCTGCATCAAATGCCCAACATTACTCACTGAGCGCAAAGTAGAAAGATCAGAAAGCACAAATGCAGATGATGCAACTTTATCAAACCAAGCAAAATTTAGATTTAAGAGACCTCGTAGCGCCATAAATTTTACATAAGTAGCACACTATGAAGACGCATTAAAGAAGCTACGTATAGCAATAACATAGCCTTGATATTGGATTTTTGCAGGATGCGTCTAGAATAAGGTTCACTTAGTAGAAGCTATATCACTACAGAGGACAAAAGCAATGCTGAGTTGTGTAAGGAAACTAAGACTAACTCCTTCAGTAATGCAATATCTATATAAAACCATAATGACCCAAACAATGAGTACAGTGTGACCATCACCTGAATTTCTGGGAGATTGGGAGCAAAATTGATCAAAACAAGTTTACTTGCTTCGAATATTCCTGTCCGCAGGCCATGGCTACAACAACGAAAGAGATTAAGCCACACTGAAAATGAAAATTAACAAACAGAAGCCAAAATAATATTTGATTTGGAAAAAGACCTTGAAAATTGTCCAAGAATTGCTGGAATAGAACCCTTATACACTCCCCGGACACCAATCTCTGGAAGCTTTGCTATTACTTCAGGAAATGATAAGGTTGATGCTTGCACACGTGTCTAGTAACGAAAAAGAACAACGAATCCATCAATGTAGAAGGGTACAAGCAGATATCAAGCATATTAATCATCTGCAAGGGCTACAACAAGAGGACTAACCTTGATTGTGTCAATGGGATGCAATAGGGAAGTGGAGAGAGCAGAGGCAAGTCCTCCCGCTAATGCAGATTTCAGAACATCTCCAGCAGGTAGGGCCACGGGAGGTGCAACAGCAACAACAGTCGCAGCTTCAAACCAGATGTTACTACACGAGCAAAATCATCATCAGCAGGACAGCAAAAATTAAAACGTTTAAAAGTATTCTACAACAAAGACTTATACTCACCGAGGATCATCCTGTAACCGCTCATACGGCAGCAAAACCATGAAGTTACGAAAATGTCCATACGAGATAGACTCTTCGGTGTCAACTTTCAAGAACCTCATCATGGCTATAGCGTTCTCTTCGTTAGCAGGAAGTCCAGCGTTATCTAGTGATGCCAATATCTCACTCTTCTGAAGAGTACCAGACTTTGTCAAACAGAGAGAAGTGTAGGCGCGGAGGATGGTTGGCTCCTTCTGTTCCATCAATGACAAAAACTGCTTCCAACCGAATGATTTTGAGAAAAGATGACTCCTCGCTCGTCTCATAAACTCCTTGGCGTATCTTCTGGGCAATTTTCTTCTCCTCATTGCAATTTCCAGATCTTCCAATGTTACTTTACCATCACCATCTCTATCTAGTTCTTCAAAGAACCTCCTGCCTGAAAGCCACATAGAGTTATACAATAATAGTAGCACAGGACGTAAACAACTAATGATCTAGAACGGACGATGCATACCTTCAGACTCGGTGTATCTGAAAAAATCCTGAACAGAGATTAGTTTCTTCTTGTCCGGATGGTCTCCTGGAGGTCGTCCTAACTGGGGTAAAAGCTCAATAAGCTCAGTCAATGAAATCGTGGACAGTGTGGATTTCAAACGCTCTACGTTCGACAAAGGTATACTCAGTAGTCCACTAGCCAAGCTCTGTGGAGGATCTACTACACTTTCCTCCTTACTAACGTTACTTTCATCACCATCTTCACTCATAGGAGATGTCAGGCCAACTATACCAGACGCCACATCTCCAACTCTTGCAAACATCAAGTTCCCAAGGAATCCATTCACATCGAGTTTCCTAGCATCCCATATGTTAAAGATAAGTGGACTATCTTCACTCTGTGAACTGTCCTGGATGAACTGGTCTAGCTTCTGGAGATTCTGAGCCAACATTTCAACAACAAACCCAATAGCGCATTCAATCGTGAAACTGTTCCCTTCCTTTTCTAAAGATTTAGCTGACTGGCTCTTCCTCATCTCTTTAGCCTTTGGTTTAAGCTTAAGGCTGTTCTCATCATGAATCCTCTTCTTGCCTATCTTAAAAGGAACAGGAAAAGCATGGACAAAGCCACTCACCAACAAAGACCAAGTCATAGCAAACTTGAAGCAATTCGTACAAGAATCCTCATCATCCAAAGACTTGTCTTTCTTCTTCACAGGGAACTTAAAGGACAAACCTTTCTTCCTCTCTTCACTAACAAAACACTGAACACTATCACACACTCGCTTCTTCCTGTTTCTTCCCAAACGAAAGTCCTTCTCTTTGCTCACCCAGCAGCTCTCGATGTCTCTCGCCGCCTTTTTGACGCCTAGCTCGATGGGGAGGAGAGCGTCTTTAACGACTTGGATCGAATTGAATATCGTCTCGATAGGGTCGTTCGCTGACACCATTGCACCATTCAATGGCAAAATCGAATCTTGAAGACGAACTAGTAAACCCTAGAAGCAGAATCGACGAATCAAAGGAACTAGGAAGATAGGAACCCTAAAACCGCGAAATCGAGGGAGAGAGATTGTTCAGATTCGGTTCGGATATTAATCTGAGGGTTTAGCGAAAGCTGAGGGAGAATATGAAGGAAATCGAAAATGGAGTAAAAAATGGGAGCTTTTAAGGGAAGGGTGAAGCTGAGAGAGAAGAGAGCAGATATGGTGGGGGAGTGAGAAGGAGAAGAGGCAACCATGAAACGATGATGACCCTTTCTTCTTTGTTGTTTTGTTTTTTCTTTTACTGAAGAAGAAAATCTAAAAATGAAATTAGAAGAAGATAAAGACGTGGATATTTATTAGAGAGAGATATTTATTATTATATATTTTTGAACGTAGTGGATAGAATCATGATCGTGTTTCTCTTATTATATAACCCAGTTTTAGACATTTTTTTAGCAGTTCAAAATTAAGATTAGACTCATAAAAATAATAATTAAATAAGATTAAAGGAGCTGAAATGATTTTTTTCCTTATCACAGAAAAGTTAAACTGTAGCTAATTTACAGGAAAAAAAAGTTACAGAAAAGGATAAAAAATTAATTTTGTGGAGGAAGGAGGGGAATGAATGGATAGAGGCTGACGTAAGAAGGCGATGGAGCCTCATGACACGTGGACTTTGTTCCCATTACTGAAAAGACAAAACCACCCTCCTGCTTGAGCTTTTCGTTATGTTGTTTTCTCTTACTGACAAACCGAAAGAAAAGTAAAGATTCGAGTCCTTTTACTGTTACAAAGAGACCACAACAAAAGCCTTGTCTGGTTTTCACTTAGACAGAGATGATTCTAGTGTAGTGTAATTGATTTAAAATATCACTTTCCTGTGTGCTTCCTCCTGCATCTGGATGGTTTGCAACCATCACTTTCCTGTGTGCTTCCTCCACCTTCTCCTCCGCAACACTCTCAGTGTTTTGAGACAATGTAACCATTCCTGAATTGAACTAATGCTTAATGCAAGGATATTGATCACGGAAATTATTATGCACCTGATGCCAAGAAAACGAGAGCAGCTTCCCTTTTGGTCATGGTAGGCTTTAAACCTCCTTCATATAATTTCTTAATTTTGGATATAAAATAAACCACTCGAGTGTTAACCGTTAATCTACACCAAAAGAACTTACTTAGCAATTGCATTCTTAAACTCTTTTATTATTTGCATTCTCGGGTAGTCCAGTGATCCATAAGAGTTACAAACTCAACAATAATCCACACAAAAAAAGATTCATAGAGTATGATAAAGGAAAATGGAATCTGGATCACAAATTCTTGAAAGCAGAGTCTTGTGCATCCTTAGGAGGAGTAAGCCTAGCCAACAACGCCTTGTTTGTGCACCTCTCCGCATCCACAAAGTAGTACTCCCCTTCCGCCTTAAAGCTCACAAACGGCCTCTGCGTGTCCGGATAACGTATATCCGAAAACTTCAGCGTCTTCGGTGCAAACGTAGCAAGCCAAGTCATCATCTCCACCTCAAAAGTATCCGAACCAGGCTGCCACCTCAGCTTGTGAACGTAAGGGCTCACGAACCAGTGGAGAGCAGCGGTCGTGGAAGCGCTGAGGAAGATCACGGTGGAGGCAACCGCGCCTTTCATGATCACGTTGAGTCCGGGGGAGGTCATGAAGGTGATGACTGGGCCGAGAGAGACGGAGAGGCAGCAAGTGGAGAGAGAGAGGAGTTTGACTTTCTTTATGGTTGATGAGATTGGGCCGTAGTAAATCACTCCTCCATCGTTCTTGTCTAGTGGTCCGATGCTGATCTTGTGCTCATCATCATCATCTTGGGCGGCTCTAGATGATGCCCAGCTTCTCTGGTATAGAGATTGTGCCTCTGGGAATCTGACCTTAGAGATCACTGATGATGATGGTGGTGATGGTGACCATGTCCCTGCTACTGACCGGCCATATCCTGACAAAGACATAAGATTTCTGATGCTCGATGAATCTGTGATTAGGACAACTACCAAGATCTAGACAAGATCTGATCTTATAAACAGTTTTGACATATAAAAAAGACAGAACCACAGCAAGATATTATATCAAAAGCATTGAACCCACACTATGTTTTGCCTTAACAACTGATAAGACTCAAAATACTCTAATGCCATTTCCACATTCAAATGAAGCAATGGTTGATAATCATCAAGTCAAATTTCAATCAAACCTTAATGGTGATAAGGTCAGATAAAGCAAAGTGCTTTACGCGTGAAATCGAAAAGGGCAAACAGAATCACGAGAGCGGTTTTAGCAATCGGAAACAGAACCCATAGAAGCCATTTCTACTCTATGAGAGTAAGTTGAACCTGAAGTGAAGGAGGATGAGGAGGAGGAAGAGAGACGGCGAGACTGAGAGCGAATCAAGTGAATCAGAGCTGATCTTCCCATAGTCGCTGTTTCTCTTGCTCGGTTGCACGACTCTCAGGTCAGCTCTCTCCCAAATGAATCTTGTAGGGTTTTAGATTAGTTTCCGCTTTGTTAATTATTACTCTGTGCCGTTCAAGTATATTTTCTGGTAGGGTCTAGTGGCAAGCTTTACTCAATTTAGAAGTTTGGGTAACGGGTTCGACTCTTTGTTTTACTTTTCTTTTTTTTTTTTCTTCTGTCACATGGCATTGGCAACAATAGACATATGTAATTTCTCCCGAATCAAATGATCATAAATATTCAGCACAATTTATATAAAATCATGCGAAATATCTAAATTCAACCGAAAACCGTTTAAATATCTAAAATATACAAAACATAGTTTTATATTTAAAAATAGTGATATTAAATTTAAAATAATTGAATATTTACAATATAGTTTATAAACTTTATAAAAATACCCAAAACTATTTTAAATTATTTATATAATTTTATTTTAAATATATGAAACAATTCGAATTATCTGATATTATTATATAGATTAATTGCGTAATCTTATCAAATTATCTGATATCTTATCCGAATTCTTGATATATAAAGGAACCAATCTGAAACGAATTGAATATCCAAATGTCCAAGTCTAATTAACAACAAATAAATTTTGATGAAGATAGGAATCGGCTGATCTGATGATACAGAACATGGCATTGGCAAAGTCATCGTGAGGAGTTACATCAAAAAAGTCAATGCAGTAACAAATACACAAAATAACCGCTCATCTCTATTATTCATCATCACTCACTCACCAACTACAATGATTTTGTAACGAAAAAAACATTGAGATCTTCACCCTATCATCTTACCATGTCTCCACGACTCCTTGTCGTCTTCCTCTTCGTTCTTCTCCCTTTCTCCTCTTCTTGCAGAGACGCGCAAGAAAACGACCGAATCTCTCACCTACCCGGCGAGCCGAACGATGTCTCCTTCTCACACTACTCTGGCTACGTCACGGTCAACGAGTCAGCTGGTAGAGCGCTCTTCTACTGGCTCACCGAGTCAAGTGATCACCCCGAGTCAAAACCACTTGTCCTCTGGCTCAACGGTGGCCCTGGCTGCTCCTCCTTAGCTTTCGGCGCTGCTGAAGAGATCGGTCCTTTTAGGATCAACCCTGATGGCAAAACACTTTACCACAATCCCTACGCTTGGAACAAATGTAATAACCTCTCTCTGTCTCCATTTATATTGAGTTCCTTTTAATATTATGTAAATGAGTTCTGTTTTTCTTTATTTGAGTTCATACTCTTAAGATTCCTCTGTTTCTTCTTTCCTCAGTGGCGAACTTGCTGTTTCTTGAATCACCAGCTGGTGTTGGTTTCTCGTATTCGAATACTACCTCTGACTTGTACACTGCTGGAGATCAGAGAACAGGTATATAAACCTCTTGACTCTTTGACGCATTCATCATTACCTCATCTTACAACATTTTGTGTAATGTTGTTGCATGCAGCTGAAGATGCGTATGTGTTTCTTGTGAAATGGTTCGAGAGGTTTCCACAGTACAAACACAGAGAGTTCTACATTGCTGGAGAAAGCTATGCTGGTCACTATGTTCCTCAGTTGTCACAGATTGTTCACCGGAAAAACAATCCAGCAATCAACTTCAAAGGCTTCATTGTAAGAAACCTCTTTTGTTTGTATGTGTGTGTGGTTTAAGCCGGTCCTGAGATTTCAGGGGCTATAAAAAATTTAGTAAAGGTTTTTATAAAAAAGAATTTCTTACAAATTTGGAGGCTATATGCATATGTTTCACTTGGCTTTGCTCAGGACCACCCATGGATTTATTTATGTTTTAGGTGGGGAATGCTGTGACTGATGACTACCATGACTTTGTGGGATTGTTTGAATACTGGTGGACTCATGGGTTGATATCTGATCTCACTTACCACAACTTAAGGATAACTTGTGAGTTTGTATCCTCCGAGCATCCTTCCCCTGAATGCAGCGAGGCCATTGAAGCTGCGGACAAGGAGCAAGGAGATATTGATCCTTATAGCATTTACACTGTCACTTGTAAGAAGGAAGCTGCGGCTCTTAGGTCACGCTTCTTGAGGGTTCGTCATGTGAGTTTTTTCTTTTTTTCATCAATGCCCATTTTATATGTTAGCCTGATTATAGTATATGCCTCTTGCTAGATACAAAATGTAGAATGGACTGTATAAAATTTCAGATTATCTTTCTCCTACTTGTTTGTTTTATTATTGAACTATTGATTTGCTATATGGTTGCTTCTCTAAGTTCAAGTTAGTTTACCAAGGCACACTCTATAGCCTATAGGCTTGTGGATTCAACAAATTAATAATCTTGCTAATCTTTTAGTGTTTTGACTCAGCCATGGATATGGAGAGCATATGACCCATGCACAGAGAGATACTCTGGCATGTATTTCAACTCTCCAGAGGTTCAAAAGGCTATGCATGCTAATACAACCGGACTTGCTTATCCATGGAAAACATGCAGGTAAATGAATTACAAATTTTAGTATAATTTCTCTTGTTTTTCAGTGACATAGTTTGTGGTGTTTTAGTGACATTGTTGGAGAAAAATGGGCGGATTCTCCTCTCTCTATGCTTCCTATCTACAAGGAGCTCATCGGTGCAGGCCTCAGGATATGGGTTTTCAGGTATATCTAATTCTCATTTCTATCAACTGTCTTTGTATCCATCTATGTTTGGTACTATGATGATGATATCTTGTTGCATTAATCTTAAATGCAGTGGAGATACTGACTCAGTGGTTCCAATAACTGGAACTAGATACTCCATTAGAGCCCTCAAGTTACAACCAGTCTCCAAATGGTACCCTTGGTACGACAATGGACAGGTAGAAGAAGCAACACAACCAAAACAGAGCTTTTAGTTCTTTGTGGAGTTAGTTAACTTTTAAATGTGTAACAACAGGTTGGTGGGTGGAGCCAAGTTTACAAAGGACTGACTCTAGTGACAATCCATGGAGCAGGGCATGAAGTGCCTCTTCACCGACCACGTCGAGGCTTCCTTCTTTTCCAGTCGTTTCTCAACAACAAGCCAATGTAAATTTTAAGACACTGTGGGTGATAGGACCAGTGTTTCAGTTCATTGGTACGGCTACCACATAACCTTTTCAGGTTCTGTAAACTTGTCTTATGCTTGAATTTTCATGTGTTCTTGTTCATTGTTTATTTGTAAAAGCTTCGAGTAAACATTAGTTTAATTTGATCTGATAATAATGAGTATCTGTTGATGTGTGGGATGCTTAGCTGCTACCATTAAATTAAGGCTTTCCGTTGCTTTTCTTGGTATACAAGAAAACGAGTAAGACACGGTTTTTACTTGTTTCTAGGGCTTTTTGCAATAGTGACTCAAAACTTGAAGTCAAACAGAAAACTAACATTTTCTTTTGATTCCTTTTTTTTTTGAGATTTTAACCCCACACCTGCATTTTATCTACGAAAATGCCATTAACATTTTTTTTTTTCGAAAATGGCTTCTTTACTGTCTCAACCTCATCTTCTTCAAGTATTTACAATATTGCCACTGCAATGAATAGTGGCAACAACTTTGTACGAACTGTTTGGAGCTTTTAATGCCCTTTAATGCACGTAAATCTCTTTACACTCTCTCTATTTCAATTGTTATGAACTAAAAACAATATTTCTTTCACTTTCTCTCAATATTCATCCAAAAAACTCAAGCTTTTGATTCAAAATATGGGCTATGGTTGACAGAGCCATATTTCTTTCGTTTTGACTTAC
>NC_027751.1:48864292-48878632 GCF_000695525.1 Brassica oleracea var. oleracea | reverse complement strand
TCTGGCATCATATCTCGAGCAAATCTCCATTGCAAATCCTGATTCTATCACGGCGATAGAACTTGATTCTATGAAAAGATTTAAGTATCTATTTCTCTCTTTTGGAATCTATTAATTCCGCACTGAAACGAGCAAGAGGATTTCCGATTACGTTCCTGCTGGAGTTCATAAGGCAGAAGTTAGGAAAATGGTATTGGAAAAGGAGACAAGATGCTTTGAGTCTCACAACTGAACATTAATTAAGTCGTCCGATAAGTCGTCCAGCTGGGAAGACTTTCCAGACGCCTTATTATAAGTCGTCTAATAAGTCGTCCAGATGGAAGACTTTCCAGACGACTTAATTAAGTCGTCCGATAAGTCGTCCAGCTGGGAAGACTTTCCAGACGCCTTATTATAAGTCGTCTAATAAGTCGTCCAGATGGAAGACTTTCCAGACGACTTAATTAAGTCGTCCGATAAGTCGTCCAGCTGGGAAGACTTTCCAGACGCCTTATTATAAGTCGTCTAATAAGTCGTCCAGATGGAAGACTTTCCAGACGACTTAATTAAGTCGTCCGATAAGTCGTCCAGCTGGGAAGACTTTCCAGACGCCTTATTATAAGTCGTCTAATAAGTCGTCCAGATGGAAGACTTTCCAGACGACTTAATTAAGTCGTCCGATAAGTCGTCCAGCTGGGAAGACTTTCCAGACGCCTTATTATAAGTCGTCTAATAAGTCGTCCAGATGGAAGACTTTCCAGACGACTTAATTAAGTCGTCCGATAAGTCGTCCAGCTGGGAAGACTTTCCAGACGCCTTATTATAAGTCGTCTAATAAGTCGTCCAGATGGAAGACTTTCCAGACGACTTAATTAAGTCGTCCGATAAGTCGTCCAGCTGGGAAGACTTTCCAGACGCCTTATTATAAGTCGTCTAATAAGTCGTCCAGATGGAAGACTTTCCAGACGACTTAATTAAGTCGTCCGATAAGTCGTCCAGCTGGGAAGACTTTCCAGACGCCTTATTATAAGTCGTCTAATAAGTCGTCCAGATGGAAGACTTTCCAGACGACTTAATTAAGTCGTCCGATAAGTCGTCCAGCTGGGAAGACTTTCCAGACGCCTTATTATAAGTCGTCTAATAAGTCGTCCAGATGGAAGACTTTCCAGACGACTTAATTAAGTCGTCCGATAAGTCGTCCAGCTGGGAAGACTTTCCAGACGCCTTATTATAAGTCGTCTAATAAGTCGTCCAGATGGAAGACTTTCCAGACGACTTAATTAAGTCGTCCGATAAGTCGTCCAGCTGGGAAGACTTTCCAGACGCCTTATTATAAGTCGTCTAATAAGTCGTCCAGATGGAAGACTTTCCAGACGACTTAATTAAGTCGTCCGATAAGTCGTCCAGCTGGGAAGACTTTCCAGACGCCTTATTATAAGTCGTCTAATAAGTCGTCCAGATGGAAGACTTTCCAGACGACTTAATTAAGTCGTCCGATAAGTCGTCCAGCTGGGAAGACTTTCCAGACGCCTTATTATAAGTCGTCTAATAAGTCGTCCAGATGGAAGACTTTCCAGACGACTTAATTAAGTCGTCCGATAAGTCGTCCAGCTGGGAAGACTTTCCAGACGCCTTATTATAAGTCGTCTAATAAGTCGTCCAGATGGAAGACTTTCCAGACGACTTAATTAAGTCGTCCGATAAGTCGTCCAGCTGGGAAGACTTTCCAGACGCCTTATTATAAGTCGTCTAATAAGTCGTCCAGATGGAAGACTTTCCAGACGACTTAATTAAGTCGTCCGATAAGTCGTCCAGCTGGGAAGACTTTCCAGACGCCTTATTATAAGTCGTCTAATAAGTCGTCCAGATGGAAGACTTTCCAGACGACTTAATTAAGTCGTCCGATAAGTCGTCCAGCTGGGAAGACTTTCCAGACGCCTTATTATAAGTCGTCTAATAAGTCGTCCAGATGGAAGACTTTCCAGACGACTTAATTAAGTCGTCCGATAAGTCGTCCAGCTGGGAAGACTTTCCAGACGCCTTATTATAAGTCGTCTAATAAGTCGTCCAGATGGAAGACTTTCCAGACGACTTAATTAAGTCGTCCGATAAGTCGTCCAGCTGGGAAGACTTTCCAGACGCCTTATTATAAGTCGTCTAATAAGTCGTCCAGATGGAAGACTTTCCAGACGACTTAATTAAGTCGTCCGATAAGTCGTCCAGCTGGGAAGACTTTCCAGACGCCTTATTATAAGTCGTCTAATAAGTCGTCCAGATGGAAGACTTTCCAGACGACTTAATTAAGTCGTCCGATAAGTCGTCCAGCTGGGAAGACTTTCCAGACGCCTTATTATAAGTCGTCTAATAAGTCGTCCAGATGGAAGACTTTCCAGACGACTTAATTAAGTCGTCCGATAAGTCGTCCAGCTGGGAAGACTTTCCAGACGCCTTATTATAAGTCGTCTAATAAGTCGTCCAGATGGAAGACTTTCCAGACGACTTATAATAAGTCGTCTGCGCAGTCTTTTGGATTGAAGTAAATACCTGACTCAAGATAGCAGCTTTCATTGATCTGCGGCCTCTGCTGCCCTCGTAAGCCAGTATCGGTGGAGACGGACTGTCTGCTCTGGGACCACCAATACTAGCACCCAATTCCGGCATAGCTGTGTACGTCTAGACCTGAAGAACTTGTATAAACCCATCCACGGTGTAACAGCCAGCAATTTCTTTGTTCCACAAAGAGTCCATCAGCACCTTAAACGCGACTCTCCCCCATGGATAATTCTCAAACCGTTCTAAATCCATCACTAGCCTTGCCAGAGTAGATCGTGTAGCGGTTGAAAACTTTCTCCCTTCAATGAATCCAGTGAAGATGGAGAGGTACGCGAGCCGCTTGCGATCTTCCCTGGACCAATCCCCGCATCTCTTCAGTGCTGCTATTATCTGATCAGTAGTTGGCCCAGCTTCCAGATGAACTCCCAGCATCCCCCAGAAAGAAACCATCTCTGGGGTAACGTCACATTTTGGTGTCTCAAGGTCCTCGATGTACTCGCAGTTTAGACCAGTGAGGTTTTCAAACTCTAACAGTGAAAACCTCAAAGGTTCTGGACCAACGAGAGACCACATCTCATACTTCTTCTTAATGTCCAGCTTGAAACTGAGCATGTAGTGAACCAGCCTTGAAGCCCAACCAAATCCCTGCTCCTTGAACTTGATGAAAACTCCCAAACTCGACTCCTTGAGCTCTTCAAATTCGTCATCAGTAAGAGCTTTCCTAAGAGCAGTATGCAACTTGCTGTTATCCGTATGATACGAAATGCTATTGTGGGCTTCTGGTTCTTCCCCTGATGTGTATAACCTACGGGGGAGTTCTGGAATATCCATCCTTTTTGTCTGCAAAATAATCAAAGACAACAATATAAGTCCAGACGACTTAGTAGACGACTTAAATTACTTACAAGTCTTCCAGTCGCAGAAGGAGTTGGAGTACTCGTCATTGCGGTTATAGATCTGAAAAAATAAACGTGAAACGGTGAGAATGAGTAAATTGATAGAGACAACGTTTTATGTTCATCTTTTCCTCGAGATTGATGACTTAGCGGCGTTAGGGTTTACAGAGAAACGGCGCTAAGGTTTACAGAGAAGAAGCGGCGGCGCTAGGGTTTAGAAGAAGCGGCGGCGCTAGTGTTTAGAACGTTGGTGACCACGGTGGCGAGGGCGACGGTTTGTTCGGATATAGTGGAAGCGGCGGCGCTAGGGTTTAGAGGAATCGGCGCGGCTAGGGTTAGAAGAAGCTGCGGCGACAACGGTGAGAATGAAGTGAGATAGATAGCCGATGTTGAGAACGATGGTTTGTTCGGAAATCGTGGGAATTCGAAATCGCCTTTGAGAGAGAACTGTTAGGGTTTCTGAATTTCGCGAAAAATGAAACAAAAAAAAAAAATCACCTTATATATTGGGTAAATAATCCGGTTAGCTTTAAAATTACATTGGTAAACTTTAAGGTTTGGTCCGGTTTAGACGACTTATTCTGGCTGATAATGTACAACAGACGACTTAATATTTAGTCGTCTGTTTTCAGACGACAAAATATTAAGTCGTCCTAGACCCTAAAATGAACCCCTAAACTAAAATGACTAGATTAACTAACTAACCACGTTATAAAATCAAATTATACTTAAATAGTGTTTACTATACACAGAAATGAACGCGCATAAGTAATTTTAAAAATTTTCAAAAACGGTTTTAATGCTTTCCAAAATCTAACCCTAAGAACACATACAATACTACAACATATGTTGATGAAACATAAACTTAAGAATATCATGACTCACTACTTTCACTCATCTATGCTGAAAACAATTGAAATTTGTTATATCTTAATTTATACCTCCTAAGACATATGTTAATTACATAATTCCCATTTTTCACTTATCAAAATATTTTTTACAAAATTTTTAAATTATGTTTAAGACTAACTGTCCAGACGACTTTCAGTTAAGTCGTCTGGACGACTTATTTTCAAGTCGTCTGGGGTAGAAACGTAAAAAAAATTCCGTTTTTTTGTTTGGTCACAAGGGGATAGTTGTAATTTCAATAGCCTTTTAGGTTACTTTTGCCTTTGACCCAAGTTGGGGTATTGTTTTGGGTTTGACTCCAAGTTTTGAGTCACACTTGGCAATTTTCCCTTTTTTTAATTAATTATATCTAACACATAGTCGGCTCTTTAGTTTTAGGGAATGCATTTAATTAGGCACATGATCATCTTTGGGATTGCTCACCTTATGAGTTATGAACATCTCTGTATGCTTTTTTTAATAATTACAGTGAAAATTCTATAAATTAATAATGTTTGAAATACACCAAAACTATAATTTTTTTATTAATTTATAGAGATATTAATTTATCAATATACTAATTAAACCAAAATTTTAATTTGGGACTATAAAATTATATTATTTTATAGAGATTTTTAATGTACATTAATTTATAGAGTATTAATTTAAAGAGGTTATACTATATAAACATTGATGTGAAAGAATGATTTTTCTTTGGATTGTAACTTACTGAAAGATATATGATTAAATTTTATGAACAATGAATATGCAAACACAAATTAGAGACTGGTTCAGTTAACTGTTAATTGAACCGTTTTTAGTAGCTTTATCAAGAGTTTCGATAATAGAATTGCAACAACAGCAAGAATAATGTATTTTTGTTGCAACAACAGCAAAAATAATGTATTTTTGTTGTTGCAACAACAACAAAAATAATGTAGAAGACTGAAACAAAAGGGTTTGGACAAAAGGGAACACAAATTAATTGTTATGGTCCAACAAGATCAGCATTAGGTGAAACTAAAAGTGAAAAATATGAACAGACAAGCCATTAAATGTCAAATAAAATCAGCTTACCAATTAAACCAACTCATTAAACTTAAAGTTATTTGTGATAGATGTATTTTAAATGATTATCGTTAATTTATAAGGTCATGCAAATCCCACTTTATATTATAAGATACACGTCTACACCTCTCCATGTGAAATACATGACTAAATTACGGTGTAAGCAAGCAATATATAGCTTTTAATTAGTCAAAGCTATCATATATAGCTAAAATAGTTCGCCTTCATCATCAAATCATGAAACCTGAATTTACTATTATGACAATGACTAGGTAACGATAAAAGTTAATAAAATAAAAATAATATAACAATCAAGATGAAATAGGCATACATATACAGGATACCAAAGAATAACAAACACAATAATGTGTATAAACTAATATTCGAGTAGTCAGCATACTCAATTGACAAGTAAGCTAATTTGACTATATGCAATAATAATCAACAGTTTCAGAATAAATAACTATTTAATACACCACATGATCCCTAAAAATGGCATCAGTTGACAACGACCCTCGGTTTTCTAAGCTATAAATTCATCAAGGTGGAGAAATGAGGGATTCTCAAGAAACTATCAAACCAAGAAACTAAAATACACACACAAAAGAAAACTCTCTTTCTTTGATGATGATGATCACAAGAAGCAGAAAGTTGGTAACACTATATCAATGTATATTTTTATTAAGCATGATCATTGCATTACTAGACGTAGTCATGAGTAGTAGTGAAGATGCTAAGGAGCAAAAGATGAGGGACAGGATCCTCTCTTTGCCAGGCCAACCTCCTAACCTCAACTTCTCTCAATTCTCTGGCTACGTTACTGTTAATTCAGCGGCCGGACGCGCTCTATTTTACTGGCTAACCGAAGCCCCTAAGCCCAGTGACACTAAGCCCCTAGTCCTATGGCTCAATGGTGGTCCTGGATGCTCATCCATTGCGTACGGTGCATCCGAGGAGGTCGGTCCATTTCGGGTTAATCCAGATGGAAAGACTCTTCGTCTAAATCCCTATGCTTGGAACCTAGGTATTCTTTAATTAATCAAATTTATTAATTAGTAGTTATATTTATATAAATCAGTAAATAATGTATGCAGACGCAAACCTGTTGTTTTTGGATTCACCGGCGGGAGTTGGTTTCTCTTACACAAACACTTCGTCAGACGAACTAACCGTGGGAGACAAGAGGACAGGTCTTATATAAAATATGCTTGTAATATTTTTCATAATCATAAGAAAGTGTTTTAAATTTTGACTAAAATATATTTTTAAAAAGTAACTAATGTATATGATATGGATTATGAAATGTGGGGACAGGGGAAGATGCATATAGATTCTTGGTGAGATGGATGGAGAGGTTTCCTGAGTATAAAGAAAGACCTTTTTACATCGCCGGCGAGAGCTACGCCGGTACTTCCATATATTCCTTCATTTAATTAATTACTACTTTTAATTCCTAATTAGTTATTTATTTTATCTGTTAATACATTATTTGCTATAAGGCTACTTATTATTTGTCATGTGAGATTTCTACATTTACGATCCTACAGTATTAAGCAGTTGAACTAAATGATGGTGATATTTAGTACCATAGCACGTCATGCACAAAAACAAGGCATTATATTAGAGAAATAATGGGGTTTATAAAATATAGCCAAATAAGGAGAATCAACAACAACCCAATTGACTATCAACAAAAGCTTATTAAGTCTTTTGATGATACCATCTGAATACGAATATTGTAATTTTGTGACGTTGCAGCAAGAACTACCATATACTACCCGTATGAATGATATGCTTAGTGGTCAATAATGACAATTTGATCTTATTGCATTGGCTTTTGTTGTGTGTTGGTGGTCAACTAGGACATTATATTCCGCAGCTAGCTCAATTGATTGTCAACCGTAACAAGGGTACCAAAACTCCCATTATCAATCTAAAAGGGATCCTGGTAAGTATTTAATATGTATATACTCATTTTGAAATTAACCACAAACACTATTGAAAACTAAAAATGAATGAATATATAAAAATGAAAAAAAATGAAAGATGGGGAATCCTCTGGTGGATGATTACAATGACAACAAAGGGATGCGTGAGTACTGGTGGAACCATGGGCTCATATCGGACGAAACCTACTTTGAACTGACCAAATGGTGCCTCAACGACACCATCCTCTTTCCCAAACCAAACTGCGACAATGCCCTGAACCAAGCCTTCTCTGAGTTTGGTGACATTGATCCTTACAACATCGATCGCCCTGCATGCACCAAAGGTTCATCATCAAATGAGTGGAGGCAAGCATGGCGATACAGAGGGAACGATGAGTGCGTTACGGGATACACACGCAAGTATATGAACGATCCAAATGTGCACAAAGCCTTCCATGCCCGCCTTAACCGCACTTCTTGGACCCCTTGTAGTCGTGTGATAAGAAAAAACTGGAAAGACTCACCCAAGTCCATGCTTCCCATCCTCAAAGAACTTCTTCAAGCTCATCTCCGCATTTGGATCTTCAGGTAGAATAACTAATTATGTACATATAGTAAAACAAATATCATAGTTGATAGACAACTATGGACTCATCCATATTTTTTTTTACTATTTATTTTTAATTATTTTATTTCTGATGTGGGATCTCTGACAATTTTTCAAATATAATTTTGTGGAATTATATGTATATAGTGGGGACTCGGATGGAGTGCTACCACTAAGTGGGACGAGGCATTCGATAAATGCGATGAGACTGAAAACTAGCAAAAGGTGGTATCCATGGTACCATTCACATGGCCTAGTGGGAGGGTGGAGCCAAGTTTACGAGGGTGGCTTGCTAACGTACGCAACGGTTAGAGCTGCGGGTCATGAGGTGCCATTGTCACAGCCTCGTCTAGCCTTTTTCCTCTTCTCACATTTCCTGGCCAACCACTCACTTCCCTCCTCCTCTTCTTAATTACTTCTTCCTCCTCTCACTTGTCTCTTTCTTCACCTTTTTCAAGTTTTTTTTTTTCCTTCCACTTTAGTGAATTGTTTTTTCTTTGTTTCTATTCATATAATAGTGCACCTAGAGAGATATATAATTGGGCCTCATGGCTGTTCTTGGACCTTCTGTTTGGTGTTCCCATACATTGTGTGAATGATTCTGTTTGTGTCGTGTGCAGTTATTTGAACTTAGAAGACAAACATGGAATAATGAAATGTTCATTTTAACTAAAGTAGTACATAGAGATCAATTTTTTATTCATGAAATGTTTCCAGTCCCAAGTCCCAACTCATGTACAGATCGTTTAGAGTCCCCATTCCCTACAAAAGAAACAAACATGTTAGAAGGTAACAACAACAAAACTTCAATGTGTTACAGAATCTTGAATCGTGTAAATTAGAAAGGTAGGAAAGAGAGAAGAGCAAAAAGGGTTTATAAAACATACTTAGCTTTATCACCAAACCAATTGTAGACGGATTTGGCAGTGGAGGAGACGGTGTCGACGGCAGGACCAGCATGTTCATTGAAGAACTTGGTAACATGCATCGTCGTTCGTGGCTGCGTCTATCCTCTGTCCAACCGTTGGTGCTACCTCAGCAGACACCAACACCGAGTTCATAGACATAAGCAACATCAACGACAACACCAAAGCCACCTTCTTCCCCATCTGATCCCCAAACCGTAGAAAGTCTCTTCTTTTCTTTTAAAAAACAAGAGACTTGTTTCTTAACTAAAAAACACGAGGAATAATTTTTAAAAAAGTTGCATACTCTATAACTCTATATATAATTTGACTCTTTTTAGCCACGTCTATATATTCCCTATACTATATTTGCGAAGTGATTTTGACACATGTCATCTCTACAATCAATTTCACAAAACAAATACGACATGGCTACTGAAATTGATGACATGGCTTCCGAAAAAATATGACATTAATAATTTTATTTAATGTTGATTTATATTTTTGGCAAACTTATTAGAATATGGTAATAATTCATATATTACATTTAATATTGATATTTATTTTTGGTAAACTTTTTTAAAATATGGTAATAGCACATACATCATCTATAAAATAAATATATTCATATATAACATTTCAAATTTTGAAATATTATTATTTTTGTATAATTATACAATTTGTATTACCAAAACTTTCAAAAAATTTTACAATTTAAAATAAATAAATAACTATCTAATCGTAAGATCATTAGTTTCTTATATATCTACAAATTTTATAAATATTGTTTAAGTTAAATTTTTGATAATTATATAATTTTATATCATTTTTATTAATTTTATACAAATTGATTTAATATATATCAAATCTATATTAAATATTAGTAAGAAAATAGTAAAATATATAATATTTAATAAATTTTATTTTTAAATATAAGTTATATTTAAAAAATTCCTTCAGGAAAACACCTAGTAACTTATTAATTAGGTTCTGGCGACGTTTTTGTTTTTGATAAATAAAGCTAAAAACTTTAAAAGTTGGATGATGATCTATCATCATTATATGATCCATAGGTGGTTGAAGTTCCGTTTGATTGGTTAATTAAGCAGCTAAAAACCTAAATTTTAGACTAAACTATTTCATTCATTTTTGTTGTTGAACAACTTAACACACTTACAGACTCGCTACCAAACTACAGTTTTGATGATTATTTGTGCATGAGACCATGACAATAGTAATAGACGGTATACACATTGAGAGAAAGTGAGAACACACCACAATAATTTAACACAATTTCCACAAACAAGATTAGTCTAAGACCTGTGAGCCTTCGCCTTCGCCTTCACCACCGTGATGCTGAGCTTTGCCAGGCTTTGTTACCGCCATATAAACGAAAGACACCCAAAGCTGAAATGCAAGAGATCAAAACCATTCCAACGCTAGCAAGCAAGGCGACCCCGATTCCTTCACCAACTTGGTTACAGAACTTCCCATACATTGTGCATATCTTCATCCACTGTAGCTCTGGCTGACCTAGCTTCGCAAAGGCCGCAGACTGCGCCGCTGCTGCAAGCCCCGCCACAGTCAAGTACGCTATCGCCTGCTTACACATACATAAACAAAAGTCATTGACAATACCACTTTACACAAGCTAGAAGCTGTCTTCTTTTACAAAGACCAAAAAGCAAGAAACAGAGTAAACCTGATCTCCAGAGAAAATAGCCCAAGCCAGAGGCTTACTAAACAAAACGCTTCCTTTCATCATACCCACCACGCAACGAACCGCATGCACCAAAGAATAAGCCGCGGCCATACCGTTGACGACCACCAAGAACCTGAAAGTGTAAACTGTCGGTAAAGATTTGGAACCTATCGAGTGATGGGTTTTGTCGTGAGCTTACACAAGAGCCTTCATGTCGGTGTACTTCGCCTTCTTCTGGATGGTGAAGATCTCTCTGACTTGAGTGTCTGTAACAATGAGAACGGCTGCGACGAGAGCGAGGGCACACACTAAACACCTCAGAATCAGCTCCGCGAGTCTCACTTTCCGTTCGTTGATCTTCATTTTGGTTCCGGCGACGTTGGCTCCGCTTCCTAGAGAACTTTATCTTTTTATCTGTAATCTTGATGATTTATATAAAAAGACAAAACTTGAGTGAGAAACCAATGAGACATACATTGGTTTTGTCGTTGGCTCCTTGTCGCTTTTAAAGCAGCTAGTGGCTTAAGAAAATAAATAAACATTAATTGACAGAGACTATGAAGGATAAAGGTCTAGAGTTGAAACAGTCTTATCTACAGATTAGTGGTAACCCGTGACTCGAGTCTCTATCTCTGAAAGTAGACTAGTTTGTTAATCATTTGACTAATAAGGATGAGAAATATGAAGATGAAGCGAAGGTGGTGAGGTGCCGTGGACCACAAGTTAGTAAAACTAACCACGGAACCAAAACAATTTGCACATCCCTAGTCCCATACACGTGTTTTAATAAACTACAGTCTTAAATTACGATTTTTGATTTATTGTGCGATGGGCGTTGGAGGTGAAGGGCATTTAAGGACACACGATTATTAATGTAAGATGTAGACGTAGAGATGAAAGTGAGCTTCTTATTTTTCTCCTAGGAAAACGTCCAACGATGCAAAAGATTCATCATTCATTTCCAATGAATTAATTTTGAAGATTCGTCCACATTCCACAAACTATTTTATGTAACACCATTTTTTGTATTTTTAAAGATCTCGAATGCTATTTTTTTTTTTGCTAAATTGTAAAAATCATTAGTTAAAATGAGTAGTTTGTCTCTACAATGGAAAGACTTAGGGGTGTTCAATTCGGATATCGGTTAGGTTTCGGTTCGGTTTTTTCGGTTTTTCGGTATTTCGGTTAGTAAAATATAACTACCATTCTAAATCCATATTTACTTCGGTTCGGTTCGGTTTATATACCGTCGATTTTTGGTTTATTCGGTTTTATACCAAAAAACATAATTCTTTATTTTGGGATCATATTATATGAATTTTAGAGTCTTGTTGTCAACACATTCATTTATTAAAAAATATTATAAGTTTAAATAAAAGAACAAAAATAAAAAAATGTTTCTATCATCTAATAAAATAATCAAATCTATAATTAAAATCAAAGCTCAAAATTTTGATAATAAAAATAAAAAACAAAAAATAAAACAGAAGCACGAAGCACAAAAAATAATTTATTATATTTTTTCATATTTAGCGTTCATTAAAGTCATGTTTATTATATTAAACACGAAACTCTATTCGTTTATAGATTAAAAAAATTGTGAAGAATTTCCACTAATTGTTATCATCAAATTTATAATCTTTATTTCAATTTAGTCAATGCTAAATTAAAGCAAAAAATATCAAAAGAAGACTAAGAAAATAAAAAGCATGTTTGCGATGAATTGTTATTTAATTATAGTTCAAGTGTTTTACAAATGTTGCGCCGAGCGGTGATCGTGTTCCTCACATCTCTGTCCAATAATTTGAATGTTTCGGCTGAAGAGAGATGGGTATTGTTATGGAGAAAATTATTTCTCAGTCTCCATACGTGATATACAAGAATGTGGGTGACTAGTCTTCGCAGGGTAGATGGCGCTGATGGCGATTGGACTCTACACCAAGAGAGCAGCTCAGCCCAAGATATGAACGGTGGCTGTCGAGGGGAGAGCCTTGCGAAGACTGCAGCCCAAAGGTACACGGCAAACCTGCAGTTCAAAAGGAGATGGTCCCTGGCTTCATCTGCGGAGTTGCATAGACTGCATGTAGTGGTGATGTTCAGACCCCAAGAAGCCATGCGAGTTTTTGTCGGGAGCCTGTTGAGTGTAGTGAGCCACATATTAAAAGCTTGCTTGGGAACAGCACCTTTGAACCAGACTGTTGGTGCCCATGCTTTAGTTGATTTTCGAGGCCTGATCGCCTCCCAAGTTTGAGAGGAGGAGTACCCATTGCAGATCGAACCATTTACTTTCCAGTTGTAGGAGTCGTTTGTGTCTGTGCTCCTCGGGGGAGAGACAGATGTGAGGGCAATGTGAAGTTGGAGAGCCTTTTCTGATCTAGCGTGAGGGAGATCCCAAGATGTTAAATTAGACACATCAGCAACCTTTGCGTTCAAGGGAATTCCGAGTTCGCTGGGCCACCTTCTCCAAACAGTTCTACCAGCGGACCAGTTGGTAGCCATGAGTCAAACCAGAAACTGAGTACGCGGTCATTACCTAGATTTCCATGGATAAAGCGTGAAGCTATAGGGCGGAGATTAATGAGCGTTTTCCAGGTCCAAGAATGGTCGAATGCTATTTTATGAAGATGATGCGTCTTCAAAAAGATAAAAATCAATTTTGGACGTTAAGGTCTTCAAAATCATCTCCAATGGATAATTCTATTTTTTTCCGTCAAAACTTAGAGTGAAGAAATATATGTATCATTCAAAAATTTTGTTTTATTTTGTGAATAATGAAATTATGAGTAAAAAATATATGTATCATTCAAATTTTGGAGTATTCTTGTTTTTACTCCATTATAATTTGGAAAATGTAGTAATGTTGATTTTTAAAAAAAATTCTAAACTCTATTTTTAAGTTGGAATTGAGTAGGATTAGAAATGTTCTAACACATAAATGACAATATCTTTGTTTACCATCACTCAGTTGTATAGTATCACGTGTGTGATTGAGGAAATTAGTTTATTAAGAAAGTTGTACAAAACTTCATAAAGGTTTATAGGGAAGTGGGAGTGAAATGAGTAATGAGACAATGTATCCGATTTGTGGGGTTGGTGAACTATGGTGTGGTATGGTGCTGGTGCATGCGGGTTGGTTAAAAGTTGATGTAATGGTTCTCTCTTTTAGGACCGCACAACCTTACTAATGATGGCAAATACGATTTATAGAACAATAGTAATTTTTTTTTTCCGGTCAAAAAACAATAGTAAATCATTGTCACTAATTTGAAGTTCATTAAATGTGTTTAGTTAACCTTTTCTGTTTTCTTCTTCTTTTACTAGATCCATATGAATTTTCAGTTTTTAATTATTTATTATATTAAATGATGTATTTGTAAAATTCATTCATATTATATTCATTAAGTAAATATTTTTTTTTTTGCATCTTAAACTATCTATTTTTTTACGAACGAATGTGTGATATCATATAAAAAATATAAAAAAATGAGTATACATAGTTAATTAGATAATTGTAAAATATAAATTTTTCTTTCGTTTGCGATATCATATAAATAATGATCCGCCCAGTTAACAAAAATCATGATTTTTTTATACGTAATTTTTTTTTGACTATTTCCTTAAAACTATATTAAATTTTACATATTTTAATTATAATATTTTTAATATCTTTACCTTTTTATTTGAAATGCAACTCAATATTTTTTAAAAAATTATAACAAAATATTTAAAAAATATTTTTAGAATTTGTTTGAAAAATATGAAAATTACATTTTAAATTAAAATTATCCTAAAATATGATAAGTTTTGATGTAAA
>NC_027751.1:48855806-48863777 GCF_000695525.1 Brassica oleracea var. oleracea | reverse complement strand
AATTTAATCAACTGAAAATAATATCCGTACAATTGTGTGAGTCAAATTCTAGTTTTATTGATGCATGTTATATATTAGTGATGTATGTTTTAGGTAACATTTTAATGATGCACGTTTTTTAAAATCTCCATTATTAAAATTATGCACGTAAGGATAACTCATGAGTTTTTTTTGTTGATTAAATGACATTATGTACAAATTTATTTAAGGATATTTTATTAAGGTAAGTGAAAAAGACAAACAATAAAATACGAAGTTTAAATTCATTTAAGCATATTTCATTAATGTAACTGAAAAGACAAATAATAAATTAGACAGTTTTATTCGTTATAGGATATTTCATAAATGCAACTGAAAAGGACAAGCAAAAAAATATGGAGTTTAATTAATGAAGTAAGAACATTTTCAAATGGGTACTTCTCTTTTAATAATACAGATGTTAAAATTTAAGTTTGTTTGAATGAGAAATGTTTGTCCTAATATTGTTGTTTTAATAGCACAAATGGACAGTATGGAGAAGTCTAACAAGGTTGTTAACTTTAGACAATTATAGAGATGTGAATTTATACTAAACCAAGCGCGCGCACCAAGTTGAGTCAATTGGAACTCGGACTTGAGTTCGGTTTAGATAATTGTTCGGGTGCATGAATCATGATCTAACAACCTATATTTTTATATCAAAGTTTTATTTTATGTAATTGATCACTACAAAAATAAAAATTTGGTTAGAAAAATAAACAAGTCTTTTAGAGAATAAAATTTGGTCAAAAGTCATTAATTCTTGTTAAGAATGAGACTTGGTCACCAAGCTAAAAAGTCTCTTTAATAATTTCTGATTAATTTTGTGGTTAATGCCAAAAATTAATTTAGTATTTATCTCTACTAAGACCAAAAACGTTTTTAGCATCTTTCCTAAGCTATATAACGCTTCCTCTCATTCCACTAATATATACGGTGAAAAAAGTGAACAACAACGATCTCTTCCATTCTTCTCTTTATTTATTTTTCATTTTTTAATGAGAGTACACATAGAATAAAGATTTGTTAGACTTCTTATTCAAGTGATGTGAATAGAAGAAAGATGCAGTTTTATCCTGGGATTCTAATCGCCATACAACCGTCACACTACGGGTTTTTTTTTGAGTTAAGGAAAGAGACAATTGTGTGAGTCAAATTCTAGTTTTATTGATGCATGTTATATATTAGTGTTGTATGTTTCAGGTAACATTTTAATGATGTACGTTTTTTAAAATCTCTATTATTAAAATTATGCACGTAAGGATAACTCATAAGTTTTTTTTGTTGATTAAATGACATTATGTCCATATTTATTTAAGGATATTCATTAAGGTAACTGAAAAAGACAAACAATAAAATAGGAAGTTTAAATTCATTTAAGCATATTTAATTAATGTAACTGAAAAGACAAGTAATAAATTAGGCATTTTTATTCGTTTTAGGATATTTCATAAATGCAACTGAAAAAGACAAGAAAAAAATATGGAGTTTAATTAACGAAGTAAGAACATTTTCAAATAGGTACTTATCTTTTAATAATATAGATTTGACACATATAGCTGTGTATTAGTGTAACAATCTATACGCGTTATAATGATCGCAACTATTGATATTTCACCAACCTTTCCTCAACAGGCTACGAGCTTGTATAGGCTATGTAGAATGGTAGAGTGATTAAAACTGCCAAAATCTCTAAAGCAGTAAAGCTTTCGATTAAAAACCTATAATCCAATCACATACCTTATAGATTTAAGAAATGGTTCTTACCTTTTTTAGTTAAAAGTTAAGAGACGGGTTCTTATATTCCGCTAAAAACTCTACCCTAAGAGGATGATTAACTCCAATCTCTTAGCCGTGGTTCCAAACTCATGATTTGACATTTTTGTTTTACACTTTTCGGTTAAGAGACTGCTCTTAAATCTCTTATTTAAGAGATAATTCTTAGTTTTTCTTAATTAAAATCTAAGAAAAATTAAAAACCGGTTCTTAGCCGAAGCTAAGAACCCCAATTAAGAGACTGAGGTTAACGATGGTTTAAGAACCCATTAAACATGCTCTTAAATCCATAGGGCTTGGGTCTTATTGCCCATCATTTGTAATATAATTAGTCAGTTTACAACAACTACAATCAATAAAACAAGCAAGTATTGGGCTTGGGCTTTTAACATCTATCATGGGCTTTTAAATGACATAAAGCCCGTAATACCAAGGCGGTCTGAATAATCTCTAAGGCTTCCCGTTGCCCTAATATCTCTTCATATATAATAAACATCACGAACGAGATATCTTCTCATCACCGCTTCTTCCTCCTCCTTCAAACAATAGTTTATTAGTCTTTGTTAGCTCTCTTTATAGTAAATTTGATATCTTTGTTACTGACGCGATTTCCTCTCCAAGGAATCATTTACTCAAACGGAGCAATCTCTTAAAACCGTGATTGCATAATCCAAGAGTAAACGTCATAAAGGAAAAACTGTAACCCGAAGACGTTGTAGAGCCTCACGGCTTCTCCGTCCAAGGTTACTGGCTCTCATATTCCATTGCTCTGCGGAGCGGCGTCGCTGCTTTTACCGTTTGGGCCGGCCATGAGTTCTATATTTCATTTAAATTATTCTAATTAGTGTTTAGAGCCGATGAGGAGATCAGATTATAAAAAGAACACCATCTTTCGGGACTGATTATTTATTGATGTTACTTCTGCTATTCTGAGGCTTTAGTGTTTGTTATTACCATTAGTGTTTATAGTTTTGTAATAAGGCAGTGACGATTGAGAATGTCATGCACCACTCTGATTCGTGCTGATAACCATCTCTACCCATATATTTTCTGAGCCTTTTTCTTTTTATTTTTTTTTATAGATTTGATATTTGTTATAGAGATAACCAAATGATGGTCATTATTAAATGATATAACCTTGATGCGGTCTGTATTGCTTGTGATGTTATCTTTTGGTTCCTGATGGTTATTAGTGTTTTTTTTATGTTTTGATTGAATTTGCCCGATGAAGAAGAATGCCCAAAAGATAGGAAGTGCCGTATGACAATTAAACGTAGATTCGGACTGAACCGGAGAATGCATCCTGTTTTGATTTCTCTGTTCACGTTCCATCTTCTTGAACGAATCTGTTTTTTCGGAACGGTTTTGAAGTTGTTCGGTGCGGGTTGTCTTGACCGTACTTTCTTTTAGTTTCTCTGTCCGTTTCTCTATGGTTGATTTTAAACGGGTTTCTGAGGGTTTTTGATTATTTGATTTTTATGTATATTTGTTCGATGCCACGTCTGCGATAGCTTTTGGCTTTGATCGTCGATGCTACATTGGACATAAACAGATGTTTGTGTTTCGCTTTTCTGATAGGAACCTGTGGATCTTGTGATCTTTGGGGCCAATATGGCGATTACATTTTATTATGAATGTTAATGTTTATTCATGTTTTTGGGGAGTAATTGATGATGATTATTGCTAAAATATGGAATTACCGTCCGAGTTTAATTACTTTGATGTGAAAAACGCTGGCTTTACTGAGATTACTTCCCTATATATATGTAGATATTTCTTTGTTTTGTAATTTGTTTACATTATGGACAGTGACGATTGATATTAAGGTCTCGTTCGTCGTAACATAAGCTGTAGAAAGCCTATTTGCCGACCATTCTGTTATATCACCACCCATATTCTGAGTCCTATGTTTTTTGTATTCATTATGTTTTCGATTCGCCGATGATTAAATTTGATATAGACAAGCATATGTCTAAATAATCTGTGTTGATAAATTTATCTTCATGAGGCTGATCTCGTACATCTTCGGATTTTTTTTTGTCATCTATCTTATTAAAAGTGTTTTGTTAATGAGGATTTAATGATTTGTTTATCATAAAGATTAAAGGGCCGCTGACCCGTTAAGTCCCTAGTTTGAGGCTGGGGTTGGAGACATTCGTCGTGCTTCAATGATCAACGCATATTTGTTTGCAGTTTTTTTTCTTCAGTTTTATATACATGTGTTCTCAAGTGGCTCACTGTCGGTTGATCTTTTGCTGACTTGCACAAATTATTATCAGTGAGAAATAAAATGACAATCATCAACTACTGGGTGGTTTTAATTGACCAGTATTTTCAAAATATAGTAGAATTTGGATTACATGCTTCCAGCATGTGTATCCTAAGAACCATTTGTTTACCGGCGGCTTAGTTCCTCAATCGTTCTTTCAAATTAGTATTGCATCTTCAATTAACCTTGTGTGATTAGTTTCTCCAAAAGGAAGATAATGTTGTATGTGTTAATTATGATGGACAGTATAAAAAGAATGTTAAAGAAGATATTGATGATGTTGTATCCTCTTCACTTGGCTCGATCTATGTAGAGTCATGGTAGAGCAACTGTGCTCTACAAATTGGCAAAATCCTAATCCTCGTTAAGCAGCTTTACCAAACATTTCTCAAAATTCTCATGATGAATTTTACCATGTGAGACCTGCCAATATATTCACTCTTACAGTTCTAGATTCCGTTGTTCTTTCTCACTGAAACTTAAGTTTCTAGAATTAGACTTGTTATCATAACAATACCGTTCGTGTGAAAGGTCCTTCGTCCAGAGATTCTGTTAGACCTAAACACTGCTTTACGCTGTTTCCTGGTTACAATGCTCCCCTGATGTCCCCACCCGAAAGTTCTTGAAATGTTTCTAGCCTTCAGCCATATGACTAGAGACAGCAGGCATCAGCTAAAAGAGAAATTAAAGGCGGTTTTAAGTGGAAAGAGTACCAAGTGCAATTAGCTCAACTGGACATCCTAGAATTTGTGTTTAATGTGTGTAATGCATATACAAGGAAAATAAATTAAGTTATATTTTGTTATTATTATTTTGCTTTAGTTTTGTTTCGTGTTCTAAAAATAGTATGGTAGTAGTTGTTCAAACAAAATGTAGAGAATGATTTGGCATGTTGAATTCACAGAAAACAGTTTACCATTTTTGTGCCAACTGTTAAGTTAATCTTTAATAACTGAAGGTAGAACCTGATGTCCTCACTCCTATTATAAACCTTTTCGAACTCTCTCATCTTTACCTCATTTCTTCAAAGCATCTAAAAGTTGTTGAAAACGTTTTTGGAGCTTTTATCTTACAGAGATGGTTGAACGTGGAATAGCTAAGGAGATACGTTTGACAGAGGTGTGGAGGACAACATGGGAGACACCTTACATCATGAGGCTAGCTCTCTCTGCCGGTATAGGAGGTCTCCTCTTCGGCTACGACACTGGGGTTATCGCGGGAGCTCTCCTTTACATCAGAGAGGAGTTTCAAGTAGTTGACGACAAGAGATGGCTCCAGGAAATGATTGTGAGCATGACCGTGGCTGGAGCTATTGTCGGAGCCGCTGTAGGAGGATGGTACAACGACAGGTTTGGTCGGAAGACGTCTATTCTCATTGCTGACGTTCTCTTTATGGTTGGTGCTGTTGTGATGGCCCTTGCTCCTGCACCGTGGGTCATCATCGTAGGTAGAGTCTTGGTGGGTTTTGGAGTTGGTATGGCTTCTATGACTTCACCTCTTTACATCTCAGAGATGTCTCCAGCGAGAATCAGAGGCGCGTTGGTTAGTACCAATGGACTTCTTATTACGGGAGGACAGTTTCTATCTTATCTCATCAACCTCGCCTTCATCCATGTAAGCAAACCAACCAACTAACTTAGGCATGCCGAACCAAAATCTTTGGTTTCCGGTTCAGTTTGGTTTGATTCGACAGTTAAAAAAATTGGTTTTTGGTTTGGTAACAGGTTAACTTGTTTTTTAAAAAATCATCCAAACTATACTAATTTTTACCAAAATTCTGAATCGAATTAACAAAAATTTTAAATGAGATAACCGAACTAACCATTTTTTCCGATTTTAAACAAATTTAAACTAAAATTTAACAGAATTAAAAAAAAAAAATTGGTTAAGTTCGGCAGAAACTTTTCAAACCAAACTAACCAATAACCGAACCTAACCTAAATGAATTTTTTCGGTTCAATAAGGCGGAATTTGGGATGAACCGAGCTAACCGACCGAAAACCCAAACTAACCAAACCCGCATGCCTAAACTAACTCATGAATATGCATGTTTCAAGAATTGAAAGAATCTCACAACTTAGTGATTGTAGACACCAGGGACATGGAGGTGGATGTTGGGAGTCTCAGCGGTTCCAGCAATCATCCAGTTCTGCTTAATGCTGACACTACCAGAGTCTCCACGTTGGCTTTACAGAAACGACATGAAGGCTGAGTCAAGAGACGTCCTCGAGAGAATCTACCCCGCAGAGGAAGTTGAAGCTGAGATAGCTGCACTCAAAGAGTCAGTCATGGCAGAGAAGGCTGATGAGGACATCATCGGCCACACCTTCTACGCTAAACTCAAAGGCGCTCTCTCTAACCCCGTCGTCCGCCACGGCCTTGCAGCTGGTATCACCGTCCAGGTGGCACAGCAGTTTGTGGGAATCAACACGGTCATGTACTATAGTCCCACTATACTTCAGTTCGCAGGCTACGCCTCGAACAAGACAGCTATGGCTCTGTCCCTTATAACCTCTGGTCTCAATGCGTTGGGGTCGATAGTGAGTATGATGTTGGTAGACCGTTATGGCCGGCGCAAGCTTATGATCATTTCCATGTTTGGTATCATATCTTGTCTTGTCATTTTGGCGGCCGTATTCTCTGAAACCTCAAAGCAAGCTCCTAAGATTGATACGAGAGACTCCATAAGTTTTGCGCCGAATGGTACTTGTCACGCATTTGCTCCCTACATAGCCTCAAAGGCTTCTCCATCTAACTGGAACTGTATGAACTGTCTTAGATCACATTGTGGATTCTGCTCCAACAAAGCACAAGAGGTAAATAAAAGTCTCTTTAATCGAAACTAACATCGAGACAGTAGCCAGGCGCCTCTTAGCTGACTAATCAGACTTAAACGAAACACTTTTTTCAGACAGTTTTTTTTTAAGATCGGTCTAAACGCTTAAAAAATCGGTTTAGGCGCCCGACTAATCAATAACCTCGTATTAAACACCTAGCTAGGGCCTAGCGATTTCTTGAACATTGGTGGTAGCTAAATAAAGTCCAATGTGTTTCTGACAGTATGCACCTGGAGCATGTATTGTTCTATCTACTGACATGAAGTCATTGTGCCACTCTAAAGGAAGAACATACTTCAAAGACGGATGCCCCAGCAAGTTCGGGTACTTAGCCATAATCTTCCTCGGCCTCTACATCATCGCCTACGCTCCCGGTATGGGGACAGTGCCATGGATTGTCAACTCTGAGATATACCCTCTTCGCTACAGAGGTCTGGCAGGAGGAATAGCTGCAGTATCAAACTGGTCGTCGAATCTTGTCGTGAGTGAGACATTCCTGACGTTGACTCACGAGGTTGGTTCATCAGGAACGTTCCTTCTCTTTGCAGTGTCCTCAGCAACAGGGTTGGTCTTTATATGGATGCTTGTGCCTGAGACCAAAGGGCTTCAGTTTGAGGAAGTGGAGAAGTTGTTGGAAGACGGGATTAGGCCTAGCTTGTTCCGACGGATGTCTAGAGCTAAAGAAGTGGATACGTCTTAGCTGCTGCTACTTCTTCATGCTGGAAAGCCAAACAACAATACTTACGGTTACAGATGTGCTAAGTTTGTAAATTCATTATTATTTTTAACTCAGCTCATTACAGCTGAGAAACTCAACTATGTATACGTAAAGATAGACCAGCATACAGTTGGAAGATACAGTCATAAAAAAAAATATCATACTATCAATCTCTCTCTTTCATAACCTTTATCATACTGGCACTTATAAGATCAACATATCTTCTACCTAGAGTAATCAGAAACTAACAAAACAACAAGTGAGGTTCAAATAGAGATGCTTTGGAGCGATGAAAAAGTTTAAAAGTGGTAACCTTAGGTCAATTGTCTAAGGAAACTAGTTGTAATTGTAAG
>NC_027751.1:48810674-48855063 GCF_000695525.1 Brassica oleracea var. oleracea | reverse complement strand
TTTCTGATCATTCTGAGAAGAAAGAAGCTAAAAATGTAATTAAAGATAATATTAAGGGCTCTTTAGTTATTAATATTTATTTATAACCCCCTCGAATTCGTTTCTTTCTTTCTTTCTGTTGACCTAAAAAACTTGCGGAGAAGGAGAGAGAGAAGGAGATGGGAATAATCAAGAGCTGCTTCTCCCTGTTGACGGGTATTGCTTTCGGCGTTTACTTGGCTCAGAATTACAACGTACCCAACATCAGGAAGCTCACCAACACCAGTCTCGTCGTCGCCAAGCACATCGAGGAGAACTATCGCAAGCCCAAGAAGGACGACGTCGAATGATTCGGTCTCTCTCTTTTTTAATACCCTTTTATTAAAGTTTCCATCTTTTTAGGTTTCTTCTCATATCTGATTATGGATCGTGATCGTGATGGTTCTCATTATGCTCTGTTTAGGAATCTAAAGGTTGAAACTTTAAAGAGGTTTTGTCTCAGTTGTTGATTTAACTTCAAAAGGTTTGATGTAATTTTGACATGTTCTGGATCCATTGAAGTGGGACTAATGTTCTCTTCAATTCTTGTTTTATTTATACTGATTTAAACACAGCTCTCACTGTACATGTCATGATCATATTCTCTTTTTGTTTCTTTGGCAAGATGTAATAACCACAAACCCCTCCGAATATCTTGTTTGATAAAAGGATTATTGGTTTATTTTTGTCTTTCGCTGAGAGTTTACAGAGTTTGATCAGGAATAAGAATTTGCATGCTTTTGCCACATTCTCTGTAAACATGTCCCTCCACGCTTGTTTTGTTTCAGTACAATTTCTCATCATACATTACCATGTGTTTCTTAGAGAAAAACTGCTTGTTCCTTTAGAGGGTTTAGTGTTCATACATTAAGGGATGGATGATATTTTGAAGTAATGGTTTTATCAAAACTTGTCACTAAAATTCAAAGGATACTAGTCTTCTTATTCTTCTTTTGCTGAGAGGTTTACAGAGTTTGATTTCGTATCCATGTTTGCATCAGAAGAAGAACTTGCATATTATGCTACATTCTCTAATTTCTATAAAACACGCCCCTCCGGGCTTTGCTTTGTTCAATACTATCTCTCATCATACATTGCCATGTATTTCTTAGAGAATACTACTTCATTTAGAAGGTTTGTTTTTCATATATGTATGGATGATATTGAAGCGATGGTTTTTTACCCATTATGCTTTTCCAAGTTTACAAAATACAATTATAAATTGGTACTTTTTGGGTAATTGTCCATTGTCTTATAATGTTTTGATCTATCAAAACTTGTCGTTAATATTTGTCTATCAAGAACCAAACAACTTAAACCTTGTCCATGAATTATTTGTGGTAGACTATACATGCACTTTACCAATTTTAGTTGATAAGTTTTTGATAGACAAAATAGCAAGTTTTAATGGACAAAAGTACCATTTTGTGAAAGTCGTAGATCCTTGAACGAGAAGTTTTCTCTCGAATTGATGTGTACCAAAAAAGTAAGGCATAAAATATTAAAATATAATGGTGGCTATGACATGTTCTCTTTGCATACCAATTAACATCATCTTGACTAAGTCTATTTTTTAGTGGTTCAAAAAAAAAGACTAGGTCTATTTTCAAAAAATGGTTAAGGATTTTGGGATGGTACTCATATATCCCTTTATAATAAAACCCAAGATATGTAACTTAACTCTCGGAAAGAGAGAAAGGGCCAACCCACCCACGGCCTTTCCCCCGCCTTGTCTAAGCTCTGGTAGTCCGGGATCCATCATTGGCGTCTCTACCGCTGGAGGGAAGACGCGGTCGCAAGAGGAGTGGGTGTGGTGGGCCTGTCGTATGGTCAGTTGTGATCCGGTTCCCGGGAGACAGAGGCTTGTACAGATCTGTCGACGCCGGTTTTATCTCCGAGGGGTGGAGGCTTCGACAGCTCTGCCGTCGTCGGTCAAGTTTCCGGGATGTGAAGGTATGTTCTTCCTTACGTCGCCGGCTGTGGTGGTCCGTTACTTTGGACTTTGGTTCCTTTATGTGTGTGAGCTGTTTGGCTCGCGGTTAAGTGGGTATAATTGGATCTTGGATCTCAATCGGATGAGGAATCGTTGACATCGGTATACTCTCTCCGAGTAGAAGAAGGAAAAGCTTCGATGATAGCTATCTCTGCCGCCTGTCCAAAGTGTTTGGTGGTGCAAAGTCAGAGATGATCTCACGTGGTCGATGAACTCTCCGGCGTGAAGACTTGGCTGCGGAGAACAACTACGGAGGTGTGGAGGCTCTGCAGGTTAGGAGCTCCGCCGAAAAATGGTGTCGGTGGCAGTCTCGATTCGGCGCGACTAGGGCGAACTGCCCTCGTTTGTTTTTAAGTTTTTGTAAAGATATATTTTCAACTTTGATTTTCTTTTGTTGTTGAATAAGGAAACTAACTTCTGTTTCATATATTTTACACTTGGGCTTCGGCCATGGGTTTGGCCCGTTTCCTTTTTAATAAAATTATGGACGGAAAAAAAAAATGTAACTTAACTCTCTTTTTGAAGAATAGAATTTTTTTTTTTTTTTTTAAGAATAGACTTTCCTCATTGACATATTCTTTGTTCTTTCTTTCGTTTTTAATCTCATGTTTCCGTAAATTATTGGAAAAAGTAGAAAAACAATTTTATCTCGTTATGCAGGCGAATTGCTATTATTAATCCTACTTGCTACTATTTTAGAACAACCTTTAGTTTGGTTTTAATCCATGATTGTTGTAAAATTAAATCTTATTTTATATCATATATATAAATTGTGGGTGAAACGTGTAAAGATGGAGTTCTCAATATAATAGTGTACGACGAATTGAATGTCTTCCTCACATACATACATTACAAAACATACATTCCTTTCTTAATATGGTCAAAGCCTCCATGCCTAATGATCAACCATATATAAGAACCCTTTACATACACAAATAAGCAGATTACATATATATTTACAGCAAGCCGGCCTCGTGGGACGGAAATAAAGGAGCCGGCGATGCAGGCCATGCGGCTGCGCACCCTCATGCTCTGTGAGGAACTCTCACTTCCTTCGGTACGTCACATACATAATACATTCGTCTCTTAACCAATCATTCATGCATCTTTACACCAAAATAGGAAAAACAACAAATCATTGCAATCATCTTCATGATCATTCTTCTCTTCTTTTCAAAACTGAACAGTCAACTTGTGTTTTGAGAAGATCTTTATTATTTTTGTTCTTTTTAGTTCGAGTGTAAAGTACTAAAGCAACATGTCTATAGAAACATGCTAAACAAAATATTAACATGGGGAATAAAATTCAGTTTCAAGTTATAGTGGTAAACGCAGATGTGGGATGTGACCATTGTCAAGACAGAGTCTCTAAGATTGTCTCCAAGATGAACGGTGAGCTCTCTACGTACATATTACCACCAAATATGTGTTTCAAAAATAAATGTGTTTATAAATAGAATTATTTATTAAACCCACAAGCTACTTGCTAATAAGGTATCATTAGTTGTGCTAATTCCTTGGCTGCTACCTACCGTTTACCATCGTCCTTAATTGCTCTTAAGAAGTACTAATTAGAATCATTCACGACCTATTGTTTAATCCTATTTGTCATAATCGATATTATGTAATGAAATTCAATAATTAAAATGGGATTTGACAGGAATAGAAGAATATGTGGTTGATGTCAAGAACAAGCAGGTCATGGCACGAGGTAACTTTAAACCACGTTTGGTTTCTCATCAACAAGTGAAGAACGTCACCTCTCAAACTCTCTCCCAGAACGCCAAACGCTTTTTCCGACCACTTAACCTCTTCCTTCGCTCAATATTCTCCATTTGTTTATGTCCAAATACACTTTAAATTCTATCACTTACTGCCAAACTCATTACACTAATCAATAGTGGTACAAATCAATTAATATCATTGCAGGGTGATGGTATGTAACACACATAGTTCACATGGTCAATGTTTAATTTATATTTTTTGGGTTAACCTTTCCACCAAAAGTGACATCATTCATTGCTATAATGTCATTAAATCTTTAACATTTTGATTTACAATAAATATATTTCTAATTTATCAATAAAAAACAAAACTTATTTGACAATAAACTACATATGTTAATAAAAATCAATTTAAATTTTATAGCAAACAAGAATGCTTAATTTATTGAGAAATGAAAGTGTAAAAAAAGAGCCTCAAAGGCAAGTTGTGATCAATAAACATGAAACTGGAAGTTACAAAACCCCAAATAAACTTATGCGTATTTAATTAAAACAACAAAGTTTTCATACTCACTGGCCAGCTTGTGGTATAACCAATTCTTCAAAGTCACCCACAATTGCCTCAAAAGTACGAGAATTGTAAGTATAGGCAACGTATAGCTGCTTAGGTTGATCGGGACATGGATCGCAAAAGCCCATGATCCCTGATTTCTTCACTCCTTCATGGAGCTTGAGCTCCCCGGAGTCACTCACAAGGAAGTTCATGGGCACTGTCACGTCAATGACTCCCGAATCCACCTCTTCTTCCATGTGTTCGTGTCTTTTCTCTATGGCCTTTGCGTCACCGTACAAGGCCTTTGTTACTATGAGCCCGCCTGTTTCAGCTTGCCGGTTTTTCTTCCTTGTGGCTACGTTTTGTAGCAATTGCTGGGCTTTCTCAGCTGACGCCCTTGCTTCCCGAACCTAAAACACACAATTTAAGAATAAAAACTTCATAACAAGATCACACAAGCTACCAAACTAAGAAGAAATCATCACCTTGCCATAAGTTTTCTCCGTATTCTCCAAGGCCTTACGTTTTTCTCTTTTCTGCATATACGGCTTCACCACAAATTTCTGCGTCCAACAGTAGAAACTCTAGTAAGGCAAAAAACCATATAACCAGAGAGGAGAAGTAGTTATTTAGAGGGGTTCAATCACTCTCACCTTTAACAAAAAGTAAAGAGATGTTGGAACAATGAATGCTCCGGTGGCAAATACTGGACTTATATATGCGGAGAGCAGAACCTGCACGTGTTAATGATACTCGTCATGGATTTGTTAAGGTCTGTTCATACATTCTACTCCAGAGGTTTAAACAAAGTTTGTTCTGTTCTCATTCTTAAGAATAAGAAGAAGAAGAAAGTATCACTCACAGGAACAATCAGCTTTTGACCACCACGGTGTAGCTCTAGTTTCCAAAAAACACCCTACAACAAAGGTCATTAAAGCACAGGAAATAAGCAGATTAGCTAAGATGCCTCTGAAAGTTTTGAAGATATATATACCTTGAGTCCTATTGTATACATCATTCTTACGGTACTGAACTCAGATATCTTCCTTCCACCACCGACCTCAATCTCAAGAGCATTGCTGAAAAATTGTTTAAAAACTTATCCCAAGTCAAATGAGAAATCTATCACACATTAGATTTCTCAAAGTTATATGTTAATAACGCATACCTTCCAATTCTAGCAGCAATTCGACCGTGAGACTTGGATGAAAGTTTACGGGTATAACGAGCTGATGCTCCGAGTCCGCCAGTCTCAATCTGGTAAAAGCAAGATTCATAACTAGAGAAAGTAAGAGACTTGGTCCAGGTGGAACGGTAAGAATGTAGGTTGGAAGTCTCAGCGTACCTTCAAATCACCACCAGCAGATACATTCTCGTCTCTCTTTTTCCATCCTACTGTAATTCCTGATCGCATACCCAGTGCCAGTTCAATCTGGAGTGAAGAAACTATTTAAAACTCGAGAAAACTGCTCTTAGAAGGTCAATTCAAAACCATAACAGAGAAGAACATACATTTCCGCTTGAAGTTTCTGAAAGCTGACGAGTCCACGTGTTGGTAAGGTTGATGGAACCATCACTAAAAGACTTTGAAATATTGATAGTGGCAGTCGAATGTATGGACAACTGACTGTCCCCAACAACAAAAAAAAAACATAATGTGTCAGCTAAACCTGCCTAGAAACATATTGACTTTGAAAACTCATGAGCCTTACCGTGTTGTCTGCATCCCAATAAGAGACTGCAGACCCGTTGAAGCGACGAACTCTATGGATGACACTGGAGAAAGCTGACGTCTCAGAATGACAGTACCAATTCCACCACCAGACCTTTGATTTGCTGCTAAATTCCCCGCAATCGCAACAGCATCATCTTTTGATAACTGAGACTGCACTTGACTAGCCATAACCATTCTGAACAACCACAAGAAAAAAAAAGGGCATCAAAGACCAATAATTACTATAAATAAAACCTTAAAAAAATCCTCAAGTGTCAACAAGCTTAATGCTGAGCACCAGAAATCTCACACAATACACACAAAGATCATATCTTTCCGAGCTAGTAAGTATCTCCAAGGTCAAGTACAGCACCCAAATCAAGAACCATGCTACCAAAAAGACATCAAAGCTTCGAAAGAACACATAGCTACCGCAAGATCAAATCTTTTCTCAATAACCATATGCTACAGAAACATTCCCGCCCAGTAACTAACTAACTAACTCCGAGGTTAAGTTAAGCACCCAATTCAAGGACCTTTATACCGAAGAGACAGTAAGAGATAAAGTACCCTCTCATGATGCCATCACCCTCTAAAAAACTAGGCATAGACAGATTGAATACAATAGAACCAGTAGGCATAAAATGAGCCATCTTCTTAGCTTCTTCCTCCCTCCTCTTAATCCTCTGAAGCTCCTCCTTGATCTCCTCGGCCTTACTCAGCCTAGGACCAAGCTCCAACCCCGAAGCCAACCCTTCCATACCATACAAATCATATATCAACCTCTTAGTCTCATCAGAGAGTATCTCGTACGCTTCGCATATGCGTTTGAAGTTCTCCTCAGCTACCTCCTTCATCTGAAAACACAATACAATGAAGATAAAATGGGAGATACTAAGATTAGATTTTGAGTAAAAGGGTAACACGAACCAGAGGAGACGGGGACTTGTCGGGGTGATAGACTTGAGCCCATTGACGATAAGCTTTCCTGATTTCTTCGTCGGAGGCCTCTGGAGATAGATTCAGTAGCGCGTAGAGCTCTCTGTTCTGGGGACCGGTTCGTGCTGCTGCTGCTTCGTCGCCCATCATTCAATCGAATCGAATCGGAATCGCCGGAGGGTTTTGGGGGTTTCGCGGCGGAGATTTGTGTGAAGGGGTTTTTGACTACGCCGCTGCTCTCTCTCTCTCTCGGCTTTGACGGTTTGACCCCTTGCTTGAATCCCAAGTCCATTTTAACTTTCCGTTTTCGTCCCTAATATCTTTTTGAAAGTTTATTTTTGGCATCTTATTTTGTAAAATGTTTAATTGAGTCCCCATTTATTTGTAGGCCGACTGGCTCGTATGTTATGGGCCTTTAGTGGACCTTAAGAAATAAAGTTAGGAGAAAACATAGTGGTGAACTTTGTGAGGTAATGTAAAACAAGCTTAGTTACATGCTCAAGTGGGGTTAGTAAAATAGAAAAGTAACATAAAAACTGAAGTGGATTATTGAGGAGATTTATTCAAAATGCAAAAGGGACTGAAAGAGATTTAAAGATTGTCTTCGAGAGATTTAAAAAATTGACAGATTTATATGAAGATTAAGTGAGAGTTGCTATAGAGGCAAGGCAACTCTAGGTTACAAATACACAGTTGGACGTTGGAATTGGTCCGATAACTTGTTGTGTGTTTATTGCTTGGCCTTCGCGACAAATGATACTAAATTATAATTATTTCATCGCTATGTTTGTAGTTTTGTCAACTATTTTGAAAGAATATGATTCGTTCAACACTACTCTGTAATCAGATGAGCGACCTTTAAAGTTACACTAGATCTCGGAATATTTTATGATTAATTCTTTTACTAATAATTTAACAAATATTTTGTTAATTTATAAGAATATTGTGTATTTAAATCAGTGTTTTTAAGTTTTTAAAAATATCCATTTTTTTAAAAAAAAATACTAAGACCTGAGACTAACCGATGGAACCGATGGATGACAGATATGTAATCCAATTTGATTTAAATTTTATATTTTCATAATTTGTCACCTTTTAATCCAAATTTTAAAGTTTATTATTTTACAATTTTATGCAATTATGATGTTTTTACAAAATTTTGATAGAGAAAATGATAGATATAAAATAATTAAGCACTATAAATATTTCTTGATCATATTACTCCTTTTATATAGCTTAGCTAATTTTATTATAATTGTTTTTGTAATTTATCATGTTAATAATTTGGTTTATATTATAATCGATTTAAGTTTGTTGTTAACAATTAGTGTTAAGCATTTTTTAGATAACATATATTTTGAAAAAAAAATATAATAATTTTTGTTATTATATTTATTGTACAATGTATAACGTTATATATATATATATATATATATATATATATATGTAATGGCTATTATTGAATTATTGTGGTACTTAAATAAATTATATAACCATTATTTAGGAAATATAAATAAAATAATCCATTAATTTAATTGATTTATTATTGATTAAAATGTTTTTCTAGTATTTAAACGTGTAAAAATAAGTTCTATTTATTTTTTTGTTGTTTATAAAGGATTTGAATTTTTCAATTATTTAATTTATCTAAATAATTTTAAGAAAATTGTTTGAAATTATTAAAAAGATGAGATCTAATATTTTATATTGTTTGGACACAAAATTAATTATAGTGTTGTTTGGAAACATGAATAATAATATAAAGAAATGAGTACTTTGTTTGGAAACATAGATAGTAATATAAAAAAAAAGAATATTAGTGATTTAAGATATGTTTAACTATAAAGTAGAAAGATATATTTAATTTAAAAACTTACAAAATAAATGTTAGGTCCACCATAATGTTTATGTTTTAATAAGAAAGATGTTAATCAAGATTTTGGAAAGATATATATATATATGTAAACCAGAATGTAAAAAGAACCTTAATATGTGTTTCCATTAACAATTTGTTTTTTCCATTAACAATTTTGTAGACCATTCTTGTTAAAATCTAGTATAATAGTCGTATATAGACTCATTATCGTTTTTGCTCAAAAGAGATTCTTTATCTTTATCATATAAACTTAATCCAGACGCAAAACAATTCGGTAATTACCTTTGGAATATTGAGTAATAAGGTATGTCACAAGTCAACAGAATTAGAAGAGGCACTATGGTGGATGTAATCTTAAAGACCATTTTACAGACATCATGAACTGACACGGTTTCAAGTGACTTTCAACCATGAGAAGAGTCGTATGATTGTTAATCAGTCAACGTTCCTTACTTTCCTTCCTCTTTCCCTTTAATCTATTCTCCTCCAGTATTTTGTTTTTTTTTATTAAAGAAAGAATATATTTTTAACAGAAAAGATCTAATACAGCCTACACATAATTATACAACAAGAGATTTTATCTAATAATATATAAGCAGTACGAGCAATATTTTGTAATAATATATCAAATAATTATGAAATAATTTTTTTTTTACAACGAACGGCTATTCCAAACTTGAGCTGATTTGGGTAACCAAACCGGAATAGAACAACCACTAAAATAAAGTTTCTTATAAAAAAACCTAGCAGTCCTAGCTAGCTAGAGAGTCTGAAATCTGATTTTGCGTTCGTGGAACATAGGTGATTTTGAAGTCTGGAAAACATATCTGCAGAGTCTCAATCCTTTCTAATTCTGTTGCGTAATTATGAAATGGTTATTATGTTACAGATTGTGTAATTCATATATGCGACAATGATAGATACATACCCACAACTGGAACTGTAATGCAATCTTTTTAGAAAACTTCTATTGGCTCAGTCTCAATCCTTTGGTATGTGTGTTTTGTATCATTTATTTTGAGGTTACCATTCAAATCGGTTGTAACATAATAGACTGTTTTTTTTGGATCAAATGTCATTACTAAATTGATATTTCTCTGTTTTGTCTCCTCAAACCACTCGTTTTTAGTTGTGAGTTTCTCAACAGAATTTACTTTAAAATATTGTTAAAAAAAAAAGAATAAGTACTTTAACTATGTACGAGAAATAAATAAATAAAATGAACTTAGGATGAGATTGCACACCACTTGATATTTGACAATAGGACAAAAGGCTCAGTCCACATGGTCCAAATTGAATCCTTCCATAATATTAGCTACCAAACAAAATATTATAGAATAAAATGATACGGTTACTTACATAACTCACCTTTTTAGTTTATTAAAAACATATTAAGCAAACCGTAATTCACCAGCTTCTTGTGCGTTACAGACTAAACAGCGTTACACATCTCTCTGAGTTCAAAAATGTGACTCAAGATATGTAAAAGGTGTTCTCGTTTTAAACCATTGAAATCTGAACTCAAAATCAATATTTTTCAATTTTCAAACACCTCTAATTTTCTTTTGGAAAGCCAATACGAGTGGGAAGTATAAGAAAATCTTTTAAGTAAATGGAAGTTTATAATTTTCAATAATCAGCAACAAGTAATAATAATTAACTTATTTTAGGTAAATAATAAGGCAATCCAGGTAATATATATGTAGAGAATATTGTATATCCCTTTATTTTGGAAGAACTTTATTTTTCCTTCTTATAATTCAAACAATAAAGATATAACTATAAGTGTTTCAAAAAAAAAAAAATATAACTATAATTATTATGTGATTGGCCAATCATCATTAATACCTTGTTTAACCCTTTCACAGTGTCCCAGAAACCTTCCTCTCTCTTTGATGCATTGTCGTCTATATATATACGCGTATGCATTTACATGTTCCCTCAAAAAAAATCAGAGTCTCAAGAAATGGATATGCAGAGAGGTTTAGTGTTATTGTGTTGTGTTCTGTCCCTTCTGGTAATAAAAACAACAGCATATCGAGAGAGACAGCTGCTGCAACCGCATGAAACGAATATAGACGCAGCAAACGCGGCGTTGGCCGTAAGGGAACGGGGTTTGAAGACGCGACGGCCGGAGCATAAGAACGCCTACGCAACGATGATGTACATGGGGACGCCAAGGGACTACGAGTTCTATGTGGCGACTCGAGTCTTGATCAGATCGCTGAGAGATCTTAACGTGGAAGCTGATCTTGTCGTCATCGCTTCTCTCGACGTCCCTCTCCGATGGGTTGAGACCTTGTAAGTCTTCTTCTTCCTCTGTTTCTAACGTCCACAAATTTTTCTGCTGACCGTTACCAAACGTCATCGTTTTAAACGTAGACCAAACCAATACTAAGCTGGAATATACAATTTTTTAATTAATTTTCACACTTTTTATTTTCCACTATGAATGTCAATATGGCATCGTGCGTGCGTGAAACAGCAGGTTAGATAATAGAGAGTAGTTTTTTTTTTCTGTGTTGGTTTTTAAAATGAGATATTTCTTATTCAAGATGAGCTAAGAATATACTTCTCGTTTCGTGTAAATTGAATGAAGCTTATAAAATGTTCGAGTGAGACAACGACTGACTTGAAATGACCAAGACCTATAGGTTTTGATTCTTTCATGTAGTCTTTTTTGGGCATATCGTTTAATTCTTGTGTTGTTGATCGGTTTCATGAATTTAAAGAACATTTATACGTTGAGGAACCGTTCTTTATTTTTGTTCTTTATTGTTTTTGTAAGGATAATATGAAATTAAGTAAAAGTTGGGGAGAATCAAACATTGAGTAGATACATATTGTTGACACTTATCGTTATCGACCCACACATTTAAGTCTGTTTATATCTTGTCCATATATTGATTGACTCGATACTACGCGTTTTTGTGTATCAGAAAATATCTATTATTTACATTTCCATACTTTAAGCTAATGAAATAATTTAAAGATTTCAATGTTCAAAAACTTTTTAGGTGTCGTATAGCTAGCTTTCAAATTCTTTTAAAAACAGTATATCGGAAAGCAATATCTTAGTAAACTAAATCTTTTATCAAAAAAAAAAAAAAAAAAAACTTAGTAAACCGTAGTATCTTAGTAAAATATCTTTTATTAGTCAACAATGTATTCACCCATAAAAGTTGAAGCAGTCGTAGTATTGGCGGATAGAAAGCTATCGGAAGGCAATAAAAACTTAGTACATTGATTCACTGAATGAAAGGAGAGTTGATTGACTTTAGTACCTTGATTGAAAAAATCCTTTGGAAATTAGAAAGAGCTGTCTACGTGTTTTTGGTCAAATTGTATACTTTTTTTTTGGACAAAAGGTCAAATCGTATACAATGCTACTTTATTGCCGGCCAATCTGCTGTATAGATCATGCAATAACGTCTACACGTCAATTTCGTAACCTATTATAAAATTTTAACAGTACTAAGACTTGACATGCAGACACAAAATATATAACTATAAACTGGGCCGACTCTTGAATTTTAAAGATTATAAACATTTGATGTAAATATTATTATTATTATTATTGTTCTTTGCGATTTAGAAAGTATAAATTGTATGTATATTACTTCTTTAAAATTTAGTTAGGAACTAAAACGAATTTTGTATGAGATATTAGTGGTTAGACTGGCGCTTAGACACTGCTTAAATTGATTTTCTTAAAATTGTTCTAGAGAAATCGTTTAACTTATTACTAAGTTACCGTTTAGGCGCGTAAACAGATTTTTAGATTTGACCAGCCTTGACTATATATTTACTTTCAATTCATGCATGTATAGACTAGTTCTTAGCACCGAAAGTGTTTGTGTGTGTATACTAACGAGTGTGTGTGTGAACAGGGAAGAGGATGATGGGGCTAAAGTAGTGAGAGTTGAAAATGTAGACAACCCATACAGAAGGCAAACTAACTTCAACAGCAGATTCAAGCTTACTCTGAACAAGCTCTACGCTTGGGCATTGTCTGATTACGACCGTGTAGTCATGCTAGATGCCGATAACCTCTTCCTTAAGAAAACCGACGAGCTGTTCCAATGCGGACGCTTCTGCGCGGTCTTCATAAACCCTTGCATCTTCCACACAGGCCTCTTCGTCTTGCAACCGTCGTTGGAAGTGTTCAAGGACATGCTCCATGAGCTACATGTTGGTAGAGAAAATCGTGATGGAGCTGATCAAGGCTTTCTTGTTAGTTACTTCTCTGATCTTCTTGACCAGCCTCTCTTTCGTCCTCCAAGTAATGGCTCTGTGCTCAGTGGCCACTTGCGACTTCCCTTAGGCTACCAAATGGACGCTTCTTATTTCTGTAAGTCTCTCTCTCAAGTGTTCTTTTCTATACTACTACATGGCAAATCTCGAAATAACATTTTAAAATTTTTAACACAAAAATAACATTTAAAAATATCTTCAAAATAATATTTACTAATAAATAAAAAATTAAATTACTCTATATCCAAAATTTTAATCCTAATCTCACGCCTAAATATTAAAATCTGGACTCTATTAAACTCTAAACATAAATATATTTATTTTTCATGAATGTATTATTTTATTTTTTGTTATGTGCTATTTTTTGCATAAACTTGGTTTAGTACTATTAGAAGTAGAATGTATTGTTTTTTTTTAAAGTATAATAATAGCATGATCTATCTACTTTCAGATCTTAAACTAAGATGGAACATACCCTGTGGACCAAACAGTGTGATTACATTCCCAGGAGCCGTTTGGTTAAAGCCATGGTACTGGTGGTCATGGCCTGTTCTTCCACTAGGTATCTCATGGCACGAGCAGCGTCGCACCACTGTTGGGTACTCAGCAGAGATGCCTTTGGCCATAATCCAAACAATGTTCTACCTTGGAATCATAGTGGTCACACGACTAGCTCGTCCTAACATAACTAAGCTATGTTATCGCCGTTCTGACCGCAACTTAACAACGATCCAAGCAGGTTTCAAGTTCATCGCGCTTCTCTCTGTAGTAGCAGCCTACGTCTTCCCGTTCTTCACCATCCCTCACACCATACACCCACTCATTGGCTGGTCACTCTACTTGATGGCTTCTTTTGCTCTCTCATCCATACCGATCAACACTCTCCTCCTACCAACGCTACCTGTTCTCACTCCATGGATAGGCATCCTCGGGACGCTCCTCGTCATGGCCTTCCCTTGGTACCCTGATGGAGTGGTGAGAGCATTGTCGGTTTTCGGATACGCATTTTGCTGCGCACCTTTTGTGTGGGTTGCATTCCTCAAGATCACGTTGCATCTCCAGGTTTTGATTGAGAAAGAGGTGTTGTTTCCACGACTGGGAGACTCAGGGATCACTTCTGGCTTCAGTAAATTGTATTAGGAGTGTTTTATTTGACGTATATTGGTTCTGTATATAAAGGATTATTATTGTTTCATTCACATTTCATTTATATCAACTCATTCTAACATTATTGATTTTACCTGGTTAATCAATTTTTCCTAGTTCACACCTAGTATGTGTTCTTGTTTAACTCACTCTCTTGCGTTCAAGATACAAAGATGTGAATGTTAATGAGCACAAACGTGTCCAAAAAGTAGGGTAGTTTTGCCAGACCTTGAGTTTACAACGATTAAGCAGGGTCACTCTGTTTCGCTCTGTTCACTCCTTGGTGCGAAACCCTCTCAATGCTCTAGAATGTTTCCCTTTAGCCATATAAACTCACAGTTTTTGTAGTATAGTAGCTTTATCTAACCACTTGGCTTATAATAGTCAAGTCAAGCTGTGATAAATGACTACAGTGTGCTTATATTAATTTGCACATAACAAATAGAGACCATAATAGATTTAGTTAGTTTAATAACTTGCCTACAGCCTACGAGACTTGTGAGTGTGGTTCATATTTAGTCTCTACCCTCTTTGTGAGTGTAGTCGCTACAAGACTACAAGACAAACCATCATCAGGCAAATCGAAAAGATTCCTTTTTCAGTAAGGTAATTCTTAGTTAGAACTGTTCAAAGAAGAGTATTTGAGATCATGAGTGTTTAAGTGAGCTCATTTGAGTTGTCATTGAACGAGTTTCCTACAATGAATGTGCTTATAATCTAATCAAGTTATTTTGCTAACTTCAGGTCGATCCATTTCTTTGAAAATAGAAAAATCTTCTCATAGTCTAATATACTTAGCAAGTAATGAACAAAAAAAAAACATGTATTGGTGTGTTTTATTCCATGAATAGTCAACTTTATATAAGAATACAAAAAAAATTAGTCTAGAGACTAAATAACACTTAGAAAATGTTTTCTATTGACATAAACAAGTTTAGAAAACAAGTAAATGTAAAGTATTATATAAATATGTGTTAAGAAAAAAGAAAGCAAAGTATTATAAAATATAGACTTATGGGTTTGTATGGACTTTCTCAAAACAATATGTTTTTTTTTCAACACAAACTCAAAACAATATGTATAAACACAAATCTTTGCTATTTCTGCGGGAACACTTTTGATAAAGGAACATTAAATGTGTGTGTTCTCTAAAAATAAAACAAGTTTTTCAAAAAAAAATGTGTGTGTTCTCTAAAAGTAAAACAAAATTTTCAAAAAAAAAAAGTGTGTGTTCCTGCAGAAATTAGGATATTATTTTAATGCCTACGTAGACATGATTTATATCACAAGTTTATACATACCTGGCGTAGGAACTAGGATGTAGTAGTCCAATGGTTGTGTTGTGTGACCCTGCCTTTCCCTGGTGATGCGAGTAGGTTGGAAATCTAATAAAAGCTGAGCTGCATTAGAAAATTATACCTATGCTGGTCTAATTAGACAACATCTGGCTTCGAACATAGGAGTTGCATTAGGTGCCAAAATAGGCTGAATTATACCTATCCTTTTTTTTTGAGCAAATTATACCTATCCATCTCATTTGTCCAGTGAAAAAAAAAATTTGAACCCGAAAAAGAGAGAACAATATAGGTTAAGTTATACCCAGTCACGCACGCCATTTGTGTCCAATGAACATAATAGGTAAATAATACATTTGTCATTTTGTAAGATTCATGATTTTTTTTCTAGAATATTATTTTCTCTATAGATGATTTCGTCAAAGATATATCTTATATAATATATTACTCCCAGTGTATGTCACATATATTAAGTGTGCATTCAGTAAAACAACTAACAAAACTCTATCTGAACTTTATCGTGCACTTTTGTCAAAATTTCAAAGACAACTTTTCAACATAACATTCTTGTTAAAGCAAAAAAAAACATAACATTTTTATAAATATCTTTTTGTCACAATATAAATATATATTTCGATTGCTTATTTATCAAATTAAATATAAAATTAAACCCGGTATACACCGTGTTGTTTCCGTCGATATATTAAGAACAAAACTTAGTTCAACCTTTAAATTCACCCAACCCTTTATGACCAATGAAAGTAACATATAAATTATTAATTAAAAAATATTAAATTAAATAAAAATTAGCTACAAAAAATAAAAACGCTAATTTTAATGATGCTAATTCTTCCAGTGAAACCCTAAATCCTAAATCTTAAATTCTAAACCATATACTCTAAATTTTAAACCTAAATCCAAACTCCTTAACCCAAACCCTATATCTTAAACACTAATACTAGACCCTAAACCAAAATTATATACCTTAAACCCAAAAATAGACTATAAACCTAAACCATATACCCTAAACCCAAGTCTTAGACCCTAAATCCAAGCCGTAAACCTTAACCTAAACCCTATAAGTTTGGGGTTTGGGTTTAGGGTTTACCGTTTGGGTTTAGGTCTAGGATTTGGGTTTAGTGTATAGGTTTTGGGTTTAAGATTTACGGTTTGGATTTAAGATTTATCGTTTGGACTTATGGTTAAGATTTTGGGTTTAGGGTATATAATTTGGGTTTAAGGTTTACGGTTTAGGTTTAGGGTCTAGGACTTGGGTTTAGGGTATAGAGTTTAGGTTTATAGTCTAGCTTTTGGGTTTAGGGTATATAATTTGGGTTTAGGGTCTTGGATTAGGGTTTAGGGTATAGGGTTTGGGTTTAGGGGTTTGGATTTGGGTTTAGAATTTAGGGTGTAGGGTTTAGAATTTAAGATTTAGGGTTTAGGATTTAACTGAAAGCGTTAGCGTCGTTAAAATAAGCGGTTTTATTTTTTGTAGCTACTTTTTATTTAATTTAATATTTTTAATTAATAATCTATCTGTCAATTTAGTTGGTTCTAAAGGACAGATTGAATTTAAAGGTTCAGCCCAGGGGTGAACCTAATTTCTTTCCACATATTAAGACGTAGACAATGAAACATCAATACGCCAAAATTTAGAATAGGACGCATTTTTTTATAAAAAGTATCCAAAATATTTTGCTCCCAAATTTGTCATGGCCTCGGTCTCACTGATATTTTATTCGGTCCCCTACTTTTATATCAACTAACTTCATATCATTATAAATAAAATCTGGTCACTAAAACGAATTTCTAAAAGAGTAAATTCTACCAACTTTAGTGTGGTTTATAAAGAAAACATATACTTGGTGCTCATGTGTTTTTACAAGCAATCCATACGTCTTAACAAAACAAATAAATCAAACGCAAACCATAACTTTGAACTATAACTTTGACTGTGGCAACGCGTCTTGTTGCCCGTGCATGGTTTCATTTTTTTTTCGGGAACTCGCGGCAACTGAAAGCTTAGTCCGCTCGTATCTCTCATTTGGACCATCGACGTTACGTTACCTCAGGTTCATCTTATAGGACCTATATACTTTGTAATAGATTCTGCACTTTTCATTATAAGGTTATTTACAATAGGCATGTTGAATTTGTTTTTCAACTATTTAATGCTTCCAATTAAGCTGTTGAAAAAATAAATTTTAATACGTGGATTGTTGATAGTTGAATTCTTTCAACTATTTGAAAGATAAAATATAGGGCCCACAACACATTTGTGTAGGTTAGTTATTGGCTAATAAAATAATTGAGAATTTTTTACCACCCTAACCATTTCATCTCAATTATTATGTAGTAAATTATTTTTTTTAATTATTTTATATCAAAATTCATAATTTTGAGTATTCTATAAATAGAAATTTGTTTCATTTGATTTGAATATATATATTTGTACACAATTGTTTAACTTTCGCCATAAACTTCTTAATATATTTTAAAATATTATTTTCATAAAATAAATTTCAAAAATTTAATATTAACTATTTTGTTTAATTTTAAATTATTATCGTATTTTAAATAAAATTTTGTTTATAGTTTTCGTTATTAATATATAATCACAACTAAACACATAAAATATAAAATAAAACAGGAAGATAGAATGTTGAATTTTTTAAACAAACTATTGTATGATATAAAAATTAAATATATGTTAAATGATTAGGTGGAAAAAGAAATATGATATGGATAAAAGAAAATATGATGTGGAGTATTAAAAGGTAAAAAATAGGGGGTTAAAAGAAAAAAACCATTGTTAATGGTCTAAATGCTTGTTTAGGTTTAATTTATGCTTTTCCGCTAATAGTCAATTTTGTCTTTCTGTAAAAAACGAAAAATTTGATATAACATTGTAATTTATGCTTTTCCGCTAATAGTCAATTTAACATTGTACCAAAAAGGAAAAAACTATAACTTTGAAAAATCTCGATCGTCTTTTAAGAACCATCAGTCCACTGACCGGGTCCTTACCTTTTATAGACCACATACAGAAACTTGCATAGATTTGTAATTTGTAAAGCGATCTTGACATTTGATATGGCACCAATATTATTTTTTTGAACAAAGCTCATATGGCTCCAATATTACGTAACTTGATTTATAATAAATTCCACTTTCGTCTTGTTTTGTACGTTCTGTCGATCGTACGTTCATAACATAGCACGTGCTCCTCAGCCCACCAGCTCTAACTTCATCTGTATATTCTCTGGACTTTTGGACGTTCCTCCTTCATTTTTTACTTATTTTGTTTATAAATATTTCTAATTGTTTTTATGTAAAGAGACACATTCGCTAGGACAATATATTCACTTTTTTTTTTATAAACATAATATATCATCACTTTCATTAGTTCTTTTGTGCCCCTTTTAATTCCAAACTAGTGATTACCGTTGAATATTCAGAGATAGTCTCGTAGCTCGAAAAAAAGTGTCGGTAGTTCATAGTTTTTTTTTGCGTAGGACCATCTCTGATCTCCGATGTATTTCCCTATTTTTTTTTTTAAATAGGAAAATTCTATAATAGAGATAGATTTATTTCCAATACATTCTTCTATTTCTTTCTCTAAAAAGAAATATTTTTGATGTATTCTTTTCTAATTTACAAATAGTATCTTTTATCTTTTATTTGTAAAAGTTGAAAATCAACCCAATTTAGTTTAACATTCATAAAATTATGATATTATTTACACTGAATATTTTTATAGAAACTATTAAGTAAATAAAAAGTATGATTATATATTTATACAAACAATACATTTTCACTAAAAAATATTTATTTTGGTTATAATTGTTAAAATAAAAAGTTAAAGGATTATTTTGTAAATAAAAAAGTATGTCTCTATTATAGATGAATGTTATTTCTTCCTCTAAATATAGAGGTGAAAATAGATTAGCAATTTCTATTTTAAAGGAACAAATAGAGAATGATTGAAGTGATTTTACCTCTAAATACTATTATAGAGGTAAATTTTGAGGTGAGTTAGAGATAGTTTAATTTCTGATAACACAAGAGAAAGATAGCACTTTTAACAAAAAAAAAAGATAAGGATAGCACTAATCAGAATCCTGATGATTTGATTTAATTAATTTATGATTTGTATATATAAAGAATGGGAGATGCAACACTGACAGGTTCATTTCGGATATATGTAAAAGAATCAGTGCAGTCTCAAAATATTTCTAGGCCATATTCAAAAATACACTATATATGTAATATAATGTTAAGACTAAACTACATTTTGAGTCGCGCAACCGCGCAGATATTTGTTTTCATTTTTATATACATAGATATTTGTTTTAGATCATTAGTGGTATATATTTTTAATGTTAATTATATACTTGAATGTTTATACAACTATTTCAAATACAATTATTTTATAATTTCTTTTTTTTCATGAATCAATTATTTAAAACCGTATGTGTTTGGTATTTCTTATTATATATTTATTTTATTATATTTGTATTTAGTTATTAAGCAAATTAATATATTCATGAAAAAATATATTTTAAAGCTATTTTGTGTTTAATTCAAGTTAAATTATGACCCGTCTTTCAAAAATGGATTTCTTTTACCAAAATTTTTTACGCTTATTCATTTTAGATAATATGTCATTTTATATACAAAAGTCTAAGATATGTTAATTTTTAGACATGTATTATAAAGTTTTCTAATTTTAAACTGCTATGTCATAAATAGTTTATATATATGAAAATAAAATTTATCAATTTAATATACTTTTATTGTATTTAGTTCATTATAATAATTGTTGGACCCAATTTTGGTCAATACCATAAAGGACCACGATCAAAGGCATGGGCCTTCAAGGGCTGGAGCCCGTAGCAAGAATACGAGCTCGAGAAAGAGTCCCCGAGGTCGCGGAGATCGTGCAACAAGAAGCTGAGATCGCGGAGCTACCATAGAGATCTCGAAGTCGACTTAGTATAAAGGAAGAGGAGTGAAAACAGAGAAGGACACGTTGAAAACCCTAGAGAGAGCTACACACTTACATCGATCTTGTTGTTTTCCCACTTTTAGTTTATTTCTTTACCGATCTCGTTTGTATCACTCGATCTAGTTCAATTCATTGTATTCGATCTTATTCATCAATAAAATCCATTTTCACCTACTGGAAACTATTTAACATCTCTGTGTTCTAAAGATATCGTTGCCTACATCATTTGTCCTCTCTAGATCAAACCTCAATCACTATCAAATACTTAGTGTAGATTTTAGGTTCTACAATAATTGTATTTTAACTTGATGATTATTTATAAAGTAGATAAAAATATGATAGAATTTTAATTTTTCATTTTATAAACAAAAAATTAATATATATTAATGCATAATAATAGTTCATTGCTAATTACAAAATTAGTGAAAATATTTAAATAAACTTTTTGAAAATTAGGATATCGTTAAACTACTTTTAAACAGATTTATTAGATTTTTTCAAATATAATATATATTTATATTTAAAATGAAAAAAATATCATGATTAAAATAAGTGAAAAAGTTAACTCCAATTTTAAAAATTTTATTTACTCTCTTTTCCACTTCATATTTCCACCATTTTACTCTGTCATTAACCTCGGTAAATAGTAGATCCTCTACACGATTATAACCGCTTATCTAATAGTATAATTATAGTGGTTTTGACAAAAAGATATAATATTCATATTTATAGGTGTACGTGCATCTTTAACTGATTGGTTATCAACTAGAATAAGATCATCTCCTATGTATTACTCCAAAAAGATGTAACTTTAAAATGGAATTGAGTTTTACTCCAATGTATTACTCCATTTTTACTCCAAAAATATATATTTATTTTTTATTTAGTTAATAGTTGTTATTAGTATCTTCAACTTATAAAAATTTAACAATTAACCCAACTATTTTATGTTTACAAAATTTCCATAAAATAAATTTTATTTAAATTAAATATTTATCATTAAAAATACAACTAGAGATTATCTTCCAATTTCAATTCGTGCAGTTTTTATCATATGTAATTTTTCTAATTCAAAAATATTTATATGCATTAAAAGAACATAAAGAAAAAATAAAATTTTGTTTTGTAATTTGAATTATGTATTGGGTCTTATTGTTTGTGCATATATCAAGTTCAACAAGTACAAATGTTATCAATCAAAATTTTGACCCACAAGATTAAAAAACTCATATATTTAGTTTGAATAATACTTCACCGATTTTAGTATTTTCGAAAACAATTTACCGAATTAATTATTAAATTACTTATTTATATTATATTGTATTTATTTTATATTATTTATTCTTAGTTTTGACTTTTATGAGTTTATGCATATTTTATGTAAACTATTAAATAATTTTTTGCTGAATATTATATTATTTTAAGTATGAAATAAAAACATTAAAGATTAAAAGGACCATTTCATAAATAGAAAAAGTTCAACTTCAAAATGGAGTAATGGGTAAGATTACTCCATAAATGGAGTAACCCTAGTCATTACTCCATTTTGGAATTGAATATAGAGTGAGGTTGGAGAAGATTTAACTCCAAAATTGAGTTTAGAATAAAAAATGGAGTAGGGTTGGAGATGCCCTAAAGCGGTGAAAAAATTATGAAAATAAATGGAAAAAAAATATATAATAAAGTTGGAGTAAACTTTTCATCTTATTAAAAATTGAGGTAAGATTATTCTACTTCTACTATTTTCTGACTTTTTATAGTAAATAAGGTGGAATCATATTTCACTTGATTAACTGAAATTAGAATAAATTAGCTGACATAATTTTTCATCTATTTTAATTTACTCTAACTCTACCCTAAAATCATACCTATAGAGTAGTTTTGCAACTGTGTTAAGTTTCTTATAAAATTATAAGCTATAACTTAAAGTTTTAGACTAATTAATTAATATTTTTTTTATTTGACCGTTCTATTTGCACATAATAAAAGATGATAAAAGATAACATCGAAGAGTTGTTAAATATCATGTATGCTTACGTATTTTTAGTTATACTACCAGAAGTATAATTATAAAAAATAGGAGGACTGAGGAATAATGGTCATGTATCATTTCGCCTAAGGCTATCTCTAACCTAACGCTACAATATCATTTTAGTGTAAATTTTTACACTAAATCCTCTCCAACATAATTTTTAAATCACAGTATTTTAGTGTAAAGTTACTTTCCATATCAAATTTGGCGTGTTACTATTTACCATATTAAATACTATTTACCTATTTCTATCAATAAAATATTAAATTAAATAAATTTTGGTGATAAAATAAATATAAATAATATAATAAATATATGAAATCAATATATGTGATATATTGAAATAATTTATTTTGATTTATTATTTTAATATTATTAAATTTTAAAATAGTAAATATTTATTAAACAAATATTTGATTGTGAAGTATTTTTTGTGCAATATAATAACATAATAATTTTATTTACTATATATATTAAGTATTATCAAAAGTTCTAATCATTATATATAAAGTACACTTTAAATCGCTTCTAGAGGGTCCACGTCGGATGACACGTCATCAATTCAGACGCTCTCGAGCCGACACGTTGCCACTTTAACAAAACGCAGCGATTTATTATTTTAGATATTGTATGGGCTTTCTATCTTTATGTGTTTGTTTAAAATTATTAGGCTTAAGTTTGTACTTTGTTTCAGGCCCTGCAGCCACTTTACTATGCGCTAACCTTAATGTTCTTCGCTGCTCTTCTTTCGGCGGCGACGGTGACGATCAAGCTTCCTCGCTGTTTCCTGTAACGGATTGCGCAATGGTTTTTACGTGTTTAATCCCGTCAATTGAGGCGTCCACTACGAGTTTTTCAATGCGCCGTTTTCGTCGGCGAGATCTGTGATATCGGATATAAATAGTCAGTATTTCTCCTCTGGAAATCACGATCTCTTCCTCTCTCTGTTACATGTTATGATTTTTGGTGAAGTTCTTTGATTTATGTTGTTCATATTGCTATTTGCTTTTATTTTTGCTTTGTTTGGTTATTAATTTTTGTCCAACAGGAGGAATCATAAAAATTTGTGTGTTCATGGAAGAACCGTATCAAATTTTTGGTGATGGCCCATTCGTGTTTCCGGCATAACCAAACTAATGCTCTTTTTGCTCATGCGAATGAAAGAAAATTTCATATTATATCCCTAGGATAGTACAGAACATCAAATCTGCAATCTCGGAAAAAAATATGCAATCTCTGTAGAAGCAAGTTGACGTTATAACACTGACAATCAAAGCACGGAAGAGGTATATGTATGTGTGTATTTCTCATTACATTGTCTTGCAAATAAGATTATTTGTTTTGTTGGAGCAGTTGATTTATTGCAGACCTTGCAGGGAATGGTAACATCAAATACGTGTTCTTTATAATTTACATAAATACATTGACAACACCGCAGACTTCTTATTTTTGATTGTGTCTCATGCTGTTTTTTTTCTAATTTTTCATACTTCACTTTACTAAGACTCAATTAAGTCTGGCTGATGTAGTTTATCATTGCAACTGTTTAACTTTATTTCAAGATATCTTTTGTGGTAATACTTGATGCTAACTTGCTGTGTGGCAGGATGAACCAATATTTGACATAAACCCGAGGCCTCTGCGTGAGTCAGAGCTTATTACTTCACATTAGCTTTCCTTACAATGATCTGAACCGGAGCCGGTTGGTAATGTTAGTTAGTCGGATCTTAGCGCCTTTTTTGTCAAATTTGACTGAGATGGTAACTTTGTATTTCTTCTTAGACACGTGGAGAACAGTAACCCAACCGCAATAACCATCTCCACCAATGACAAGAACACTTTGGTTTTAACGATGAGTTATTGGTATATGTTTCAGGTTGCGGTTATTGGCTTATAGGTAAATTTTCTCAGAAATGACAACATCTCTTCTGTTTCTCTTGGAAGACAAGTACTTGGAGCTAAAATTTTGAAAAGACTTTAGCATTGAAGGTCTGCCTTAAACCAAACGGTTTAACCAAATACTTGCTGTTGGTTAGTAAGATAACTGAAGTGCATGAAGTTGATAGTAGATGCACATTTTAAAAGGTTTGTTATTGATTCTGTCAGAGACAACTGCAAAACAAAAGCAGCCAAGATATAAGAAAATTTGGTCAACGTTGATGGATGCGAAGACGAAATATATGAAACTTCTCTTTTAGATTCGTTCGATTTCTTTGTGATATGTACTAATTAGGTAGTGTAATTAAAAAAGGTAGTGTAATAAAAAAATATTTTTTTGAACAAATTTGTTAAAGACGAAGAGGATAGTCATATAGTGTAAAAATGTAAAGTAGGTTTTAAAAAATTCTTCTCATTTCATTTTATCAATTAAAAAATATCTCTTTGAAGATATTTATAAAGAGAACAATCATCTCGTGTTGAACTGAATTATATAAGAATTTTTCTTTGAACAACTTTAGTTTTTTTATCGGTCAAAAAAAAGAAAACAACTTTAATTTTCCTCCAAACAATATTTATGCGATAGAACTTAGAAAGTAAAAAAACCATAACAACATAAAATCTCTACGACTCATTCCTACCTCTTTTTTTTTTTTTGTCATCTGTTAAATTAAGAAACGCTTGAGCACCTCAAGCAAGGGAAACATACAACATTAAATTCTTTTGATCAGACTTATCCACAGACGGATAGTCTTTTCTCCCAAGAAAAACATCCAGACTCACGAACATAGAAAAACAGTCCATAATCATCATACCATAAAAGGACCGTGAACTACTAAAAACCCAACCAAAACTAAGTAGAGGGAACGCATTCCACGTTCTCAAAGAGACCTCTCAACCATCTTGGAGCACCTGCCGCTACATAAGACTGAGACAAACCTGATCCGATCACACTTTGGGCAATGAGGAAAGCCCCTCTATTAGTCTCTCTGTCTTCCTTTATCACCCTCCACCACTCGATCTTGCCAAGTCTTTCCATCAACTGTAACTGTTGGCATCTATAATTCGGCCATGCCTTGGGTCTTAGAATTACCTTCATGAAAAGATCATCATCTAAGGCAAAGATAACTCTGTTGAGATGATGATAGTGCATGCTCTCTATAGCCCACAACAGCCCTTGATAGCTTGCCTCTTCCTTGGAATTGGTATTTGAGAAAGCCCGACGACTATGTAGCATAACTTTACCTCTATCATTTCTCAACACCCAAGCAACGCCACAGTTTTTCTGTTCTTTGTTTTGATAAACACCCAAGTTGCATTTAAACCAGCCATTGGGGGGAGCAGACCATGACTTCTTCACAACCGTCACTGCCTCTTGCTCTTCCTTAACTCTCTGCTCTTCATTCTTTTGAGCCATTAACCAGAATTCCGCTTCCTCTCTGATCTTAGCCACCAAGTCTATGGCTCTAGCTTGTTTTCCTTCAAAGATAATCCCATTTCTGTATTTCCACAAATACCACACAATCCAAGGAATCGAGTTTCTCACCCCTTCTGGAACCGAGGAGTTCTTTATTAAGAGTAGCAGGGAGTAGAAGTTTGAAAAATGAGACACTTCATCAAAACCACTCTCCGAATAAGGGACATCTGCCAAAGCCCAAACCTGTCTTGCGATGGAGCAGCGGAAAATTATGTGATTAATAGACTCTCCTTGAAAACCACAAGCCTGACATACCGGGTCCATTTTGATACCTCTTTTCACCAGAAGGTCACCTACTGGTACCGCATTACTTACTGCCCGCCAGAGGAAAGTTTTGATTTTTGGGGCTGTATCAAGTTTCCATACCTCCTCTTTGAGAAGATTTAGAGAGGGCCTAGCTTCTGCTTCTTGAATCTCCAATCTTCTTCTGAAGTTGTTGATGAACCAATATCCAGATTTGACCGAATAACACCCATTCCTATTATGGAGCCAAACCCAAAAATCTTCCTCATTAAAAGCTGTTCCCATCGCTAAGATGCTTCGGATGTCCTCTTCATAGAAAAGATCCTCCAGTTTTTCCACGTTCCAACAACCATTCTGGTGGTCTATCAAATCAGAAACTCTTAGCAGTAGATCGACAAAAATATTCTTCATCAAAGGTCTTCTTCTTTCAGTGCCTCCAATCCATTCCTCAGTCCACACATATATCGATCTCCCGTCTCCCAAATGTTTTCGGAGCCCTTGAATTAGCAGGTCCTTCCCAAATTGAATGCTTCTCCAAGCATATGATGGTCTAGGGCCATTTTTTGCAGAGAGGAAATCAGAGTTGTCGAAGTACCTGCTCTTAAAGACTCTTGCAAAGAGGGAGTCCGGCTGATTTAGAATTCTCCATGCTTGCTTAGCCAAAAGAGCCTGATTGAAGCTTTGAATATCTTTGAACCCTAAGCCTCCATGTTCTTTTGCCAAGCACATTTTAGTCCAGCTCAGCCAGTGAATCTTCTTCTTATGTTCCAGAGAGTTCCACCAGAAATCCGCCATAGCCCTTGTGAGATTCTCACACGATTGCTTGGTGAGTTTGAAGCAGGACATGGCGTACACAGGCATAGCCATAGCTACCGCCTTTATCAGAACCTCTTTACCACCCAAAGACAGTAGTTTGGCAAACCATCCATTTAGTCGATCCTTTAACCTATCATAGATATAAGCCAAGATCTCAGTTTTGGAACCGCTGAAACATTCTGGCAGGCCCAAATAATTCCCTGTTCCACCTTCCTTGGTGATTCCTGTGATCTCTTGAATAAGCCCCTTGGTTCCGTCATCCACCTTAGACCCAAAAGTAATAGCTGATTTCTCAATGTTAATTTTTTGTCCCGTGGCTTTTTCATAAATCTGAAGAATCTTCATTAGTTCTGCTGCCTGATTCGTTGATGCTTTGCAAATCAAGAGGCTGTCATCAGCAAACAACATGTGATGAATCATAGGTCCTCTCGGAGAAAACCGAATGCCTTCAATAGCTCCACTCCGAACTGCTTTCTCGAGAAGATGAATTAGACCTTCAGTGCAGATTACAAAAAGGAACGGAGACAGAGGGTCGCCCTGCCTAATCCCTCTTTCTGGTTGGATGTTTCCAAACGGCTGGTCATTAATGAGCGTAGAGTATCTAACAGTAGATACGCAGAACATCCCTCTTTCTCCCCACATGGTCTCAAACCCTATAGCCAATAGGAGAGCTCGAAGATACCCCCATTCGACGCGATCATAAGCCTTCGACATATCTGTCTTGATGGCCATGAATTCCTTCGATATACTTCGATCAGTCCTCAGCGCATGAATGACTTCATGGGCAATTAGAATGTTGTCGGTGATGAGTCTCTCCTCTACAAAGGCAGATTGTGTTGGTGAAACTATATCAACAAGGAGTGGCTTAAGCCGAGACACCAAAATATTTGAGATGATCTTGTATAGGACCGAACAAAGGCTGATAGGTCTTAGGTCAGACATGAGAATCGGTTCATCAATCTTTGGCAGGAGACAGAGATGAGTGTAGTTCCATTCCACAGGAAAGGTCCCGAATACAAAAAATTCCCGCACCTCTTTTGTCACTTGATCACCTATCGTGTTCCAATAACTCTGGAAAAACAACCCCGTCATACCATCCGGTCCTGGCGCACTGCTCGCTTTGATAGAGAAGACTGCCTCTTTCACCTCCTCCTTACTAACCTCTCTGGCTAGAATCTCATTCATACCTGCTGTGACCCTACTCGAGAACCCTTCAAACAACGCAGAGAAATCTCCAGAATTAGCCGAGGAAAAAAGTTTTTTGAAGTATTCAGTAGCTACCTCTCCTTTTGCAGCCTCAGAGAAATGTGCCTGCCCTCTATCATCCATAAGTTTGATGATTCTTCTTCTCGATCTGTTAGCTTTAACCGACGCATGATAATATTTGGTATTTAAATCTCCTTTCACCGCCCACTTATCTTTGCATCTTTGCTTCCAAAACAATTCCTCCTCTCTATACGCCTGAATCAGCTCTGCTTTTAAAAAGTTAATCCTTAGAGTAGCAGGATACATCGCAGATTGCTCCATCTCCAAAGCGTACTGAATCTGTTTGATCTTGTCCCTGGAGTTCATGTTCTCCTTCTTTTTCCATCTGCTTAACGCCTTTCTGCAATTCTTCAGTCTATCAGCTACCTTGGTTTCGAATAAAGGGTGATTTGTGAGCCAAGCTTTCTTGATTTCATCTTGAACCCCAGTCTTATGTAAGAATCTGCCATCAAACCGAAAGCTTCCTCTGTAACTCTCTGAGGCATTGATCAGCTTGACTAGGACTGGTCTATGGTCAGATCCTCGTTTGTCCATGAAGACTTGATTAGACGCTGGAAACAGTTGAAACCATCTCTTATTCCCAAAACCCCTATCCAACTTGGAGTGTATCGATAATGTTCCTCTCTGACCACCCCAAGTGAAGCTGTTCCCTGTACTAGGAAGCTCAGTCATCTCCCCAATAAGCAGCATATCGTTAAAAGCTTGAAACGATTTCTCACTTCTTCTCGGACCGCCTATTTTCTCATCATTGTTTCTAATCTCGTTGAAATCACCAACCATACACCATGGCTCTTTCCTATAAGCTCCTATACGTGAAAGTCTTTCCCAGAGTTTTGGTCTATTACTCTTTACCGGCTCCCCATAAATACAAGATACAAAAAAGCAATCCTTCCCAAACCGCACCTTAAAGTCCACTAGATGCTTGTCTACAAACTTGAAATCAATATGTACAAAATGTTTCCACATCAATGCTAAGCCTCCGCTGTACCCGATAGGATTTACTGTCATTATCCTATCATAACCTAGCAATGTCTGTAGATCCACCAACCCATCTCGGTTCTGCTTCGTTTCCATTAAAAACAAAATGTCTGGGAAATGTTCCTTCCGCATTTCCCGTAACCTTGGAATGACCAGGTCCTGTGCATGGCCCAATCCCTGGCAATTCCAACTGATCATAGACATTTTAGATGTTGGACGGTCCCTCACTTGGGACCACCAATGGTTTCTTAAACCTTGCAGAGCTTTGAGATGGCTCGACATCTTCCTGTGCTTTCCTCTTTGCATCTGTAACCACACCTTCCCCAACTTTTTTACCTCTTCCAGTATCGGGCCTCAGTACCCCCTTCCCATTGGCTCTCCTGGTGAACGTACCAGGCCTTTTTCTTCCCTTTGCTTTCTTAAGCAGAGTTCCAGAAGCACTAGGAATAAAGGAACGAGCGCTATAACCCGTTGGACTTGCAGGAGAGACGCCCTGGTTTGAATCAGATTGCTCAATTGATATAGGCTTCTCCGTTACCACCTTTCCGGATTGAAGAACTCTGTTTCCCGCCGTAATTGCACCCGCCAATAATTTCTCCGGTGGTCTTTGGATAGCATCAGGACAAGCGCTAAAGTCAAAGACAATCCCTTTTCCTCTATCCAAGTCTTTGGTTACAGTCGGAGGGGTCTCAAGTCTGAGAGAGATTTTCTGAGCAATGGGATCTTTCTCAAGGTCTTCAATGGATTTCCTAATCCTTTCCTCCCTAGCACCCTTCTCCACGCCTGAAGCCACCTTCAAGTATAACCTCATATCCTCCAGAACTTCCTCAGCAATCTTCGGTCTGCCAGAGATAGGATCCAACCCTAGCTGATGCTCTGGAATGAGCCCGAAGAGCGGGTCAGATTTTTTCAGATGGGCAAAATCCTCATTTCTTTTACTTTCCGCAGATGAGCCTTCCAGGATCTCCGTGGAAGCCTTCAAGTTTTTGAAGATAGGACACTGAGGTTGCTCATGGGTGATCCTCTGACATGTATAACATCTTTTCTGAAGCCTTTCATAATCATATAAGATGTTTACCGTTTCTCCTCCTGGTGTTGTAACTTTCTTCGCCCTCCTAAGAGGTTTTGAGACATCAAACCGTACCAGAACTCTTACATAATCTCTGACCTGAGGTTTGTCGGGATCAAAGGCCACCACCTCCACTTTACCAGCAAAATCTCCCAGAGATTCTAACGCTTTCTTCGTGTAGTGGTTGATGGGAATGTTTCTCATCTGAACCCATACAGATATATATTGTAGATAGTCCTCCGGCGGTTTCTCAACCCATCTCTCCAGAGCAATAGGCCACATGTTGTGTGTGTGAGCTCCTTTGTTGAGCACATCGATCATATCTTGTTCCTGTTTGAAGATAAACTGAAACTTATCTTTTGATAAGGCCACTCCTTTCACCCTGTCGTACAGACGCCACTTCCGAGGCATGTCTAGGATTAGATCTGCCATGCTCTGGCACTTAGGGTTCAGTAATCTGCCAACCACGCTTAGCGCGTTCCTACCCGTTGAGTAATACTCCGGATGATCAGGAAGCACAAATGGTTCATCGTCTTCTTCTAATGACAGCTGAAGCAGAGCTTTATCCAGATGTGACGTCATTGAGAATTCCAGACTTGAAGAACAGTGTAATGACTAACAATGATACAGATCGGCGAAAATCCCTTTGATTTGAAGAAGAACCTGATGAAGCTTCAAGAACAAAACGTAGAAATTTTTTTTGGATCTGAAATGATAACAATGTTAAAAGCCAATAATGAGGATGACTTTTAAGAAAAGAACCGTGTTTTTTCCACCAAAGACCCCACTTTGCTTGAAAGGGTATTTTAGCAAACAGGGAAGAAAGCCCAAAAGAGAGAATCTGCTATATTACGCCGAGAGAATTCCTCTTGAAAAGCGGTATGCTGTTCCGATATTTTGTCTATATATACTCCAATTGTGTAAAAATCACGACTCATTCCTACCTTGAAAGACATTTTGAAACAAAACTCAGTGAATAGTTATAAATGAATTAAAAATAACATTCTATATATAATTAAAATAAAATCATTTAAACTAAAAATAAATAAAAGAAAATATAATGCAACAAATTCCTTGCCCTAGTCTTATAATATAAAAATCAAAATGATGTAAAATTCGGTGTTATAGTTGAAATTATTTTATAGTGTTAAAACTACTACACTAAAATGGTATTATGGGGTTGGAAATACCTCAAATTCATGAAATTGCATATGTTTGATTCAGTAATCACGGTGAATAATGTGTCGCGGGAGTCGGGTTAATAGTCGAACTATTGACTTGTCCGAATAATCAGCCAGTATGTCAAAATGGAGAAAAGAATATAGTTATAGGAAAAGATGGAATATAAGAATCTAGACATCTAGAGACATCTAGTCACCTAGGATTCTCCAGCTTGTGTACCTTATCGTTGGATATATCACATCAATATGTTTTAATCATGAATGTTTTTCAACAAATATAACAAATTGACTTGATTAAACAAAAATCACTCGTCCTACCAAGGTACCTTCGTCCATCATGTTTCAACTTGATTAGTAAATATATACGTACCTTTATAGCTTTCTTACCATATATATCAAAAGAAAAACTTTGAGAGAATGTTGTAAAATTCGAATACACATTTTCTTGTCCTAAACTAATTTAATATTTAATTTAAACAAACAGTTTAAATAAAATCGTATAAATATATTAAAATAACACTCAACTTGATATTTAATATTTTAAAATGTAATTTTAATGTATTGGAACATATTTTCTTTGTTTTCTTGAAACAAATGTTTAGTTTCACTAATAATCATAGTTTTAATCTATTAGTAATTTGTTATGTCTGTCTAGGGTCAAGTATCAAACAATAACTACTTATAAAAAATTATATATCCATGGAACATATGCATAGGACATAAGACATGCAGAAGTTATATCCCATGTAATTATTAAAAAAGATTATATCCCATGTAAAAAAATTCATGATATTATAAAAATGAATTGTATCTATATCTAAATTACAATCTAATATTTTCTAATTAATTTTTTTTATTATTCGTCCTTACAACAAACAACAACAATGTAGGAAATCTTTCAAAAAAACAAATAACAACAATGGTAAAAAAAAACAATGGCAAAAAACTACATGGTTGAAACAAAAACAATGTGGGAAATCTTTCAAATTTTATTATTCTACATAGCTCTCTATCTAACTACTGGATAGTCAACACGAGTGCATCAAATTCTTGGTTGGCCAACAAACTAATCAAGATGCGAGGGGAAGTATATAAATGCATAAAACTGCGAGTTGGGAATGGAGTGAAATGTCGCTTCTGGATTGATAACTGGTCACTGCTTGGATCGCTGAAAGACTACTTTGCAACTACTTCGTCTTCAAGACAGGGTATCCCCCTACGTGCTACTCTGTCGGATCTAAATAGACCTGGAAATTGGATTCTTCCTCAGCCTCGATCGAATGCAATGTTGCAAGCGCAGATCGCTTTGACAACTATATCACTGGTGGAAGAAGAAGAAATCTATGAATGGGTTGTTACTGGATTGCCTACTGGAAGGTACAAAACCCCGCTGATATACTGGAAGCAGAAGGGAGAAGAACCAGCAGTACCTTGGTCGAAGGTAGTATGGACTAAGGGCGGGATTCCAAAACATTGCTTTATGGCATGTATGTTTATCTTGAATAGGTGTCCAACTAGAGATCGACTTCGGAGTTTGGGATTGGATGTTGACTCCAAATGTTTACTCTGCAACTTGGAGGACGAAAATCGAGATCATTTGTTCTTCAAATGCTCTTACTCATGGCGGGTATGGTCTGAGATCTCTCGTCGCTGCTCTATCGTACTTTCATCAGTGTGGGAGGACACACTTAACCAAATGATCTTTCTTCGAGAAAATAAGCTCTTCAAGCGCTTAGTTCTTCTCTGTTGGCAAAGAGTGATCTACTCTCTTTGGCGAGAAAGGAATCGAAGACTTCACAGCCATCGATTTCAGACTTCAGATTTCATCATCGTTAACCTGAATCGACTAATCAAGGATAAGATTCTCAGCTTTAGATCTCCATCGATCTCCTCCTCTCTCATGCAAATGTGGGTGGAAACGGAGGCGACTCCTTGATCTCTGACTAGTGCCGGTCAGCAGAATGTTAGGGCTGCAAGCATATTATAATTATGGGCCTGCATATTAAAATATAATACACATAAAATAAAAATCACTGCATGATATTCGAACCTCTGACTTTTCCTAAAAAGAATATAATGATTTACCAACTACGCTACAAAAGCTTTTGAATAATTAATGACCGAAAATTACTTATCTGAAAATTGGCTGGAAACACATGCTTCTGCCGCTTCTATCCAGGGCCGGTACTGTCTGTGACTTCTGGCCTTCCTGGGCTTAGCCCATCAAATTACTTTTTTGATCTAAAATATGGGTTTTAACTATGGGTTTTTTATGGGTTGGGTCATCTAGTGTAGGAGTGACAAAATAGCTCTATGGTTGTAAAACTTTTTTTTCTTTTTTGCAATTAAATATGAATACCTTAAATCAAAAAAAAAAACAATGGTAAAAAAACATATGCATACAGGAGTCTTTTGAGCTTTTACACGACTAATTATTATACAATATTTAATGGTCTAACGAAATCATTTAAAAAAAGATAAATGAAACAACCCGATGGTGGCCTGCATAGAATACACATATGGAAAGAAGAATCAAACCTCGGGATTTGAATGGTAAAAACAGCTCAAGCGGGACAGATCAAGCAGATCATGCAGATCAAGCAGGACAAGTGCAGATCAAGCGGGACAAGTGCAGATCAAACGGATCATACAGGAGATAACCAGATCAAATAATTTAATATAGCTTATGAATGACAAAATTAGTTTAAAACTATAGATCATATATTAAAACAATAAAAATAACACTTAGATATCTAAACAAATATCTTAGATGTTATAGGATCGGCCGAAATGCCCGTAAATGTTTTATAAGATACTTATACTTCTTTTATTTTCTTATTTATAAAAATTAAAAATTATATGACAAAAAATAATAAGTAGAGAATGATAATTTTGTATTGTTAAAGTTGTAAATAAAATAAAATAAAAATATTGTATTCTTAAAACTAGATAAATATATTTTTAAAGTTATGTGTTTTAATAAAAATATTTTTATTGACCAAACAAAAAAAAACAGATCAACACCACCAAATGTTGGCTGGTAAGACTTACAAGCAAATCTCCGGCTTTTTCCACAAAAAGATAAAAAATATTGAATTGCATGGATAACTCCCGCTTGAACTGTTTTTGCAAACAGATATAGATGAATAGTGAATGCTGTGCGGAAGAAGTGCATTCTCTTGTCCCGCTCTTCCTTTCGGACACTCAGTAATCTACCAAACACTGTTGCCATTATTTGACGATGATGTTGATTTGACGTGCGCCATGATTCGATGCAACGTGCGGCTCACATCCAAACACAAAGGCACGTACCTCTGTTACATATAGGACAAATTAATAAAACAACCTTCATAATCGTTTATTAACCAATCATAAAAACGATATTAACTAGTGGTATTAAAAATGGTATATTACGTATTTTGTATACATTTTTATTATTTTAACTTCGTGTTAATAGAAAAATAACAATTTCAACTCAAATTACCAGTCAAATCATTCAATCTAAATCGTTAGTAATATCAAGAAAGCTCCAAAATAGTCTTTCCCCCTCCCCCCCGAACTCCGAACTATATTGTAAAACTTTGAATTATGTTATGAAGATGACTTTGAGTCTTTTACAACCTTTTCATTTCTACTAGTTTTTTTTTTCGCAAACCTTACTTTGAGTTTATATTTTTGTTGAAAAACCAAAAGATATTTTCCTTCTAGGAATAAATGTAACAAACTACATCCCTTCACGAAGATTTGTGAAAGTACTTGAGTCGTTTTCTGGTTTCTATACAGTTGAAATATGAAAATGTATGGAAAACAAATTAAAAGATATTGTAAAAATAAAACTATAACAATATTATGAAATATCTATACTATTAAAGCATAATCCTTCTTAGGATTATGACCCTGATTTTTCCAATTAATTACAAAAATTGCTATTACATTTTCGAAAAATTTAAATGATTTTCGGCCACATTACACCGGTCAGAAACAAGTATTTAAAAATCAATTTACAGGCCTATTTCGGCAGTAAAAAAAACTGGAATTTTCAAGTCCATTTCGAATTTATTAGAAACCCAATCTGATTATAATTATTTTTACGTATACTTCAAAGATCTATACTAAAATATATTTATGACATATATGCTATTTAAATTGTATTAGCACTTTAGTCATGCCAAAAATCTGAATATAATTTTTTATTATTATATTCCGTTTCTTTTTTTGGTAGACCGTCGAAGAAGTTGGATTACTTGTGGGTGAATTTCACGAATTTATGGACCAAACTTCATTTAAATACTTGATTTTTATTGACAGAAAAATTTAGAAAACCCATTTTAAAACAGTAAAACATAAAAATGGATTCAAATTTTTGTTTGTAGTTCTTTTAATCATCTTTTAAAATATGCTACGAAAATGATATTCGTTTACAATAAACTAAAAATATTAATACAAAGAAATCTTTTTTAAAAAACAACTCTTCGGAATTACTTTGTACACTATTAAAAAATTAGTTATCAAATAATTCATAAGGTTACAATTAACAAATATTTAATTTTCAAAAGAAACAAATCTCGTGCTTTTAAAATGCGAATCATTATATATATTATTATATTTATTTCTCAATACATATCATCCTAAATATATAAAAAAACTACTAAACATATAACCAAAAACAATTATAAAAATATAAATGTTATAAATATAATTGTTATAAAATAATATATTTAAGAAATAGATAATTCCGCGTTTTGAAAGCGTAGATCAAAATTTAGTTAATCTTTAAATGAAAATAGTCCCAACAAAAAGGACATTGAATAGCATTAAATAAAATGGGCCAATGGGTCAATTCATCTCCAACTTTATAAGGGCCAATAAGCTCACGGCAAAAAAAGAAGTAGAAAATCGAATTAATTAGGAAACTGGAAAATAGCAGAAAAAAATCAATATAAATATTAAAATATTTGAGAGTTCTAGCTCAAATTTAGCTTTTTGATGATTAAGAGATTTTGAACCTATAGACCTTTATATTCTTTTACGATGAAGTACTAAATATATAATTTATTTATAAAATAGGTTAAAACATGTAACTTCCAAAACATTAGTCACTCTGTTTTTTTTATGTTTTTTATTAGATGACGTTTTAATTTTTTTTCCAAATTAAATGAATTCAAATTTTTGTATAAAATTTATTTTTATGCTGTATGACTTTGCTATATTATGGGTTGCATTGTGATTAGTAGATAATTAGTGATGTTTATGTTTAGAAAATATATAAAATTATATTCTTAACTTTTGTGTATAAGCCTAAAACATCATCTAATAAAAATTAGAGGAAGTGTTAGATAATTTATAATTTTTTTCCAATAAGCAACTCGTCGATGGTAATTTCATCCAGTTTCACATTTTTGTATCTTTGACTGCTACACTCTATTAAGCTCAAAATACGACGCCATTTCGTTTTCTAAAAGCAAAAATACGGTCGAGTACTATTTGTAATATATGGTCTAGCCTATTCGTTATAAGTTGAAATACAAACTTATTTCTATTTTGATTAGATAGATGCATTAATGTTACAGAGAAGGGAAATCTACATATCTATTCATATGCATATATTGGAGAAAAGAACTATATGTCAGAACCTAAAAGTATGTAGAGGTCAAAAAAAAAAAAAAATCTAAAAAACTTTAGGAAAAAAACAGGGCTAGAATACAAACATGGGAGTATGGGGACTTTGTTAGTTGTCACTGACTCGCTGACGTCCACGTTTCCACAAAAACACATAACCTTTTTACATTGTCACACATTTTCCCACTTATAAATTTTAGAAAAAAAGAGAACAAAACAAGTCAAGCATAAACCGTTCATTAATTATACAATTTGGATCAACCGGTGAATTTTTTTAACGTCAAAAAGTTTTCACATGAGAAAAATACAATATGTACAAGACGACAGCATCTTTGTTTTCTAGTAACTTCCCGTGAAGAAAGGTTCTTCGTAAGGTAAGCAGTCCCAAAAGCCGTCGAGTTTGTGGTTCACGTCGAGCAAGAGATCAGGTAGATCAGAGAACGCGTCGTCGGTTATTGCGGTCATGGCCGGAGATGGCAGCGACTTCTCTACCTCTATATCAACGGCGACGGCAGCAGCAGCGGCGGCGGCCGCTTGGATGTCTTTAGGGTTGGCGCTAGCCGGTCTAGGGAAGTGGTAAGCTAGCTCCGGGAAGTTGAGGTGAGCAGAGCGGCCTTTTATAGCTAAAGCGGCCACGTCGTGAGCACGAGCCGCCTTCTCCGCCGTGGAGAACGTACCGAGCCAGATTCTTGATTTCTTTCTTGGCTCTCTTATCTCGGAGACCCACTTACCCCATTGTCGCATTCTCACTCCTCTAAAACTTGGATGCTTTGAAACAGCCTTTTCATCATTGTCTTTCTTGACTCTTTTCTTCTTAGGGTTATTACTATTCACTGTTCTCGCCATCGCCTGCGCCGGCGAGTCCTGAAAAATCCTTCGGCAGTCGTCTGGATGTGATTCTGAAGAAGATGAATGATCCATCAATATGATTTTTTTTTTTTTTTTTAATAGAAGAGATTATAAATGTGATGAAAGAGAAGGAAAGAGATTTGGGTTTCTTGGTTTAGTGTGAGGGTAGAAAAGAGGTTTTGTTTGAGAAGAATAGGTCAGTGTGAGTTGTTATTATATACATCCAAATTTGGAGGTTGATTTTCCTTTGTAGTCTATACCTAAAATGTGTTTATACGTATTCAGTACACATTATACTTTGCCATTTGGAATTTTCAGTCTATATATGTATACGTATTCAGTATTATATTATACGTAGACATTTGGATTCAGTCTATAAATAAATGTATACGTACTCAGTAGACATTGTACAAAGACATTTGGATTTTCAGTCTATAGTTATATATAGTCTCTATATATCAGGGGAAGTGTGAAACTCATAGAAAAAAACGGTGATTGTAACCTGGTGGTGATTAACTTGAGAGAAAAAAGCCTAATACGGTGAAGCCACCAGGGTTCGAGTCTCGGCCACTGAGGAATTAACATTTCAGCATCGCTAGGGACAAGAGACCGACACGTGGCAACACATGATTAGTCTGGACCACTTATTTGGGGTCAGGATATCCCTGTATAATTCAAAAAAATAAAAACTCGTAGAAAAGCAAACTAGCTTCTTGTATGTTTGGAACCATGATATTTTTAAGTTTAATATGAATATATTTTAATTAGTGGATGATTTACATACAAAAAAATATATGCTAGGAGGTAACTAGTTATAATATTTTAGCATATTTGATTGGTAAACATTTAAGAAATAATGATATGAATACATTTTGAATTAACAATTAAAATATATTGGTAATAATAAATAACAGTATGATACATAAGATAATAATTTATTAATGTTTTGGATTTCCGATTGATAAAAGTGGTAATGTCTTAAGTAGTATTTGATACAAACTAGGATAAATCATAGTATCAGAAGCTATAATGAGAATATAAGATGAATTTAGCCCACAATTTTGGTGATTCCATTTAGTTAAGAACTGATTACTCCATACACAGCTCGGCGTTTGGACATTTTGAGCACCAATATAGTGGATTTTTTTTTAAATGATGCATTTAGCCTTGCCTTCTGAGTCAAACTAAATTAATCAACTCAAATGCTAAGTGCAAAGCATTGTGTTTAAAAGCAATTGGTTAACGAGTTTTCATAAAAGTAAATTAATAGACATCCATATTTGGCGTCTAACTTTGAGTTCGATGCTATCCGACTTTGTCGACTTTCTACGGTCGAGTCATATTTTATACATTTTTTACGTCGTCATTGATGGTCAAGTTTGTCGAGTTTGTCGTCACATGGCGTAAGAATTACTGAGGTGTTTGTCGAGTTTCTACATGAAGGATTAACTATACGCATTTACGTACGATTGCAGGGATTGAAAAGTAGACGATTACAATTGATCCAATCTTACTTTGATTTACCTGCCAGGGATTTGTTGGAAAGGGAAGAAGGCAAATCAATCAAGTCACAAAAAAATTGGTTTTAATTCTTTTGACATGCACATGATAAATGGCTTTCATTAGGATATACCTTCTGAAGCCGTTGAGTATGTCTATTATATATATAAAGATGTCTAATGAGTTAGGTTTGCAATTTTGCGATTAAAAATGGAAGAAAACGTGTGCTTAAGTGAACAATTTGACTAACACATTGATATAGTCATATAGACGCACGTACAAATAACCGCATAAAAACAAGTTTCTACAAGGTACATCAGATGTTCTAAACAATAAAGCCAATTGACGATAAAATATACTACAGAGTACACAAAATGTTGCAAAAGCCAACTTTAGAATATCATCCGCTTCATGCATATTTACATTACACTATATATACATGATACTCGTATTACATGCATGTATGATGTCATTTCATTTTCGTCATTGGACTCTTGTGTTAAAAAAGACTAGAGACATATATAAGCTGTCATATGTAATTTTAAGTAGGATGTCGTAACTACTTCCACTACTAACCTCTGACATTAGGAAATTAATACGAATCCATTTTAACTAGTTATTTTTATCAATGTTGGAGGATCTAGAAAGAAGACAACCGTTGGCTAATCTTACAATACTAAAAGGACTTGAGTGTCATCAGCTAGCTATGCCACATAGGCAAAAAATTCATGGCCAATTAAATTGACATTTCAGCTTTAAAATTCATGTCATCCAACGAAAAAAAAAACCTACAATTCAATCGGCGATTAAGAATCGTTTCTTCACCCTCTTTCATCAATTCAGCCATTATAACTCCTTCAAAACATACAAACCGACGATATGAATCCACTCTCTTATTCTATATGAGCCAATGTCGATCCAAGTCCACAAGTCCAAACTCACAGGTTTCGTTTCTTTAGCGAATATGTTTTCTGTATTTGTACACAAGTTCAGTATGTTAATTAATCATCACATCGAAAGAGGAGCTCAGTGTAAGTAACATTTAACATCGCATGCTTTATATACTAAAACTCGACGAGGCGTTCGTTCGTTGATGCGGTTAATCAGCTCGGTAGATGTGAACGTGCGTAAGCTTTCCTCTCTTTGTTCTTGAAAAGTTACCATCTCTTGGCTTCCTTAAAAATAAAAAATTTGCTGGTTTGTTAACGAAATTTAACAATCATTTAGATCGTCTAGCTGATGGAACTCGAGATAGCGATGGTAAAGGAGAATAAAACTCAAAGACTGTTGGTCCTCGGATGGATATGTTCCCATATGTGTCTTAGGACGAAAGATGGATCTCTATTCAGTATACTCCTCTATACTTATATTTTGATTTCCAAAGTATTGAATTTTATGTGTTTTCTCTACTCATCTCCTAATGTTGTTGTGATCTCTTCTTATCACATAGGAGATCCTGGATAACTGGTCTAGGTTGGAAGATATTCAGTCATAACGGTCTATGGATCGCTTATTTGTGTTTCATGCTATGCGATGTTTGTCATATAGTTAGTTTCACCATTTGCATTTTAAAACTGCTATTTGCTGTTGCAACATCAAATATATTTGCTTCATTTAGGTGAGTAGATTCCAATTCTGTCATATATGTATCTGAGAGTGAAGGAGATATGAGCAGAACTGGACAGAGAAAGGTCTCTGGCAAACAAAAAGGAGATATGTCTAACGGGGAGCGTAGACCATCACTAGATGGAGATTAGACCCCGAATGGTCAATTTGCAACTCAGAGTGGTGACCAAGACTGTCCTTGTAAGACAGTTTGGATTAAAAAAAATGTATGCAAGGATGGAAGATCGTAAGAGACGTACAAAAGAATTTCTTTTGAACTTCCATAAGTCTCATTTCTTTGTCATGAATGCTGGTGAGCTACGTTGGTCAAAGAAATGCTCTGTGGCCGCATGTACAAATTTAGATGAAAACAAGATTATTTGGAAAAAAAGAGGAGGCTTTGATCCTTACATTGATTTCAGTTGTGCAAACATTGCTTCTAAGTTCACTGCAAAAAGCACAAGGCAGTGTAGAAGAAGGTTTGGTTACAATGATGTATTTCTGGGTTTTATTTTAACGCCTAACATGAGTTTTTTTTATTTTGCAGATGGTGTACATATACCTTACGACTATGATCCTCTGAAGAAGATGCACTTCTGTGTGAGGTTAGATATTTTTAGTCACATACGTTTATAGAGTTGGCACCCGAAGAAGATGCATGCTACACCAGTTTTTTAAGTTCGGCTTTCATTGAGGTTTGATTATCTTTTTTCCTAGATGCATCATGTTTGTTGTTATATTGACATCATCTTGATAGATGTCTTAGCTTAGAAACACTGATCTGAGAAGTCTATTATAGATGGCTAGACCAATAAAAATTAAATTTGTGTAAGTAAGAAAAGATCAGTACACACCCGAAATTTAAAGATGCTAGAGTCCAAGGTATCTGTATAATCTAATGTCTAATATTATAATTAAATTAATTTCTTCTGATTTGCTTTATCATCCCTATAAATGTTCATATTGAGCTGTTGCAAATATGAATATTTTCAGTTGATTTTTTTGTTCTGATGGCTTAAACGATCATCTCCAACAATCCCGTTGTCATTCATGTCCTTTCACGTTCTCTTTTCTGTTTTGAAATTTGTCCTGCAAATTCAAGGTAATATCAGTAGTGGTATAGCTTTGAAGAATCTTTGGAAAGCATGTTCTCTTATACTGTGTTGCAATTCTTAATCTACATTGATTCATTAGCTTCTTATAAAGTTGCTTGGTACTGTTATGAGAAAAAAAATGATTTTAGAAATTTCAAATCTAGCAAAGTAGCGGAAAGAATATGATTGGGACCCTGTTTCTTAATACTCCAAGAGAATCCCGGTGTTCAGATCACAGGCTGGTTTGTGAAATATTTGCAGTAGAATTTGATGCGAAGAGTATGAACAAAGGTAGATTCAGGAAGGGTATTCTTGCGCAGCTGCAGGATTTGTTGAAGATTGCCTCCACAAAAGCATAGTTTTAACTACGATTATTACAGTTTTTTTTGAGAACGAAATATATGATTTGGAAAAGTAATTTTTTTTCTTCATTGTATAGCTATATGTTTTTTTGGCATCAGCTATCATGATACATATATATAGATACTTTAATGTTATCAGATGAGATCAGTTTACATATGGAGTTAAAATCTTAGTGGATGCTATCGAACTCTCCTTTAGTCCTATTGACACTTAACCTTCCAATGAATCCAACTATGACAGCTGCAAAATCCAACTGATTTCTCCCAAAGAAGAAGAAGATGACGATGAGGTCTCATAACTCGATCAATAACTATTTATCCTTATAATAATGAGTAATGACTGTGTATTATTAGTGTGTAACAGGTTACGAGGTGGAGAAAGTTAAATAACAGTCATTTTAGGGTGTTATTGGTAAGAGCTATGATTTTTTTTTTGGCTGTAGAAATATTGTCGTAATTTTTTTGGTTTTAGCTCTAGTTTTTAACTTTTAAATGCCTTTAAATTTAGGCTGTAGGAATTTGTCTTTGCAGAACAATTATAAAGACATAAATTTAAAGAAATGTTGTGGACTAAAAAAAAGGCTGTGAGCTTTAAAAAAAATAAAAATCAAAATTGGTGTAGATTTAGAGCTGTGAGTATAATTGTGGCTGTGGAGAGCAACTACAGCAATAGCTAATCACACCATTATTGTTACATAAGTCAACTTAAGACAACAACTCTAAATGATATAAATTCTGAGTAACGAAGTGGAAAAAAAAAATACAGAGAAGGGAAAAAATAAAAATAAAATTCGAAGTAAAGTTTTGTTTTGCTTTAAATAGAGAAAATATTACCCTAAAATTATTCATTTTGAAGTAAATAAGCCTAGCATTATTTTCACTTGATTGGTTGAAAACGAAGTAATTTAGCTGAAAATATTTATTCTAACTTATATACCTTAGGGATGTTATAAGAAAAAACATTCAATATTTTTTCTATCTGCAAATTCTTTTAATTTTAGCGAAAATTAATAAATAAATTTATAATATGTAATCCGCGCATAGCGCGGAAATGGACCTAGTTACATTACTATCACAATAAAAAATGGCATATGCAATATAATTAACATATATATATATATATATATATAAGTACCTAATTCGGTTATCAATTGCACCACTGATAATTAAAATTGTTTGGGGCCTTTATGGGTTGAAAAAGCTAATCAATAGGTAGGAAGTGGGTTAATTAATGGTTTTCACTTGAGAAAAAGTTGTTCAGTATTTTTTTGGTTAGGAATCAATTCATCTCCAGCATGAAATATAATCATTTGGTTAGTCTTAATGATTTTACATCTTAAATCTTTTAGAAAATTGTATGACTAGCCTAATCTTAATAGCCACATTCATTCTAAAAAGAATTAACTGGCATTAAAATCCTAACAATACTTAGGTTCACCTCTATAGTGAATGGTTAAATTCATCCCACTTTTCATAACCAACCAAAGTGACATGTATGATTCATTAAAAAAAATAGAATTAAAAAAAATAAATAGCTGAAAAAAATACAACTGACATTACACTACAAGAAAACAGCAAAGATTCTGAGGGAAAAAATCGTCGGAATTTCGTCGGAATATCGTTATTCCGACGACATACCGACAAAACAAGTCCTCGGAAATAATTCCTCGGAATTTCTTCTTTCCTCGGAAATCCCTCGGAATTTTCCGACGGAATTCCGAGGAAACAAATTTCCGAGGAAATTCCGAGGATCACTAGTTTGTCAGAAATCTCCTCGGAATAAACCGAGGGAGAACTTCGTCGGGATATTTCCTCGGAAGTTCATCGATCGATGCGTTTT
>NC_027751.1:48808155-48808862 GCF_000695525.1 Brassica oleracea var. oleracea | reverse complement strand
GGGAGATCGCCGGAGATATCGTCGGATTTCAGGGGAAAATCGCCGGAGAGAAGAGAGGAGTCGCGCAGAGGAAGAAGAGAGAAATGGGGAAGAAGAAGGGACTCGTGGTTATAAAACCTAGGGTCCGACGGACATTATCCGTCGGAATTCCGTCGGAATTCTAATTTCAATTTTCGCGAAATATTTGCCCGGTAAGATGAAAGTATTCCGAGGAAATACCGATGAACTAGTGTTTGGGGTTTCAAAACATCAATTTTTTTTGCCGTAATTCATTTCTTATACAATTGTAATTCATACCATTGAGGATTCTTTGTATAGATGAGCATAAACCATGAAATAACAAATTTCAAAACGAATTGTAAGTATTCCCTTTACCGTTCATTAAAGTGTATAAGTGTTTCTCTTATGTTGTGGGATTTCGTTCATACAATCGGAAAAGTGTTAATTATACGGTAAGGAACAAATTTTTGACTTCATAATGAACGTAAGACACTTAATAAGGGTTATATAGGTGTTATTCAAACCAAAAACAACGTTTTTGGTTTAAAAACCCTATTTCCTCGGGATTTCCTCGGATTATTCCGAGGGAATTCCGAGGAAACCCTCTTCTTCCTCGGAATTCCGTCGCAATATTCCGAGGAAATTCCAAGGAACTAGTGGTTGGGGTTTCAGTACGTCAATTTTTGTTTTATAAAGGATCGATCGAT
>NC_027751.1:48803901-48808055 GCF_000695525.1 Brassica oleracea var. oleracea | reverse complement strand
GTCGGAAGATCCGTCGGAATTCGGTGTGTTTTCTTGTAGTGTAATGACGTTTGCAAAACTCTAAAATCTAAAAAACTAAACTCTAAAATCATAAACCCAAAATCTTAAACCATAAATCCAAAACTTTAAACCATAAACCTCAATCCTTAAATCTAAACCTTAAATCTTAAACCCTAAATCCAAACTCTAAAAAATAAACATTAATTCCTAAAATCTAAAGCCTAAACCCAAAACTCTAAACCCTAAATCTTAAATCCTAAAAATCTAAACCATAAACTCTAATTCCTAAACCCTAAACCCAAAACTCTAAAGCTTAAACCCTAAACTCTAATTCCTAAACCCTGAACCCAAAACTTGTTTATGGTTTGGGTTTACGGTTCAGAGTTGGTTTAGGGTTTAGGATTTAGAGTTTAGGGTTTAAGATTTAGAGTTTTGGGTTTATGGTTTAGGAATTAGAGTTTAGGGTTTAGATTTTAGAATTTAGATTTTATGGTTTAGAGTTTTGGGTTTAAACTTTAGACTTTAGGGTTTATATTTTAAGATTTAAGGTTTATTTTTTAGAGTTTGAATTTAGGGTTTAAGATTTAAGGTTTAGATTTCAGGATTGGAGTTTATGGTTTAGAGTTTTGGATTTAGGGTTTAAGATTTTGGGTTTATGGTTTTAGAATTTAGTTGTTTAGAATTTAGAGTTTTGCAGACGACATTAATGTCAGTGATTATTTTTTAGCTATTTTTTTTAAATTTTATTACCTTTTTTAATAAATCTTACGTGACAATTTGGTTTGTTACGAAGAGTGAGTTGAATTTAATCATTCACTGTAGATTGTAGATGTGAACGTAAGTATTTTCTTAAAATCCCTAATCACCTCCTGATTATAAAAACAAAACTAAACAGAAGGCAAAAACAAAGGGTACCAAATACAACTGCATATGAGTTGACGATTATGCCTGCAGATTTAACATTTTTTGGCGTCGTTGAGATTTAACATTATAAAACTGTACGTTATGAAACCGTATGTGGTGTTTGAATGTATTCATGGTATTGGTACCCATCAGGGACCACCGGGAGTCATTAAGTTGATCCTTTAATGCTTCCTCGAACAGTTTAGGTAAACGTTTCCGTCATAGCGGCTCATCTCAGAGCCAATATAGTGGTCTGTGTAGTCAAATGCGTCCACGAGAGTGCGTTTGGTCGAAGAGGAGAGTAGAGTGACCGAAGCTGGTGGTTGGCGAGTGATTTGTGCTAAGGAAATCGCCGAGGTGTTTGTGAAGGAGATGGAGTGCATAGATTCTTCACTCATTCTTCACTCATTTTTCTTTTATACGGTTATACCTCTCCTATTATGGCTATAAACCTGTGAATTTTTACTAATTATGATTTTTATTTTACGATTACAAGAAGAACCCGGGGTTTCTTGCTATTTAGGTATATACATTAATTGAAATCATAATGAGAGGACTTGAACCATGGTCCCTAAACTTTCTAGGTGAACTTTTCAAATACTGGACCACCATAAACTGGTTTAAATCCAAAAGTGATCATTGATTAGTCAAAAAACATTGGTGAAAAAGCTTATTACTTGGGAAACAACAATCAACTGGCAATAGCGCCATAGCGGCCTCAACAAGATCAGCTAAGAGCTCAGAGAATCCTTTTTTTCTTGATACTCATCAAACATGCTTAGATTGTTATCTCAAGAAACAACCATTCTCAAAGCCTTTGCTTTAGAAGCTTCCAACACCATATCAAGATTTAACCAATGCTCAGCTGCATACTCAACCAAAATACTTTAGAAAACAAATCAACAAAATATGGTAAATTTATGGTAAACAAATCAACAAAATCCCGAGGACGTGCATTAGTTAACATCTATCAGCAGCTTTCATCTGCAATCTTTAGGATTATAAACGTGAAGTCTTTTCCTCATGCAAACTGGGCCTCTATTTTATTGCTTTTCGGCCCATTTCTATGTGCCCTCTTGTTGTATATTCTCCGTTCCAAAATAGACGATGTTTTAATATTTTTATACTCTCTCCATATCACTTTAAATTGTGTTTAAAAAAAAATTGTTTCAAAATAATTGATGTTTTCAGTAGTGTAGATAGAATTTAAGGGCAACATTAACGGTTAAGGACCCAAAAGAGATTCTTAACTAAATAATATTACTATTTTATATACATATAAATTATATGATTAATCTTAAATATTTTTCTTTAAGAGATAACAAATAAAAGATTGCCAAGTGTACTGATACTATCTAAAAATGGGTTCTTGCATAACCAAAACAAGGATCGATTTTTGCCGCATTTTCTCTTTCTATTCACTTTTTGATTAATTAAATTATATAATCTTGTTTTTTGACCAATTACAAAATACTGTTTTTTTTATTGGTTAAACTAGTTTTATTTAATGATATTTTTATGTAACCAATGTAAATTATATATAAAGTTGTATTTTCTTTTAATCTATGTTCAAATATCTTAAAAACCACTTATATTAATACAGAGAAAATATTAGTTTTAGTCTTATTGAAAATTGTGTGACCAATAATGTTTTATAGTCTTTTTAATGATTGGTTGGATTAGTTATAATTTTTATTTTTAATCCTATCCTTTAAGAAAAAAAATTGTATTCTTTAATTCTTGTGCCATCATCCAAATATCAATTTAGAAACATAGGAAATATTACTGTATAAAAGTTTGAACTCTGCTTGATTGGTTACTTTCGTTGCTTGTGGGGTTAACTTTTCGTGATTGAGTCTATGATTGACCTTTAGAACTGAGATGGATTGATGTCTTTTTGCTTTATTTATTGTACATGTTGGTGTTTGAGGTGATCATCGTTGCAATTCAGAGGTTTTGTCCCGTGTTTTGTAAAGTGTAATTTCAACTTTAATCTAATATATCAGATGCAGTGCCGGTCCCCAAAGCTTGGAGGCATTAGATTATTTAGTTAAGATTTCAAAAGTTCGAAGGCCAATTTTTTTTTATTTTTTTTTATAAATTTGGGAGTTTATTTACATTTAAAAATTTTCAAAAATTTTGGAGTCTAAGACGAATGTTCATTAGGTTTGGCCCATGACCGATCCTGATCAGATGCCAGAAAAAAAAGTTTGAACTCTGAATAGATCGACAGAATATACCTTATTCGTATCTTTTTGAGAAAAAAATATTGATTTTTTATAAAAAAATATTGGATTTATTTGAATTTTCAGAGTAAGCCATTTCAAACCCGTGATATTTTTGGAATGATGCAAGACTGCCAGACTACTAGCCTCAGTTCAAAAAAAAAAAAAGAATGCCAGACTACTCCAGAAAAATAAAAGAAATGTTCAACCTTGATTCACATGATTTCTGAAATAAAATACTTTATATTTTTTTTTACTGGTCCGGTTGTTAACACCATGATTTTGGCATTTAACTGAATACGTATCCTGATTCCTTTAATAGAGATATACAATATTTGTTTAAAAAAAAAAAGACATATACAATACTTAACTAGATATTTGGTTAAAACACTAGTCAGACTCGAATCATCTACACATCATATTGCCATCATTGCAGTCGTGGGCTGTGGATAACTGGTCAGCTACTTTTTCAGCCCTTGTTGACTTTAAATCAGTCGACTATAGCCTATTTGCAGTAAAAGAACCACTCCAAAAGACAATTCTAACATGTTTGATTGAGGTAGTTGTTATCGCTTTGCCAGAAATGCACACAATTTCTTTTGCAAAGTAATGAGATTAATTAGTTTAAAAAAATACATTTTAAACACCGACTTCGTTCATGATAAATGGCCGTTCTAAATAAAATCCCTATAACTAAAAATATAAAAAACTAGAATTTAGCGACACAGTCTTCGTTTTATTTTCTTATTAAATATTAAATAAAATATTTGTTTTGGAAAAGTTAAAGAAAGAGATAATCCTTAGTGTTATCCGGCCCTTGTGCGAAGCATGACTTTTTCTCCACGGATCGCAATGACACGTGTCAACACGTAATTGACTTTCATATAGACGTATTAAGACAGGTGAAACTCTGTCAGCTTAGCAAATCCTTTTGGTTCTCCTCTCTCTCTCTCTCTCTTAAGAGAAAGCAAACGAAGAAAAAGGTTGAGTAGAGCTTAGGCAAAAAAAAAAAAAAAAAAAAATTCG
>NC_027751.1:48767231-48803624 GCF_000695525.1 Brassica oleracea var. oleracea | reverse complement strand
AAAAAAAAAAAAAAAAAATTCGATCCCCAAATTCGAAACTTTGATCTTAGGGTTTGATCACAATCTTCGATCGGCTCATCTCCGTCTCGTCGTCGCCGGCGTCTGATCGGATCATGGTGGTGAATTCCCAGAAGAATTTGAATTTGTCAAGATTTCGATTTCATCTCTGCGAATCGTGTAATACGCTATAGGGTTTTCGTTTGTAATCGTGTGTATATAAAAAAAAGACTGGTGATTTTTTAGGGTTTGGGAGGTTTTTGGATTGTGTGTTTGTTTGTGTGTTTGATCGGAATATGTATATCGAAGAAGTGAGTGAGAAAGGGGAGAGATCGGTAGAGGAGGAGGTTGGTGATGGAGATAAGGCGGTGTTGGTGAGCAGTGGAGACGTGGTTGTGTTGACGACGAAGATGGCGTTGGTTGGTGTTGGCGCTCGTGCGTTGTTCTATCCGACTTTGATTTACAACGTTGTGAGGAATAAGGTTGAGGCTGAGTTTCATTGGTGGGATAGGGTTGCTCAGGTAAAAAAAAGTTATCGTCTTTTTTGAGCTGGGTTTGTGTTTGATTCATTGAAAGTTGGATGCTTTGTATGTTACTTGGCTTATGCTAATGAGTGTCTCTTTGTTGGTTTTGTTTATCTAGTTTATATTACTGGGAGCTGTTCCGTTTCCATCTGATGTCCCGCGGCTGAAGGAGCTTGGTGTTTGTGGAGTGATCACCCTGAATGAGCCTTATGAAACTTTGGTTCCATCATCTCTCTACAAAGTCTGTTATCGTACCAAAAATTTACTAGTACTCTGTCTTTTGGTTTCTTGTTATTTACTAACATTTGTTTAATTTTCTTGCGCTTGTGGAAGTCTTACTGCATTGACCACCTGGTGATTGCCACGAGAGATTATTGTTATGCACCTTCCATGGAAGCAATATGCCAAGCTGTTGATTTTATCCATAGTAAGTGTACCCTTGTCATTTTATTATTTTCTTTGCTACATTCGTGAAGAGGCGTGCTCATTTGATCTTGTTTGATCTCGTTGAAGGAAATGCTTCGCTTGGGAAGACGACTTATGTTCACTGCAAGGCGGGGCGGGGCCGCAGCACAACTATCGTCTTATGCTACCTGGTTCGTGTTGCAGTTAATCCCATAAACAGTTTGCTTCAAGATATCTTTTTTCTCTCTCTGATTATATATCTTCGCAATGTAGGTGCAACACAAAGACATGACACCTGAAGAAGCATATGCCTACGTGAGGTCAATCAGGCCTAGGGTGAAACTAGCGTCCACCCAATGGAAGGTAATCCACATGGGCACGTTATTTGTTCCGTTCTTCTTCTTCAGTGTCTGATTCCTGTGTCTGCAGGCCGTTCTTGAGTACTACAACGTCAGGGTGCTGAATACCACCCAAAGTTCTTTAACTGATGCAACTTCAGCTTTGATCCCGAGAAGTACGAAGCAGATGTGTTCTGGGAATGTGGTTGTGTTTGACGATGGCTCGGTGGTGGTAGTGACCCACTCGGATGTAGAGGGCTATGATGATGATGACTCAAGGAGGTCAATGAATGTTGCTGCTGGGAACGAGTTATGGGCAGCAGCTGCAGATCTGAGCATGGTGTACAGGGTGAAAGTGGTGGGACAAGCTGCCTTGGCGAGGATCTCGTGCATGTGGCTGGGCTTGCGCGAGGATCACAAGCTCTCTGGGAAAAATCTTTCCATGAGAGGTATAAGCGTCGACATTTCTGTCTACTGATGATGATGATGAAAAATGATGGAAGGTGAGAGTCTTGGCGAGTGTAGTGAATGTGCCCTTTTCACTGTGCTCCCGCAGTAAAAAAAGAATATAAATAATAAGGGGTCAAATTAGATTATAGAAGACAAAAAGGTTTGTAAACTCTGCAAACAAAAAAAAAGACTTGGTTTTGTGGTCTGGGTAATGTAATGAAATACATGAATTAATCTTATTTTCAAATATCCAAGTTTAAGTTTGTGACCTTGAGATTGATAAGATTAAACTAAAAGTTGACTTCACAGTAAAATAATTATGATCTCAGTACACACTATACAGACACATCAATGCCCAAGGAGTTCAGATTTTTGAAGAACCAAAGAGTGGCTCACACTCAAAGTTTGTGTGTTCCAGCATTGGTCCAAGCCTCACTAACTTTGGTATAACAACATTGTCCCTAACGGAACACACAAGAGGATTGTCCCACTGCAGAAGTGCTCCAACTAGATTTGCGCGTACCGTCAACGGGAACGCCCGAGACCATCTCTCGCTCCCATATGACTCCATTGCCTCTTCAACTGATTCACTCCCTCCCTTGATTGCACCGGCAAGTTTATTGGCAAGAACAACCGAATCTTCCAAGGCACAACAAGCACCTTGACCAAGATTTGGAGTCATTGGGTGCCAAGCATCTCCAACAAGAACCACTCGTCCTTTTGATGCTGTAGGAGCAACGCCAGGCCATAGCCACCTGTCTACAAGAGGAGTCCTGCTGATTGTTTCATCAGGTGTTAGGTCAATGAGGTCTTGCAGATCTTTAGGCCAGGTGCTAACCAGTTCTTTGGCTTGTCTTTTGAGGATAGCTGGATCAGTTATCTTCGGCCCTGCATATCTCAAGAACTGTGATATAGTACTTAAGAAGCTATGTTTAATCTTGAAATGTATACCTAGAGATGGGCTGTTGAAACAGATGAACCAGTAGACTTTTGTAGAAGAGACAGGTACATATCCAGCTCGAAGCCCTCTTCCGTATATGTAGTTCACTTTATTCTCAAATGGCTGTCCTTCTGGATAGAAACCAAGTCCTCGGAAGGCACAATGACCAACGTATCTCGGCTCACTGAACCCCATCCAAGTCGCTACTTTAGACCGGATACCGTCACAACCAATAACAATCTGTCAAAAGACATACATCAACCAAATCAGCAAAAACATATAGTTTCTGGTCATAGTACTACTCAGGAACAATACCTTTGCAAGCAGTTTGCTTCCGTCTTCGAGTTCAAGTTGAGTGTCACCATTGGCATTGGTTTGTATTGTTTTCAGTTTTGAAGAAAACTTAATGGTTTCTGGAGGCAGTTGGCTAGCGAGTGTTTCCAAGAGTACTCTCCTCTCCACCGCCCGGACTTCTTGGCTATATTTAAAACATGCTTTGGTTACTCACATGAATCAAATCACGTACTCTTAACTACCTTGGTGAGCAAGTTAAGGAAGTGTTTACCTTTGATCTTCGTCTTTAAATGTGAAAGAACGAAGCTCTCTTCCATCTCCATTCTTCACTACCATCCTGATCATACCAACACACTCAGCTAAAACCAACAAGAGATCTCACTTCTTTTGGAACATAGACTCCTTACATAATATCAAGTTGTCAACATGATTAGCGTTCAGAAAGAAACTGTACCCTTCAATTTCTAGGAACTGAGTCCGGAGCTGAGGCCCGACGGAGATAGCGTCAAGAACACGCCACCCGTTCTTGAACAGCGTCAACGAGGTTCCTCCTGTTCGAAGCGACTCTGCTTGCTCCAGCACCACGGACCGGACTCCAAGACTAAACCATCAACCAAGATCTCCGGTTCAGTTCGAAGTAAATCCAAAGAACCAAGTTTGTGAACTCACCGGTGAAGAGAAACGGCGGTAGCGAGACCGCCAATACCGGCGCCGACAATCACTACGCTCTCCTCTGCATCACCACCGCTTGTTTGGGCTCTGGTCGCTGTTAAACAAACCGGTTTTAATCCAGTTCGAACTGGAAACCATCTGTAGCTTCTGGTTAAAGATTGGCGAGGTGAGGGAGGAAAAGTCGGAAGCAGAAGAGACGTTGCCATCGCCTCTTCGCTTGTAATTTTTTTGCCAGGTGAAGACAAGTAGATAATGTTTATTCAATTATTTTTTCAGACTTTAGTGTTATGTGTAGTACATGCAGCCACGTGTACAATAAAACAATCATGGCGTCAAGTGAGTCTGTGACAAACAATCTTCCACATCCTTTTACTCGGTCAATTACCACGTTGCTTACGTCACTTTGGTTTATGTATGTGAATCTAATGGCTGATAGTTTCGTTGATGTACAAGAAGCATGAAGTTTCCCTCAGACGTGAAGTCCAAGTCAAGATGAGTTTGTATTGGTCAGTTTTCGAGATTTATTGTGTTACAAAAAAATCAGTTGGTAATACAATTGTATAGACATCCCAAAAAAAAAAAGGTGTTCTCGATATGGTATCAAATAAAAAACTTTTGAAACATATTGAGACTTCTTTGATCTATCTACAACTTAGGAGGAAGCAGGAACTTACTTTCCCACAAATCCAAAACCAACAACGAAGAAGGCTGTTGACTGCATTAGAAGGTACACATAGAGATAGAGTGTGTTCTTCCCATATATGATATCGTAGCATCCACAGAACAACAGGTACACTCCAAGCAACAGCTCCAGCAAATGCACCCTGCAACAAATAATAACATCCGGTTTAAGCCTACACTAGGTTAAGTGAATCTCAAACCAAATCCAATATGAAACCACTACTTTACCTATCTCTGAATCTGACTTGATGTTCATTAGGTACTTGCCCAATCAGCTTTGTCTTGAGACCATCACCTAATTTCTCTGTCACAACCCATTCTTGTACTCTTCCTGTTTCAAACAATCCCATGACCAGAGCCTTTGTTCTAAGCATGGACATTGCATTCTCAAACAGAACCCAGAGCACCAACAGGTAGACTGATCTTGGTTTACCGATTGCGATAAAGAGAGTGATCAAAGCAGGGAGATAAAACGCAGCCCATTTAGGAACTGTAACCTCTGGGAACAGAACAGTTGCTGGCAAGATAACACAGTAGAAGCAGAAGGTGAGGATGTGAGCCACGACCTTGCGCATAAAGAAGAAGCTGTACAACATATACAGCTTCTTCCATAGAGAAACATTCTCACTTCTTATTATTTGTCCAGCCATTTTCCTGAATAGATTGGCAGGTCCACAAGTCCATCTATGCTGCTGGCTACGGAGGGCGTTGAATGAACAAGGTAACTCACTTTTCACCTACAGATAACACAGTCAAAAAGATCAAACAAACCGCATAAAGACCAAGAAAAGAGAGTGAATCTTCTATAACCTTCAGATCATCTATATATAGTAGTTTCCAGCCTCTGAGTGTGGCTCTTACAGCTACGTCCAGGTCTTCAACTGTTGTCTGGTCATTCCATCCTCCAGACTCATTCAGTGCTGTGATTCTCCAGACACCAGCCGTTCCTACAACAGTTATAGACTATTAGGAAAAGCTTAGTTAAGAAACATAAGTGAATTGACCAAAGGTCATTAGCTCAACTGGAAAAGACTCTTCGAGTGACCGTTGGGACAAAACTAATATTACATGTTGTAGTTTCGGGTCTAGGGGATTACAGGTTTCGGCCGAACCTCATTAACCTCATTGTATTAAAAAAAACAGAAGTGAACAAAAAGACAATACCAAAGTTTACCATTGAAACCAAAGAAGGCAGATGTTGACGATCCAACTTGTTGCTCTACTGTGAAGTGGTAGCTTAGAGACATCTCCTGCAGTCTTGTCATTATGCATTGATCCGCATTCACTGTGATGATGCCATGAGATATGTTATAGCAAAATCAAAATTTCAAAATGAGGGAAGGTGTTGAGATAAGCTTGAAGAAAGCTTGAAAGTCAAGCAACCTATTCCTAGTTAGATTATGATTTTAAAGAGATAAGGATCGTTAGATATGTGTGTGTTTTACTATTAGGAATAGGAAATATAATGTCTCTATATAAGCAATGTCGAGCAATGACATAATGCTATGAGTTGTGAGTTTGAGCTTTAGTTTTGAGTTGATTTTCTAAAGCATTGAAGTGATTAATAAGAAAGAGTATTTCTTATTCTTGAGTTCTATATTTGGTATCAGAGCTCAAAAAATCCTCGAAGAGTTAACAATGGCTGACGTGAAAGAAGAAGTCGACAACCCCACCAAGGAAACCGGACCATCCTCGATAAAATTTCCTATGCTAACCTCTTCCAACTACACCGTCTGGGCGATGCGTATGAAGATCGCTCTTAAGGTCAATAAAGTATGGGAAACCATCGATCCTGGAAACAAGCACGAGGAGAAGAACAATCTGGCAATCACATTACTTTTCCAATCCATACCCGAGGCTCTAACGCTCCAGGTAGGAGACCTTGATACCGCGAGAGCAGTTTGGGAAGCAATCAAGGCGCGGCACGTCGGAGCTGAGCGGGTAAGAGAAGCACGATTAAAAACATTAATGGCAGAGTTCGATAGACTTAAGATGAAGAAATCAGATACCATCGACACCTTCGTCGGAAAGTTATCCGAAATCACGTCTAAATCTGCTTCTCTTGGAGAGATCATCGAAGAGCCCAAAATTGTCAAGAAATTCCTGAAAACTTTGCCAAGGAAAATATACATCCATATTGTTGCTTCGCTCAAACAGGTGTTAGACCTAAACACCACAAGCTTCGAGATATCGTTGGAAGGTTAAAAGCATATGAGGAAAGAATACGCGAAGATGACGAAGAACAGAGCAATGACGATCCAACGAAGTTGATGTATGCCAATTCCGATTCTTACCAAGAGAATTCCTCCGGAGGTGGAAGAGGAAGAGGACGAGGTGGTGGTTTTGGATGGAGAGGTTGAGGACGAGGTCGAAATGGCTCGTTTCAGAGCCAAAGAGACGCGTATAAGCAAGCACAAGAGAGAGGAACGGCCCACATTACTTGCTTCAGATGCGATAAACTTGGATATTATGCAGTTGATTGTCCCGATAGGTTGCTGAAACTCCAAGAAACAGTGGAGAAGAAAGATGAAGACACAGAGGAAGCCGACAACTTGATAGTACATGAAGTCGTCTACCTTAACGAAAAGAAGGTCAATCCGAAAGTGTTCGAAACAGAGCAAGACATGACAAACTTATGGTACCTTGACAATGGGGCAAGTAATCACATGAGTGGCAATCGTACTTTCTTTAGAGATCTTGATGAAGGGATTACGGGGAAAGTTCGATTCGGTGATGATTCACGCATTGATATTAAAGGAAAAGGATCGATTCGATTCAGAATGGAAGGAGGCGAGAAGAAGATACTTAATGATGTTTACTATGTACCAGGCTTAAAGAGTAACATTGTGAGTCTAGGGCAAGACACTTAAGCAGGCTGCGAGGTCAACATGAAGGACAATTTTCTGAGATTACTTGATCGTAGTGGCCAACTGATGATTCAGACCACAAGATCGAGAAATAGACTTTATAAAGTCGTTCTTCAAGCTGATGCCATCCAGTGTCTGCAAGTAAAAGCTTTCACTGAATCTTTGATGTGGCACGCTCGTTTAGGGCACGTCAACACCGAGACTATGAAGCTGATGATCAACAGAGAAATAGTCAACGGCATACCTAGTATCGTGATCGGAAAAGAGGCGTGTGTTTCCTGCTTGCTAGGGAAACAAACAAGACAGTCATTCCCCCGTTTAACCTCTTATCGGGCTAAGTATCCTCTTGAACTAGTTCACAGGGATCTTTGCGGTCCTATCACGCCTTCTACGCCAGGGAACAAGCGGTATGTGTTCGTTCTGATCGATGATTACTCTCGGTACATGTGGACAGTGTTATTAAGAGAGAAGAGTAAAGCTTTTGAAAAATTCAAAATCTTCAAAAACCTTGTCGAACAAGAAACGAGAACCTTAGTGAAAACTCTGAGAACAGACAGGGGAGGTGAGTTTATGTCTCATGAATTCAAACTGTTTTACGACAAGAACAGAATCAGCAGGCATTTAACGGCTCCGTACTTGCCGCAGCAGAACGGGGTTGTCGAGCGTCGTAACCGTACCCTACTAGAGATGACAAGGAGTATCTTGAAGCACTTGAGTGTGCCCAATCTCATGTGGGGAGAGGCAGTGAGACATTCCACCTACTTGATTAACAGAATAGCGACACGATCCCTGGAAGAGAAGACCCCCTATGAAGCGTTGCGTTCGCGAAAACCGAACATCAGCCATATTAGAGTTTTTGGTTGCGTCTGTTACGCAAGAACTGAAGCAGCAGGGAGGAAGAAACTCGATGATAGGTTAGGAACTTTGGTACACTTGGGTACGGAACCAGGGTTTAAGGCATATCGTCTTATTGATCCTATAAGTATGAAGATCGTAGTGAGCCGAGACGTAATATTTGATGAAGAAAAGGAGTGGAACTGGAACTTAACGGGAAAGGAAGAAGATAACAGTGGAGGATCATTTGTCTTTGATCCTAGAGGAGTCGAGAACCACTCTGAAGCTCAAGCGATAGGCAATAATGAGGAGAATGGGAACAATGATACAAACGATGAAGGAGCTACTTATGAGATAACAGACGATGAAGAAGGAGATGATGAAGCTGAGCCACAACTTCGAAGGTCGAGCCATGTCAGCACAAAACCATCCTACTTGGATGATTACATGCTTCTCGCTGAAATAGAGTGTGAGAGACTACTGATGGCAATCAACAACGAACCATGGGATTTCAATGAGGCAAAGGAGATGAAGGTGTGGACTGATGCGTGCAAGGAGGAGATCTCTTCTATAGAAAAGAACAATATGTGGGTTCTCGTGGAATTACCTAAAGGCTTTAAGCCTATAGGTTTGAAGTGGGTCTTTAAGATCAAGAGAAACGCTGATGGAAGCATTAATAAGTACAAAGCACGGTTAGTGGCTAAAGGGTACACCCAAAGACACGGGGTTGACTATGATGAAGTTTTTGCGCGTGTGACTAGGATTGAAACTATTAGGTTGGTGATAGAAATTGCAGCGGCGAAAGGCTGGGAGATACATCATCTTGATGTAAAAACGGCTTTCTTGCACGGAGTATTGAAGGAGGAAGTCTATGTTACACAACCCAAAGGCTTTGAGATCAAAGGGGAGGCAGATAAAGTATACAAGCTTAGGAAAGCTCTTTATGGTTTACGGCAGGCTCCACGAGCGTGGAATGTTAAACTTAACGAGATTCTGAGAGGCCTCGGCTTTAAACGATGCGCAAAGGAACCTTCGCTATACAAACGAGAAGATAAGAGTGGCCTACTAATCGTATGCGTTTATGTAGATGATCTACTACTGACTGGTACCGCTCTGAATGCTATTGTCGAGTTCAAACGAGATATGAGCACCAAGTTTGAGATGAGCGATCTAGGAAAGCTGGCATACTATCTCGGCATCGAGGTTCATCAACATGAAAAAGGCATTGTACTTATGCAAGATAGGTATGCGCAGAAGATCCTCGAAGAAGCTGGCATGCACGCGTGTAATCTGTCTCATATACCAATGGACATAAATGTTAGCTTGTCTAAGGCACCACGAGAAGTAGGTATTAATGAAACAGAGTATCGTAGAAGTATTGGGTGCCTTTGTTACCTTCTACATACAAGACCGGATCTCTCATTCAGCGTAGGAGTCCTCAGCAGATATATGCAGGAGCCAAAGGAATGTCATGGTGCGGCTCTGAAGCAGGTACTAAGGTACCTTCGTGGTACGAGTTCACTTGGTCTCATGTTCCCGCGATCAACAAAGCTCGAGCTGATAGGTTATAGCGACAGTTCCCACAATGTCGATATCGATGATGGTAGAAGCACAGCCGGTCATGTGTTTTACTTTGATGAGAGCCCAATAACATGGTGTTCTCAGAAACAAGAGATCGTTGTTCTATCTTCTTGCGAGGCAGAATTCATGGCTGCTACGGAGCGGCCAAACAGGCGATATGGTTACAAGAACTGCTTAGTGTGATCATGGCCGAAGCCTGCAAGAAAGTGATAATACGGGTGGATAATAAGTCTGCAATAGCACTTACTAAAAACCCTGTATTTCACGGTCGAAGCAAGCACATTCATAGAAGATTTCATTTTATTAGAGAATGTGTTGAGAAAGAACAAGTTGAAGTAGATCATGTACCCGGGAGTGAACAAAGAGCCGACATACTAACCAAGTCGCTTGGGAGAATCAAATTCAAGGAGATGAGAATTCTTATTGGAGTTGAAGATATGAGTGAAGAAGTGTTCAAGCTTAAAGGGGAGAATGTTGAGATAAGCTTGAAGAAAGCTTGAAAGTCAAACAACCTATTCCTAGTTAGATTATGATCTTAAAGAGATAAGGATCATTAGATATGTGTGTGTATTACTATTAGGAATAGGAAATATAATGTCTCTATATAAGCAATGTCGAGCAATGACTTAATGCTATGAGTTGTGAGTTTGAGCTTTAGTTTTGAGTTGATTTTCTAAAGCATTGAAGTGATTAATAAGAAATAGTGTTTCTTATTCTTGGGTTCTTGAGTTCTATATAAGGAATGTTACCAAACTCCCACCGGCCTTGAACAAGTGCTAACTTGGGATTGTGGATCAAGAAAGGAACAGTACGGTGGAGGAAGTCGGGTTCAGGCTGGAAATCAGCATCAAAGATAGCAATGTAGTCACACTGCTTCACATAGCTATGCTTCATTCCTTCTCTCAACGCGCCAGCTTTGTATCCGTTCCTGTTATCTCTTATCTCAAAAGTTATGTTGACGCCTTGTCTTGACCATCTCTCACATTCCCTTCTCACCAGTTCCTGTTTCCTTCCATGATATGCCACATACCAAAAACATGTTAAGAAACTCACTTTAACTCAACATATTCATAGGTCTAAGTACCTTACTGGCTGGATCAGTGGAGTCATCAAGCACTTGAATTATTATACGATTAGATGGCCATGAGATTCTGCAAGCAGCTGCAATTGATTGCTCACAAACCTACAGAAACTCGACCAAATGAGTGTAACTTACATACCAAATTAGAATAGTATGATCAGATTGTTACCTCTTTTTCATTGTACATAGGTATTTGCACCAGAACCATAGGGAAGCTTTTACTGCCACATTCAGCATCATTCTCCATAGCTTCCCATTTGTAAACTTTCTCTGGTTTTCTCTTGAATAACTTGACATACGCTACCACAATCCCCATGTACATGACCTCAACGAAGTACATCACAGACATGATCAAGCATAGAGCCACCAGGAATTTGAAGAAGGGCACAACTACTATAGCTCTCGCTTGCTCCCACCAGAGGCTGATCCGGTTATTAACGACATCTTCTGAACCCAGTAAGAAAGATCCGTCCTTTCAAGAGAAAAATGTTTGATTGAAGAAACCAAGACTAAAATAAAGGAAAATAAATCAAAAGCCATCGTAGATAACAAGCATGATGCAACATTTGTCATAGAGTTAGAGAGAGAGAGAGAGTGTACCAGTGAGAGGAGGAAGGAGGAGAATGTGTCGTGAGCAATACGGTGGAAGCTTGTAAGAGGAGACATTGAACAATCTCCTGTCCTGCTCCCAACAAATGGCAGCTTGCCTCTGTTTCTCTGTCTCTGTCTCTGTCTTTCTCTCTTGTCTTGAGAGTCAACTGGAATTTTCATCGGCCAAGTGGACCAATTCTAGTTTCATTTAAATTATTGTTGTTTTTTTCTTATTAAGAAATATTGTTGTTGGTATCATATTAGTGTTGCAAACTGACAACTACTTTGACATGAGCACGCTGGAAACAGAATAAACAATGTTTTGCTAATATGAATAATGTCAGAAAATTAAAATAAACATTTACTGCTACTTTAAGATATTTTCTTTGTAATCTTGAAAAAAAAAAATCATGCTAAAAACAATAGAGAAGAAAAAACGTTCCTTCAATTCTAAGAAAAAAAGAACAAACTACTATATAGTATATAAATTTTGCTATTCACCTGCTTGTAATTTTTTTTCATTTGCATAAACAAATGTAACTTTTACGTAATTAGCGAATATCTGCAAGTAATTTTTCTTAGTAGAATATATACAAGTAATTTTAAGGGAGTGAACTAGATACATGAGTCAATTGACCTTTAATTATCACATTAGTTAAATTATTTATAGACCAATTTTAAAAGAAAATGATTTCACTAAAGCTTGTTGTCGACACTAATGAAAATGATATTGTCCTTAATTTCTCTTTGGTTCTCCAACACATTTGTAATGTAAGCACAATGTCCTATGAAATTCTTTTTCACCTAGAGAAACATGGTCTTTTTTCTATATCGTACAAAGTTACTTGTATATTATGTATGATATTTACATATTAAGCGTGATATAGTAGAATATTTAACAAAACAATAAAACTAAGATAATTACTTACCATTTCTGAAGATAAACTTACCATATTAATGATGACAATTTTAAGATAACAGAGTTGTAAATCAACATTTGAAAGAGTTAAATATATATATGAAAGATTAATGACCGAGTACTCTTCTTAGTCATTTTTTTTGTGCACAAATATTGTAATCTAATAAAATATATTATATTATTCCTAATAGTTCAGCTACAAACAACAAAAACTCATTTTACTCATCTAAACCATGAACAACGTCATTAATTATGAGATTCATTACCAAATTTTATCATATGTTTCAAGAAAGATCTTAAATCAGAGTGGTCCACCACTAGAATCACTTTTGCTATGAATTGATTGTTGGATTCATGTGAAAGAGCTTGTCAATCCTCAATCTCTTGTGCGGTTATTGAAAAGCAAATTTTTTTTTACTTTTTCTGAGGAAGGCTGATGAAATTGTCCAACAATGCGATGCATATATTGACAATCAATTATTGGATGTTGGGCGGATCCACGCACAAACATAATAAAGTAACGATTGACAAACATAATAAAATAAAGTAGTAATTATACAAAAGGAAAAATATCAGTACTGTATACCTAGAGATGGGCTGTTGAAACATATGAACCAGTAGACTTTTGTTGAAGAGACATGTACATATCCAGCTCGAAGCCCTCTTCCGTATATGTAGTTCACCTTTTTCTGAGATGGCTGTCCTTCTGGATAGTAGCCAAGGCCTCGGAAGGCGCAATGACCGACGTATTTTGGTTCACCGAAACCCATTCAGGTCGCTACCTTAGACCGGATACCATCACAACCAATAACAATCTGTCAAAAGACATACATCAAGCAAATCAGCCAAATCATATAGTTTCTGGTCATCTTACTACTCAGGAACAATACCTTTGCAAGCAGTTTGCTTCTGTCTTCAAGTTCAAGTTGAGTGTCACCATTGGCATTGCTTTGTATTGTTTTTAGTTTTGAAGAAAACTTAATTGTTTCTGGAGGCAGCTGGGTAGCGAGTGTTTCCAATAGTACTCTCCTCTCCACCGCCTGGACTTCTTGGCTATATTTAAAACATGCTTTGGTTACTCAACTGAGTCAAACCAAGTGCTTTTAACTACCTTGGTGAGCAAGTTAAGAATGTTCCTACCTTTGATCTTCGTCTTTGAATGTGAAAGAACGAAGCTCGCTTCCATCTCCATTCTTCACTACCATCCTGCTCAGCTGATCATACCAACACACTCAGCTAAAACCAACAAGAGATCTCATTAGTGTTCAGAAAGAAACTGTACCCTTCGATTTCTAGAAACTGCATCCGTAGCTGAGGCCCGACGGAGATCGCGTCAAGAACACGCCACCCATTCTTGAACAACGTCAGCGACGTTCCTCCGGTTCGAAGCGACTCTGCCTGTTCCAGCACCACAGACCGGACTCCAAGACTAAACCATCAACCAGAATCTCCGGTTCAGTTCGAAGTAAATCCAAAGAACCTAGTTTGTGAACTTACCGGTGAAGAGAAAGGGCGGTAGCGAGACCACCAATACCGGCGCCAACAATCACTGCGCTCTCTTCCGAGAAGCGTGCTTCATGTGTTACAAAAAGGCTTTTGCCTCAGGCCTCCAAAATATATATACATTTTAGGGTCTCGAATTTTCAAAAATTTTGTGTAGCATAGTGGTCTTATTAAACACGCTATCTTATCAACAGAAGTTCGCACCCTAGAGTTGCTCTTCTTCTATTTTATCAGAAAAAAAAATATTTTGTTTTATTGTCAATTTTCCGAAATCAGACTCTTTCGTGATATTAAAATTCCTAAATAGAAAAAAAAGATAAATCTCAACTACTTTATACATGATCTATATATATATCTTATATATAAAAAGTAGAGTTGTGCTCTGCACACAGCCCTCCACATCATCAGTAAGCATGGAGCTTCTTCTGCCACGTGGAACTCCCAAACACCAACCGATCTGCATTTTATTTATGGCTTTTGCTTGGACTGGGCTTTTGTTATAACTTGTGGATGGGTTTTTTAAAACAAAATGGCAAGCCCAGCCAGGAATCTGAACTGACTCCACCACTTCGTCTTCATCGTTTGCATGGGAGACGTTTCTCAACCTTTCCGTTTCTCTAAAGCAACCTCGGCTTACGACCATTCTTTCTCATTAAAATCCGTCTTAACTCCTTCAATCGAAAGAGCTATCGTTCTAACTCCCTTCTGTTTTTCAAAATATAGAAACACATCCTCTGATTCTATTCTTTTTTTTTTGATAATCCAGTATCCGACCACTTTGCGTGATCGACTAGCCCACCGGGCCTAAGCCCATGCCATTACAGGATTTTTAAGCGTCCACTTAAGGGCCCCTGGTTACGCGAAGTGGTCTGGAGGGCGAGAGGCAGCCCATGTAAATACCCCGCGTGGCCGGGGCTCGAAGTCGGGTGGCGGGCACCTCAGCCGAGGTTCCTTTACCACCAGACTACGAGGCCCGGTTATCTGATTCTATTCTCCACGCATCATACACGACAAATACAGCACGGTGAAAGAGGCATGCTTATTGGGTTAGAACTACTCTCATGGACACGCAGGTATGGACCTGTAACTCTGATGAGATTATTTGATTCCCTCAGATTCTAAATGCCTTACTATTGTTTCAGCTTAATTCACCATAGCCATCACTCAATTCTTCAGTGATGTATCTCCAAGCTTGGTATGGAGCTGTGAACCAGTGAATCCATTTCGGTCAAACAACAGTCTCTGAAGTCAAGCAGGTATGAGCCTGTCGCTGCTTCAACTCACTAGCGGCTCGAATCATGGTATGTATATCCATTCTGTTTCTCATCCTCTCCTTATATCTGAACCGTCTATTTCTGCAATCTTTGTTTCTTTCTTATTTTGCTTTGTTGGTTATTTTTCCGATGATTTGAAATCTGAAAAGTTTCAAGATTTGCGATGAAATCTTCGGACTCAGCTTTATTTGGTCGAACCTGGTAATATAACTTCTTTCTGTTTAGTTGTAATTGATCAAAATTGTTTAGTTAAGAACATAGGATGCTCAACTTTGTGTTTGAAACTGTAACGTTTCTGAGAATATTGTAATGTAAAAGTTGAAATATTGCATTTTTAGGGTTCCTTGATAAGAATAAAAGCCTTAAAATGGTTAATGATCCCATAATGTTTAGTTAAGGTTTGTGTTAGAGACTGTAAAGTGGCTAACGTTTGTCACTAGGTGTCTACAAGGTTGCTTGATCCTTTTCTTGCTCACTTGAAGACATCACAAGATTCAGTTGCTAAGACCAAATACAATGGTGATACTCCCACATGAGTCCTTAATCATATTTTAAGCTTATTTTTTATTTTTTATTTTTTTTCAATAGTTAAGGATTCGGATCTAAAATACTCGTCCAATGGTGATCCCGAAGAAGGAATCCTTAGGAATAAAATAATATTTAATGAAATTTAAAATTATTAAATATTAAATTAAAAAATTTCATTTATTGAATGACTAAATGTAAACATACAATAACTAAACATCTTCATCATTACCAAACTTGTTCCAAATATTTTGAATCAAATCATATTTCAATTGTGCATGTATGTGCGGGTCACGAACACGCCGCCGTATGTCAAGCATAGTACGGAGATTTGAAGTCGTGGGAGAAATTGACATATCCACCTGTGAACTTCTACTCGAGGCTCCTTCTTCAAACTCTGATGTATCATACTGAGTGTAACCATCTCGTTCATCTTCAACTATCATATTGTGTAGTATGATACATGTTCTCAAGGAGTATCCGTGAACTGGCTCTGAACCACAGTAGCATGTCCTCGGGATGCCATCATCACCCTCTGGTGATGGTTCCCAGTCAATGGCTTCTGCATTCCACCGAGTAATCTCAGCTTCAGCCGCGTACACCTCACCTTCGGCTTCAAGGAGGGAGGTTAAGTCTGGAGAGTGTGAGGATGAAGAAGGCTGGCTGTAACTGTATCGTCCCATTATCGTTTATCTGCAACCAAAACAAGTAAACACTTAGTTAAGGACCAATAAAATCAACAGCAAAGAACGAGTAAGAACAATTTAAAAGCACAATAATCAAAAGCACATGAACGAGAAGGTAGCAAACCAACGACAAGGAACAAATACAATATCAAAAACAGTTAAGAAACGACAATCCATTGAAACCCGATACGGTTTCAATCCGTATAAGACACAGAGAGGAGATCCGAGACCGATACAAACCAAAAACGTTTCGAAACCCTATCTAAACCCCCAAATAATCCCGAAATCGATTTATCCCCAAATATTTTTGAAACCCTAATTTGAAAATTTTCTCAAATCGGTCGAAATCCGAGAACCAAACCCTTAATACTGAACAAACAAGATAGAGAGTGATCTCTAATCGATAAATCTACGAGTTAAAGCTTCGATTTACCTTACACGAGCCGAGGAAGAGAGATCGAGCAAAATCGTCTCGAAATCGCCTTTCTCTCGAGAATAAATTTTTTTTTCGGTTTGGCTCGAAAATGATTTTTTTTCTGACCCTACACAAACCAAAGACAAAATCGACCCACTCACCTCGTGACACGTTGCTAAGGATTGAATCCTTAAGTCCGCTGCGACGGACCAATCCTTCGTCGATCTATCGCTAATATTAAGGATTTGTCTTATGGACCGGGTGAAATCCGCCGTTGGACATGGTCTAAAGGTGGCTGCGCAATTGTTCTCAAGCCCGATATAAGATTTTATACCAATATAAAATTGTTTTTAAATGATACTTTTTTTTGGACACACTGACTAAAATTGAGACTCTTTTCTTCTTTGTTATCTTTAGGTTTCGATTTGTGAGCAATCCGGATGTCCTAGAACGTGTTTACACTACAAACTGAGATAATGCATATCAAGGAAAAAATTGGTATCTAGAACAATTGTGTAGCGGCTGTAAATGTTGTAAGTAAACTTTGATTTTTGTATGTACATTGTTTGGTGAATTGACAGTTTAAACGTTCTATTGTATCAGTCAGTTGGATGATGATCAACAACCAAAAAGTTCAGAGAGTACATAAGGTGTTTACTTGGTGCCAAAACTTTTAGATGTCAGTCACTAAGATGTTGTTTGCCTCTTGGCCCTTGATCATACAATTTAACCGGTGCAGTCTAGGCTTTTCCAAAGCCAGATGTTTGTTTACAAATCAAGTATCTTTCTTTCTTTCATCACCCTCTCTCTCTCTCTCTCTTCATAGCTTGCTCAATAAAAAGGAAAATGAAGTTGCAAGTGTTGTAAATACATTTCTGGTGGTATATTCAAGGTATTTATTCATCTTGACCACGACCACTTATTCATTTCTCAGTGCATTGCTCTGTCTTCCAGATCCGAGAAGTTCTTATCCTTTTATTTTTTTCAGTCTTTGATCTTTGCCTGAATCTACTAATTAGAAGTTGTGTGTGAAATTGTGCTTCTTTCTCTGTTTATTGTCTATTCACATGCCTGTTTGTGTGTGAAGATAAGATCTATATCATTCTTTGATATTGAGAAACATGCAACCGCAAATTCCAGGTGGTCTAGAGCTTGTACAAGAGCATTAGGGTTGGTAAAGGTTTGTCAAGGAAGGAAAGGCACAACATCTTGCTTTACAAGACTCACTTGAGGCAGTAAGTTATAGAGAGACTAATCTCAGCTTCAGTTTCCTTTTAATTCGACTTTTTGGATTGAGCCTAATCTGATCTTGGATTATGCACTTTGTTGCAACATATTGACCCTAGACATCGGTATGGACACAACCTCCATTTTTACTACAAGTTGCTCCACTGTCAGAGTTGAGACCCGTACTTCTACTGGTAATTACTTCTCACTGACTCCTTTTTCCCATTTATGTAAAAAGGTTTGAGCCGAATCTTGAAAAATAAACTTAGATGTACGTTTGCTTGAAGTGTTACGGGTTTGATATATTGGCAAGGATAAAGAAGTAATAATGTCGATAACTTAGAAACTTATTTTCTTTTTGTTGTCATGTTTATGCTGTGTGTATATGTAAAGGAAAGCTTATGAGGGTGTTGTGGAAGACGGAAAATTGTTCTACAAGAACAGTGGAGAAATGCTTCAAACTTCTACTATGGACAATAATGATTCCAAATGGATCATGGTGCTCAGATGTTATACGTTGGGAAGAAGGGTACTTTCAACATTCAAGCTTTTTAGCTGGAGAAGCTACTGTTTCTGCATGGAGATTTGTTGTTGAGAATGGTGTTCTTAGGGCTGTTTGGCCATGGTCCGTGCTTGATTGCAACTTTTTAATTTTTAGTATAGTAGATTTTATAATTAAAAAAAAAATACAGTTTTCAGTGTGTTGTACGTATTGTTAAGAGCTAATAATAAATTCGTGAAAAGTTGTGTCAAAAAAGCTTCGGAAAATAAATGAGATATTTAGAAAAGTACATTATTCTTATTTGGTTTCAGGTATGGGTACGCCGTACATAGCTGCCACAAATACTGTTGATGCTAAGGGTTGGTCTAAAAAGGGCATCGGTCATCAAACTAAGCAACATGAACTCATATATATATACTAAGACCCCCTTTAGATTTTTTAAAACCGTAAATAAGAACTTCATTGTCAGTTAAAAATGACAAATCAGTGATTTTGAAGGCGAACACAACGTTTGAATCAATTGTGATAAACAAATTAGTTTTACACGAAACCAAATATGCAAGATAGAAGACCATTTAGATTATAATCACAATTTATTTAAGTCTGTATTCATCTTCCCTTTGCCTCACATTCCATCTATATATTTGGATGTTAAAAAACCAACAAATTTTGGGTTTTGATCATGAATTATATTTTTATGATTATAATATATATACATAAATCTATTATAATAATTAGGTTTAACATAATAAAATTAACCACAATTATATTATACTGATAAAATTATTTTTACTTATTTTCTTTCCTACAAGGTTAAAAAATATTAAATAATAAAATAAGTCTGTGTATATATTTATCTAATAAATGAAGCAACATTTGTTAAATAATAAGATAAATATGTGTATATATTTATTGAATATACGTAGTAAATATTATCATTATCTAAATTTTATCTTTTAATGTTTTTTTTTAGTTAATACAAAAATATATTTATGAAATGTTTTTCTTCTCCGGGATCTCACATTAAAAGTTAAACTGGTTAAAATTATTAATACTCTTAATAGTGATTAAGTTTATCATTATATAAGTAACTACAAATGTATTATAGTAACAAAATTATCATCACTATATTTCTTTTAAAAAAGATTAAAAATTATAAGATATAATATAAAAATGTGTATATATATTTATCGAGTAAAGCAAAAAAAAAACATTATCATTATTTCAATTCGTTCTTCTTTTAAGTTATCATAAAATTTAGTTTTTAATTTTATCTTTTAAATATGTATAATTAAAAATTAATTTAATTCAAAAATTAATATTTTAAGTTATACTCAACCACCGCAAATCTATCAAAGAATTCAACCATCTTCACCAATCTACGGAGGAAAACTATGACAACAACACATATTTTTATGGTATTTTAATATTGTGCATAAGCAATTTCGAAGAGGGAAAATAATAGCTGGATAACTTATCCTGAGAAAATAGTCAATTCCGGTCCAATCTATGTTGGACCATGATTAAGAATTCAATTATTGGTTTAGAATCATTTTGAAGACAGCGTATGTAACCAATACGTCTACAACGAAGCTCCTAACAAATTGCCACATCGACATTCAAAGCATGCGAGGGTTGTTACTATTTTAAGAAGATGAACAGATTTATTATCTTCCTTCGAACAAGATAATCACAAAACAAACACATGCATTTAAATTTATATTTTTTGGATCAGCAACCTTATTTATGTTTTGAGTTGAACTATATTTATTTTGGTGCAACGTATCAGTTATTTATTCTGTTTTTGTTGAATCGATCGGTGAAAACTACTTATACTACTGTCACTAACTACTATTAAATGAATCAATTTTTTTTGAATTTATTGGATAATAAAACATACGATCCCGGCGGAATACCCCTAGTATATATATTTAAGTTATACATCTTATTTCTTACGCATTAATATCCTACATGATCTTATATGTATTTTGTCTCTTTTTTTTTTTAATTATCACCATCTCTTCTTGTATTCAGGTATATGTTTCTTCCTGTATAGACCTCGTCATTAATTTATTTTTTCTAGTGCTTTTAGTTTTTTGTCTTTATTAAGTTAACATCTCACACTAATTTATACTCCCTCCGGATTACGAAGGTATGATGTTTCATCTTTTTATCTTGTATACTAATTAAAAGGCCCCATTTTTACATTTGCCTCAAGCCCCCGTAGACCTTCGCAGGACACTGTCTCTTCCCCATCACCACCGCTTGTTTGGACTCTGGTCACTGTTAAACAAACCGGTTCGAACCGGAAACCTTTTGGCTATAGATTGGAGAGGTGATGGGGGAAAGATCGGAAGCACAAGAGACGTTGCCATGGCCTCTCCTTGCTTGTGAATGCTTTTTCAGGTGAGGACAAGTGGATAATGTTTTATTCAATTAATTTTTTCAGACATAGTTAGTGTTATGTGTAGTTTAATATAAAGCCACGTGTTCAACCAACAATATCATAGCTCATGTGATAAACAATCTTCCACATACATTTGTCAAATTCCTCATCCAGAGCTCTTGTTTTGGCTTCTGGATGAAAGAGTTCCACGCATGGAAGATGGCAGCCGACTTCTGAAAGCGCTGCTGCGCTTACGATCCTGGTTAGATACTCCTCCACAATGCTAATGGTAACCTTCATATGTGACTGACTATCAAGTTCGATCATCCATCTAGATGGTCTTCACCTACTATCAAGTTGGCACACTCGAGCATATGTAGAAGAAGCCTTGAGCTTTTGGAGCGTCTATAGTTACAGAATAGAGACCAAAAAGGATACTTTGATGTTTACAGTTTATTTTCATTTTGATCTTTTGCACATAAACAATCTCGCAAACCATAAGTCTTTTAAGTTTAATCATAATCACTAGAGAGACATAGATTATTAGTAACACATAAAGCCAGAACCAACTTATAATTATCTAAATACATAGTCACAAGACTCTCTTACTAAATGCCCCCATGAACCTGCCTTGCACGTTTTATCTTCTTCTTTTCTTCTTCGGCTTTCAACATACCACCCTGTATCGCACAGCTAAACACCAACAGTTCCGAATAACCCATACCGTCAAGCTCTTTACCAATCATTCTCCTGTAACGAGCCCCAACAATGAAAAAGACAGACACGGCACTAAAAAAAAAATTAAAAACGGAGGAATGAATGTAATCACATACTGGTTCAGAACCCGTAATCTCTCCTTCTCGATCTTCAAACATTCGATGGTTAACATCTGCAAGAAACAGACAAACCCAATGTGAAGCGACAGGACATGAAAGGTGAGAATATGGGCATCGATATATCGATACTCACCAGTGTTTCATGGTTATAGCTATGCTCCTTTTGGCTGTCTTGAGGGCTGTATCCACAAGAAGATCGATGATGATTTCATGTTCATAAAGAGAGAGAAAAACATGATCATAGCGTTTTACCTGAGGCGGAGTTCTCGAGCCTTGTTCCTCATAGCTGCTCTTCTCCTTGCCAGAAGCGATTGGTAGGCCAAATCCTCATTCTCATTTTCGTCAAGCCATTCCTTCCCCATAACATCGCAATCAACAATCTGAAATGGAGGAGGGGACGGGGTCAAAATAGACATATATTACAAAAAGGGTTTAAACTTTGAACTTAAGATGAGATCTCTACCTCCCTGAGTAATAGTTCCTGCTGTGCCTGAAACAGAAGGAATGGTTACACTATTAAACAAAAGAATTTATAATCAGACCAAGATGGTTGGAGAAAAAAAAAACCGAACCTTATCTGTTTGTTCTTCCACAATGCGGAAGCCCTCCTTTAACATAGTTTCAAGTGAAGCCAGCTCGGTGTAGCTCAGACCGTCTAGACCCTCCCCATTCAGTTTCCTGGAATAAATAATAATGGTTTCAATAAGTTCGAAAAAAAATGCATGAGAAAAAAAAAAAGATCGGAGTCCTACTCGTTGGAAATCTGTAACAACTTGATCTCCTCCTGCTGCAAGAACACACAAGCAAGTAAGATTCTTGTAAGAATAAAAACAAAATTTGTGTGTTTTATTTTTATTATCAACGAGTGTCATACCAATTCTTGGATAACTTGTATATATTGGAGCCTTTGTTTTACAGATCTGCGTGTAGTTCTGTACAAGAACAAATAAGTCAGATTCAATATATAGCGTGAGAACCATTTCAACAACAACAACGAAACCAAAACCCTAAGCTAGAGAGACATTTACCTGGGCATCTCTCTCTCCCTCGCCTCCCGTTTCCCAATTCACTTTCGTATAATAATAATGCTACCCATCAAACATCCTAATTTTCTTCAATTCGTAATGGGCCCGTATTACAGGCCCAACTAAATACAATTGTTTTCATAATAAGAATCTGAATAATACTTTCTATAAAAATTTCCTTCTTTTAAGATAATAAATATATATTCTCTTTTCTCGTATGTGTATGTACTTGGAGCTATTTCAAGTCACAAAATAGCAAAGATAAACTAAAAAGAGAATGGTGTGGCATTTATTTAAACTTCGATTACGATTTTATATTACAAACTAGGCCTGCGCATCCGGATCTTGACTTCAAGTCGAGCCTTGTCGGGTCCGGATGTTTCGGGTCCTAGAAATTTAGACCTATATATGTACTTATAATTTTTTGGATAGGTTCCGAGTCGGGTCGGGTCTATAATTTTAATACCCGTAAAATATCCATAAAATTCGGGTATATTTCGGATCCGGATCGGTTCGGATATTTAGGATCAAAAAAAGATCTGAAATGCCAGAACTGGACCCGAAAACTCTAAAAATACCCGAAAAACCGCAAAAATACCCAAAAATTTATCTAAAATCAGACCCGAAAACCCAAAACATACCCGAATTTTATCCGAATTATATTTTCTAAAAATCTAAAATTTTACCCGAAACCTACAATTACACCCGAAAACCGAAACCCACAACTTTAAAAAATCCGAAATACCAAAAATATACCCAATCACCCAAATATACCTAGTATATACAATTATTTGCGGGTACTTCGGGTACCCGAACGGGTCTCTGGTTGGACCCGGACCCGAACCGAAACCCGCGTGTCCAAAAAAAAAGATTCAATAGATATTTAGCATGGACCCGGACCCGAACCTGAACCAGTATTTTTGGATCGGTTCCGGTTCAGGTCTTCGGGTCCAGGTAAAATGTCCGGGCCTATTACCAACCATTAACCAACGGTGAACGGTCTCATATAGTACTGGTGCAAGGAATCCATACGTTGAAACGAGACTCGTCTTGTCTGCAAGTCAAACACAACGAGCAAGTACACGTGTTCAACAAACACTATCATACTTCCGCATCATTTTTAAAAAAACTTGTGAAGGATGCAGATGCGCTTAATTGTTTCTTGCTTATCAAATAAGTTTTGTGTAATAAACCTTTTTTGTCTTTTTCCTAAAATTGTGTAATAAACTTTCGTTTAGCAAATAAGGTTTGTGTAATAAACTTTTCTTTTTTTTTGCTAAAATTGTGTAATTAACTTTCGGTTAGCAACTAAGGTTTGTGTTTGACTTGCAGACAAGAAGTTTGTTTCGTTTTAACTCTTTTTCAAACTTACAGTGAGCAGTCCTTTGGCTATATAAACCGCAAACCCGTTTTTTCTTCCCCAAACATTATCACTTTTTCTCTTAGTTTTCTCTTTCCACCATGAGTAACAGCTCTTTCAGTAATCAGAACCAAGCTTTGGGGAGGAAAGTGGAAAAAATGTCCACACAATTGGGTGCCGAGGTAGCCGTGATCACCTACCGTAGGAATGGGGAGTGTTACGAACATGCTAGTCCCAGGTTTGGTTTCAACGTCTGACTTTTTTAGATTTTCATTTCTGACTTTATGTTATTAAGCAAGGTTTTTGTTTTTGTTTTTGTTTTGTTTTTCCCAGTGTTTCTGCTGTTTTGGATCGGTTTTATGATCCTGCTCCGAAACCTATAATTGCAATTCATAAACAGCTCGCTTTGCTCAACGTTGACAAATTGACCTAGCCGAGATTAATGATCTGGAAGCCCGACTGATGGGAGTTGCCACAGATATTCAAGCCCGGCTTGGCTGAGTCTTGTGACTCTGTGCATACAAATATATAATTTTAATGTGGTTCTGGCTCTGTGTGTTAATAATCTATGTCTCTCTGACTCTAATGATTATGATTTATAAACTTAAAAAGACTTATATGGTTTGCTAGCTACAAAATCCATGTTATGGTGCGAAGTTTTAAATTGAGTTGCAACTAATATATATGTTCAAAAAATCAGATTATATTAAAATAAAAACTGTAAACAAGCAAGTATACCAAAAGATCATTTCTCACCACTATATACTAACCCCATCTGCATCCTAAGAAATAAAATGTATACATGAGTTGAAACGTCTGCATCGAATGTCTTGGCAACCTACCAGAAAAATTAATTATGCATGAAAGAAAAGTGATCAATCTGCATGAGAAATAGGATTAGTGTAACAGAAAGTTTATCAGACAAACCTTATTTGCTAAGTAGCAAAAAGCCCATCTGCATCCTCTTTTGTGATGTAGAAGCTGACGTTTTAACAACTCTTTTTTTTTTGGAGGCAGAGTCCCTTGTTGAACAGAAGAATATAAAGAGCATCAAGACAAAACAAGAGTTATAACCATCAAAGGAAATCCACACCTCAAAAGGGGCTTTTTTTGTCATACTCATTGTCAAAAGTGCATTTATCATTAAAAAACCCTTTAATGTGTGCAAACAAAAACAACCCAGTCGAAGTCGGTTATTGATAGATGTTCTTCCAACAAACACAACACAAAGAGCTAAAGCCAAAAGTTTAATTGTAGCATTTCTGGTGGCAGCTGCGCTAGATTGCAGCCCAACATCCTTAAATTTTTTTTTATATAGTCCTATAAAAACAGACATAAATCTCTCATTGTCATGAATGGAAAAAAAACCCCTTAGATGATGCAGTTTAATTATCACGGAAACTGGGAGTTCAAAACTTTAAGTAAAAAAGTTCAAACCTTAAAAGTTTCAAAAAGTGAGACGCAAAAGTCATCCACTGCCGAAAAAACCACCCATAACAAGCTTTCACTAAGAACCTAGGAGTTCTTGTGCTCCATTATTATCCCAAAATCCCATTTGGGGTTTCTAATTTTTTTTTTTTTTTTTTTAACTTTTTCGAATTTAGAAAAAAAAAAATTTAAAACGAACTAATCGCGGGCCGCCACGTATCAGTAGGTTCCGCGAACAGTGTAAGAAATCCTTAAAGACCGACTACTATTTGATAGTTTTGGTAACCGGTTTCTTAAAAAAAAGTAGGTCCTACGCGAGATCCACACGCTAAGAACCCCTCTAGTATCGTTGGATAAAGATGTTGTAACCTATATAATCCATATACCCTGACAGGCAAATTGATTAAAATACAGCTGTATTTTACCAGCCATATATAGACCCAGAACTAGAAGAGTTACCCCAAGGGGCGGAGCTACGTTAACAACTAAGGGTGCACGTGCACCCGTTATATTTTAAATATCTAAGTTTTTACTATGGACACCAGTACCCTACGTCATGTTTTGCACCCGCTCAAAGAAAAGCCTGGCTTCGCCCCTGGTTACCCCTGTCAATTTGTTTTCCACACAAGTTAAGATTTCTAATGAAGCTGCAAAGAGTAATGCATTCAGTTAACGTCTACGTTAGTGATGAGCCCCTGGCTTAAGTTTCACAGCACTCATCATTAAATTCGAGAGTTTTTCACACATGACAAAGTTCACAATAGGCATGTTGGGTATCAACTATGTTACTACCAGATTCCCAACCGCTAAGAATAACCATAATGCTGTCAGATTCCTTGTACTCTTTCCGTTAAAATGATTTCGCAATTTTTTTTTTCATTTCTTAGGTATTTTTTATATGAATTAAAAAAATATTTTCCTTACTCTATTAGTTAGTTATAAAATATTATTTGTTTTCCTCAAAAAAAAATAGAAGAATCGTTGAAACAAAATGAACAAATATCAACCCATACTTGTACTCAAAAAATTTAACCAGTGAGTGAGCTTTGTTTTCATAATAAGAATCTGAATAATACTTTCTATACTATTTTCTTGTTTGAAGAAAACAAAATATATTTTCTTGTTTGTACTTGGAGCTATTTCAAGTCACAAAATAGCAAAGAAAAACTAAAAAGAGAATAGTGTGACATTTATTTAAACTTTGATTATGATTTATTATCACCAACCATTAACCAACGGTCTCATATAGTACTACTGGTGCAAATGCAATGAATCCCATGCGTTGAAACGAGATTCTTTTCGTCTGTAAGTCAAACCCAACGAGCATATACACGTGTTCAACAAACACTATCATACTTTCACATCATTTAAAAAAAAAAAATATATATATATATATATACAGTAAAATATATTGCTTATTATATATAATATACAAATAACACGTTTAAGAAAGTGTACGATCATTTCATTCAGTCAAGGCTGGATAGGGCCATGGCAAATTGTGCATGGTTTGAGCGGTTCCCTGCAGGACGAAGTGAATATCTTCGTTTCGAAGGTTCGGATCATCGCCCCATTGTTGTACACTTTGACGTATCAAGAAAGAAGAAGAAGGGTCTCTTCCGGTTCGATAGGCGACTAAAAGATAAACCCGAGATTCGTCACCTGGTAGCCGAGCACTGGCAGAAAGAACCACTCGAATCTGTCCTCGCGAAGATTGGAAGAATCAGACGCAACATCATCGCATGGACTCGAAAACAGAACGTAAATAGCAATATGGCTATAAGGAAAGCGCAAGCTGAACTGGAGGAAGCGCTTTCTAGTCAGAGTCCGAATCACTCAACCATTGAGACTCTCACAGCAATCTTGGAAGCAGCTTATATGGAAGAAGAGCTGTATTGGCGACAACGTAGTAGGATCCTATGGCTCCATAGTGGTGACCGTAACACTGGCTTCTTCCATGCTTCTACTCGTGGAAGAAGAGCTGTTAACAAGATCTTGGTCCTGGAAGACAATGAAGGGGTGGCTGCGTATAAAGAGGAAGTAATTGTCAAGACAATTACTGACTACTATTCCCAAATTTTCACAAGCCAAATGTCTGATTCCTCTTCTGTGGTTAGGGAAGTCATCTCCCCTGCAGTTACCCTGGAGATGAATCAGACATTGATCGCCCCTCCATCACTCCTGGAAATAAAAGAAGCCCTCTTCTCTATACATCCCGACAAGGCACCGGGACCGGATGGTTTCTCGGCCAGCTTTTACCAATCCTTTTGGGATATTATTGGAGGCGATGTATCTAAAGACATTCAAGCTTTCTTCGACTCAGGCGATATGGATGCTCGGCAAAATGCAACTCATGTGCGTTTAATACCTAAGATCACTGGAGCACGCAAGGTAGCTGAGTATCGTCCTATTGCTTTGTGCAATACTCACTACATGATCATCGTAAAGATTCTTACTCGACGTCTTCAACCAATGCTTCCTAGCTTGATTTCTGAGCAACAGTCCGCGTTTGTCAAAGGCCGGGCAATATGCGATAATGTTTTGATAACCCACGAAGTGCTACATTACCTGCAACAGTCAGGAGCTACGGTCCGATGCAGTATGGCTATTAAAATGGACATGAGCAAGGCCTATGACCGCATTGAATGGAGTTTCTTGCGCAATGTCCTCGCCCGGTTTGGTTTCCATGAAGTATGGATCTCTTGGGTAATGGCGTGTGTATCCTCAGTCTCATACTCGTACCTGGTAAATGGAGAAGCCCAAGGTCGCGTACTTCCGTCGAGAGGAATTCGACAAGGCAACCCACTGTCCCCGTATTTGTTTATTCTTTGCACGGAAGTTTTATCCGGTCTCTGCAGGAAGGCACAACTCAGGGGAGAGGTCATTGGCGTCAAAGTGGCACGTAACAGCCCAGCCATCAACCACTTGATTTTCGCCGATGATACTATGTTCTTTAGTAGGACGGACTCTAGAAGCTGTGCAACTTTGATCGAGATTTTGAGGAAATATGAAGCAGCATCGGGTCAAAGTATTAATCTCGACAAGTCGACCATCACATTCTCAGCAAAAACGCCTAGTGAAGCTAAACGGCGGGTTCGAGATCTGTTCAATATACACAATGAAGGTGGGCTTGGAAAGTATCTCGGACTCCCGGAACATTTTGGACGACGTAAAAGAGACATCTTTGCTGCACTGATAGATCGCATACGCCAGAAAGCTCACAGTTGGAAGTCACGGTTTCTGTCTGGAGCCGGGAAACTCGTCCTGTTAAAATCAATCCTCGCCGCGATGCCAACCTACTCGATGTCTTGTCTTAAATTTCCCCAATCAATAATCAAGCAGCTCCAGTCAGTATTAACGAGGTTTTGGTGGGACCTCTCTCCGGAGATAAGAAAGATGTACTGGGTCTCTTGGGAAAAGCTTTCGGTACCTAAGAATGCCGGCGGTCTAGGCTTCAGGGAGATCGCTCAATTCAACGATGCTTTGTTAGCAAAAGTCTCATGGAGAATTTTGAGGAATTCCTCTGGTCTTCTAACTAAGATACTACTGGGGAAATACCGCCATAGGACCCCTTTCCTTGAAACGCCCACTGCAAGCTAAATCTCTCACGGCTGGCGAGGTATCCTTATAGGAAGAGATTTATTGCAAAGAGGGCTGGGATGGGCTCTTGGATCAGGGAACATGGTTGGAATATGGAATGAACCATGGCTATCGACTGAGACGCCACTATCTCCGATAGGACCATTAACGAAAGAGAACCAAGTTTGGAGGGTTAGTAAGCTGATAGATCCGCTCACGAAGGAGTGGAATGTGGAAGCTATTAAGGAAACATTACCTCAGTATGAGGAGGAAATATGCAAGTTAGTGCCTAGCTACTTTGATCTGAATGACGAAAGAGTGTGGCTTCCAAATGCTTCCGGAGAGTACTCAACAAAATCTGGATATGCAGTGGCAAAACTGTACAAAGGTGATCATGAGACTCAAAGCTTTAACTGGAAGGAATGTGTTTGGCAAGTTAAAACCTCACCAAAGATCCAGCACTTCCTTTGGAAAGCCAATAGCAGAGCGCTACCAGTTGGATCCTTGCTTGAGAGTAGAGGCCTCTCTGTCTCCCCCTGTCTGTCAAAGATGTGGAGCTAGAGAAACAGAACTACATGTTCTCCTCCAATGCCCTTTCGCCGAGAAAGTTTGGGATCTTGTACCATGCCTCCATAAACCTGTAACTAATGTCATCAACTCTGTCTCAGCGCTGCTTCAATGTTGCCGCTAGATGATCTCTCTTCCACCACTAGGACTAGGAGATATACCTTTGTACCCTTGGATCCTATGGGTCCTATGGACCAATAGGAATAAACTCTTGTTTGAGAACAAACAGTTCTCGGAAGAGAACTCGGTATTGAAAGCAATCCAAGACGCCCGGGCTTGGAAGGCAGCCCAAACCAGTATCGAAAAAATCTCATTACCACACCATGTGGTTCCTGCTGTTAATGTTAATGTTCCTGTTACTAACTCTTATACTTGGTCTGTTTACTCGGATGCAGCTTGGAACCCTTCAACTGGAAACTGTGGCCTTGGTTGGTATCTCCAGGATGCTGAGAAGGTTCACACCGATTGTTTTTCATCACACCGTCGCTTTGTTTCCTCGGCTCTAGTGGCTGAGGCTTTGGCGGTTAAGGCTGCAATTATGGCAGCTACCTCCTCCCATGTCAGTAGCTTAAATGTCTTCTCTGACTCTAAGGTGCTCATCTCGTTGCTGAAGTCTCAAACATAGGATGTTGCCTTGAAAGGTGTTCTTCACGATATCAGTATCATGGCGCAAACTTTTCAATCTATCCCTTTTCATTTCATTCAGCGTTTAGCAAATGTTGTAGCTGACTCTCTTGCGAAGTCAGCTTTGTACTCTCTTCAGTCTTCTGTAACTGCAACAATTTAGCCTTCATGCGCCTCTTAATCTAAGTTATGCTTTTGATCAAAAAAAAAAAAGAAAGTGTACGATCATTAGACATGGAAGCATTGACCATTTAAGAAAGGAATGTATGCGAGGAAGAAATTCAATTTGTCGTACACTATTCTATTGAGAACTCCCAGCCTTACACGTTTCATCCACGATCTGAAATAAACTAAGATTTAACTTTATAACAATCATGGATTAAAACCAAGTAAGGGCATGATTATTGGTAGTTCCAACATTGGTCTTTAGGGCATCTGCATCAGTGAATTCCAAGGATAGTTCACACAGTTTTCGAAAAAAAAATATTAAAATAAACAAAAGAAGTGAACCTGTCTCCTGCAGGGTCACTGCACTGAACCCGGGTCATCACTGTAGTGCGGGCCCCACGGCACGTGGCACCCCGCGATTGGTCCGATTAATTAATTTTTTTTAAAATAAAAATCAAACAGAAAAAAAAATAAGAAAAAAATATTTTGTGAACCCCTTCCATGGGGTTCACTGATGCAGATGCCCTTAGTGTTTTTGGTGTGGGATCCACCACATTTTTTTAGGAACTTTGCCCAAATATCCCTAATTAAGAAACGTCCCAAAGGTTGTTCCTAACTGTTTGCAGACCCTACTGACACGTGGCGGTCCGCAGTTGATTCATCATTTAATTTTTTTTTAAACAAAAAAAAAAAATTTTAAGGACCCAAAAATATCCCGGCCGATAATCATGCCCTAAAGATTGTTCTAAAATAGTAGCAAGTTGGATTAATAGTAATTTGTCTACATAACGAGATAAAACTGCTTTCTACCCTTTTCAAATAATTTACGGAAACATTAGATTTAAAACGAAAGAAAGAACAAAGAAAATGTCAATAGAAAAGTTTATTCTTCAAAAAATACTTCAAAAAGACTTAAGTTACATATCTTGGGGTTTATCATTTATGCTAAAGGGATGTAGGAGTTACCAGCCAAAAACCTCTTAAACCATTTTTTTTTTAAATACACGTAGTCAAGATGATGTTAACTGGTAAGCAAAGAGAGAGCATGTCATAGCCACCATTACATTTTATTGTCCTTGATTATGATTAGTTTTCAGTATTCCCGAAGAAGATTTATACAAATGTACATTATACCAAAACATGTTTTTTTTTTATTCGCAGCTTTGCATGTAGCTTTTGAAACTGTTGCAACTGTTATTTGAAATAATAACATGTTGCAAATAACACATATTCTTTTTGTTTTTTTTAACAGTTAAAGAAAAAATAGACATGCAATATACTTAAAATTGTTTATGCATTCAGGATTGTTTTAACTTGATTGAATTACAACAATATAAAAAAAATATTTTAGAACAACCTTTAGTTGGTTTTAAACTTTTAATCCATGATTGTTATAAAATTAAATCTTAGTTTATTTCAGATTGTGGATGAAACGTTTAAGGATGGGGGTTCTCAATATAGGTTCCAAATGGTAAAAGCAGTTTAAGCAGGACAGATCAAGCGGATCATGCAGATCAAGCAGGACAAGTGCAGATCAAGCGGATCATGCAGGAGAGATGCAGATCAAGCAGGACAAGTTACTTTTGAAGTTATGAATGGCAAAAGCAGTTAAAAATGCAGATCATATATTTAAACAATAAAAATTACACCAAAATATTAACATATAATATAAATAATACATAACAAAGATAAACTAATTTATTGAAAAATATTTAGATTTTCCCATAACATATCTGCAATATTAAACTAGTGTTTCAAAAACCGGACCGGCCGATCGAACCTGTCCAACCATGACTCAGTGAAAAAGTCGAGTCTTGTTCGGTTTAAAACGTGGATTCAGAAAAACAAGTAAAACCGGCTAAAAACCGATAAAACCAGTGAACATGTTCAATTTCAAAACCCGGTTTTAAAAAATCAACATAGAATTAATGTGCTTTCAATTATTATTAAATTTAATATTTAATAGTTAATGTTTAACTATCACTATTTAACTAATTTTCTCTTTAATTTTATTTTCTTAAGAAAGAATGTAAAAAATTCCTTTTTGGTTCTCATATACTATTCTTATTTTGTTATATTCATAAAATTTAAGATTTCAATTGTAAGAATAAATAAATATGGTAATTTGAACTGTTAATTATTTGGTTTTTATCAATTTCAATTTACATAATATTTTCTTGTTTATTATATAGCTAGATTTATACTTATTGTATATATATATATATATATATATATATATAATTTTAAAAAAATAAAAAACCCGGTTGATGATTATATATTTAAAAATATCTAATACATATATTCCATGTAATGTATGTGGTTTCTACGAAAGCTTAGTTGTTATTAAACTCTGTGGTTCTAAATTTGAAGCTTCATAAATATTAGTCATTTTTTACATGAATATATTATAGATAAAACAATCTATACTATTAAAAGAGAAGGAGTTTAAATAAATCTACCTATGAAAATCATTTTGGATCTTTTCCTTTTTTCATTTTTTGGTCTAGGAGTGGATCAACATTGATAACTTCAGTTTGACGAATGCTCCCCGTACATTTCGAACAACCAAAAATCCTTTGAAAATGAATTTCCTTCACAACACGGACATCTCGGAGTCAACTCTCCGGATTGATGATAATTTTCTGGATTTGGTTGATTTTGAAACCATACTAACTGGCAAGCATAATACGAACATCCTTATTGGTAATTCATTTTCGATATATTTAAAGTTTTGATTATATTAGCAAAGTTTGATAGATAATCATATGCATTGTGTTTTTTTTTCAGATTTAATTGGACAGGTTTTGGACTTGGGTGATCTTGATACAGTTCATTGTACTGGAGGAAAAGAAAGGAAAAAGTTGGAGTTTACACTTAGAGACATTAAGTGAGTGAATTCAACACCACCTTTGGATTTTGACCCGTTTTTAAGATATATAAGCTCTAATTAGTTGTCTTTTTTTTTGTTTGTAAATAAAGTGATCTAAGGTTGCCTTGCTGCCTTTGGGGGACATATGCTGAGAATGTTTACAATGCTTGCCAAGAAGCTGAAGATGGGTTTATTGTATGCCTTCTAAGATTCGCTAAGATTGGTCATTTTAGAGGTATCAATACTATAAAAATAATGTCCTATAAATCAGATTATATCCTATATTCACGTTTTTTTTTGTTTTGTGACAAATAACATTCAAATTGTTCAACAATGATAGGAGAAGTCCAAATCTCAAATGCTTATGATTCAAGTAAAATCTTCATCAATCCAGACATACAGGAAGCACAAGCATTTAGAAAAATGTGATTTGTCATTCCTGATCTATATTTTTCTAATATATTTATTGAAAACGTAATGTATATTACTTACAAATACGATTTTTTTCAGTGATTCTGGTGACAGTCTAGCCATCACCATATCCGATTCAGGCGATAACAAATTGGATAAAAAATTGGTCAGCCACAAGTGGATGCAATGCCAGGAGAAAAATCTTGCAGAGTTGGTTGAATCTACTGAGGTAATATTATATATAATATTATATATCAATACTATTAAAAGGGAAAGAGTTCTAAAAAATCTACTTATAAAAGGTTGTTTGGACTCTTTCACTAGACTTACCTATTTTTTTGGTCTTACCTTATATTTTTGTAACAAAATGTTAGTCTATAACATTACACCGTATATACCAACTTTTACTCCTTTCCTTTAGTGAGTTAACCATATTATTTATCAAATATTATGGTAATCTTACTTGGACAATTTGCTAACAATACAACTATTTTGGTCGACTAACCCACGAACCAAAACAATATCATTCCTATACTATCGACTTCTAAACCAATTAATATATTTTGAAACTTATTTAAAAGTTAACATATATCATACGTTATATTATACTATGTCATCTTACATTATATAGATCCAAATATTTTACAAAATCAAATTTAATAAAAAAAACTTAAGTAACCACCTGTTAAAAACAAAATTATATATTTTACATTAAATTATTCTCTATAAAAAAATTATAATAAAAAATGTTATTTAAGATAAATTTAAAAATTATTAAAAACCTTACAAATCTATACTATTAAATTAGCCAAAAAAATCTGCTAAATAAATCTTAAGGTCTTATAAAATGCACACAAAAATAATCAAAGAGTAGGTTAGGGCATTCGAGTCGGGTACAAATCGGTTTCTTTCGGGTCTGAGTTCTTCTGATCCTAAAAATCTGGACATAACTAGGTATTTGAAAATTTCTGGTATGTGTCCAGGTCGGTTCTTTCGGGTTCCGATATGTTCGGGTTCATAATTCAAATACCTGTAAAACACCTATAATTTTTGGATATGTAACGGGACTGGATGTGTTAAAAAATGGGAATGGATTAGTTTGGGTATTTAAGACCCGAAAAATTTGAAGTACCCGAAAACTTAAAAAATACCAAAACACCAAAAAACCTGAAAACTCAAACAAATACAAAAAAATATTTAAATATCTAAAAGACCCATAAATTTACCTAAAATCTGACCAGAGGAACCGAAAAATACCGAAATTTTTTCAATACCCGAAATATGTTTTTTAAATATGGAATTTTGCCCGAAACCCGTAATCGGAAAAATGAACCCAAAATTAAAAAGTATATGTAATACCTCAAAATATCCAAATATACCTAATTTACACAAAACATTTCAAGTACTTCGGGTACTAATCAACCCTCGGGTAGGATCCGGACTCGAACAAGGATCCGCGGGTCCAGAAAAATATGTACTTTACCATGGATCGAAACCCAAATAGCACCTATATTTCGGTTTAATTTCCGGGTCTGGTAAATGTCTAGGCCTAAGAGAGAGTTATATAAGATCATGTATACAAAATCTTAAATAAACTAATTGGTAAATTATATAATTTTAAGAAAATTTCTTTTGAATATAATATGACTTTTTAACATGATATTAGAAAACAATTTTAAAATACTAATTCAAAAATTTTGTTTACAATCCAAAGAAAAACCCGCGCTTTTTAAGCGCGGATCAAAATCTAGTAAAAACATTAAATCTACTATATGTTGACAAGAAAAAAAAGAATTAAATCTATTGTATTTGTATATGATAAGTGAAGTTAACTTAATAATGGAAATAAGAGAGAAGAGTATAATAGTTTTTTAAAATTTAATTTGTAGAAATTATTTTTATTGGTTAGAAGAGAAAGACAATGGGTGAACCTCTTTAGAAAGTGGGTGTTTAGAACATGAGGCAGGAGAACTGCTTTTTGCACAAAAAGACAAAAAAATAGTCAAATATGCAGTTGTTCTACCTTTTACTTTTAGAAACAGAAAAAATAGTGAATGGGGATTTAAAAGCGGTTCTCCTGCAACACATATGATCTGTCCTTGTCTTGCCCTTCCATTCATAACCATAATAGTGTACGACAAATTGAATTTCTTCCTCACATACATTCCTTTCTTAAATGGTCAAAGCTTCCATGTCTAACGATCGTACACTTTCTTAAATGGGTTATTTGTATATTTAAGCAATATATTTTACTTTATATATATATATATATTTTTTTTTTTAAATGATGTGAAAGTATGATAGTGTTTGTTGAACATGTGTATTTGCTCGTTGGGTTTGACTTACAGACGAAAACAATCTCGTTTCAACGCATGGATTCATTGCATTTGCACCAGTAGTACTATACGAGACCGTCGGTTAGTGGTTGGTGATTGTAAATCATAATCAAAGTTTACATAAATGTCACAATATTCTCTTTTTAGTTTCTCTTTGCTATTTTGTGACTTGAAATAGCTCCAAGTACAAACAAGAAAATATATTTTGTTTTCATAAAAGAAGAAGATAGTATAGAAAATATTATACAGATTCTTATTATGAAAACAAAGCTTACCCACTGGTTAAATTTTTTGAGTACAATAGTATGGGTTGATATTTGTGCATCCAAACCCATAACGAAAGACTGTCAAATCATTTTAATGTAGCACTGATTATTAATTTTTAATATTTTTATTTATAATTACAGTCAAAATAACTACTTTTGTGGCTTTTGTGTGTACACATTGTTACTTTTTTTTTATGTTTGCGCGTGGACCCGCATTTCCTGAAGAATATGG
>NC_027751.1:48752290-48767131 GCF_000695525.1 Brassica oleracea var. oleracea | reverse complement strand
GCCACCCGTAGCGGGCATGTCAGGTCGCTACAGGCGTAGTGACCTCTAGTAGCGACCTTTTATGGTCACTACGGAGAAAAATATCTCTTTTTATGGGTCAACCCCAGCTCGAGTTTTAGATATATATAACTACTTTTCAGACAATAATTGGGGATCTATCTACTTTTTTATGAAGAACACAAGAACTCTTGAGAGAGAAAGCTTGAATCTTTAGTTTCTTTTCTTCTTATTCTCTTGAATTTGCTTGTTTAATCCTTGTTTATCTTTATTCTCTGTTGTATCTACTTGAATATGCTTCAATCTATTATGAGATTAAGTGTTTTCATGGAGATTAGTGAGTAGTTTCCTTAAGAATTCATGGGTTAGGGAGATTAGAGTAACTTAGTGAAGATCTATGGTGTTATTGTATTAGATCCTTGTATGAACTTGCTTGTTGAGTATTTTTAATGCTTGTTTAGTCTTGATCACTCTAAACCTGATTTCTAAACACTTCTCATCAGACATGATTAGATGAAGTGTTTGAATCAACTCAACTAAGCTCTAGTGAGATTAGCCAAGGACACTTGATGTTAAAATTGCTAGATAGTTATTAAACTTGAACTTAAAGATTGCTTGATTGAATTAAGCCAAAGACATTTGATGTTTAATGATTTCTAAGCAAATGGACATTTACCTAGACATAGGACTTGTCTAAAATTGTGTTTAGACTTAAGAGATTACTTTGATTGAAAGCTTGTCACCTAGATTGGATCTTAGTTACTTGAAGTCAATTCCCAATACCCATGGATTCACTTGTTTAAATTGATTAAAACCTTGTTGTATTGCTCTGTTTGCTATTGTTAGTTGTCACACACTCACCACTATTGAATCTACTTAGCTTAAGAAATGACTTGTATTCTCACTGATTCACATCACTAGGACTGGTTCGACATTCACCCCACTATACTACAACATTTGCAATAGGCAAAAACCCTATTACCACTATGTCCATGTCTTCAACTGTTGTCTGGTCATTCCATCCTCCAGACTCATTCAACGATGAAATTCTCCACACACCAGCCGTTCCTGCAACAGTTATAGACTATTAGGAGCAGGGTGGTCCTGGGCATAGCGAAATGAAACATTGGCACAGAGCCTCTAATTCTTTGAAAAGGTCCCCAAATATGTAAATTCTTTTTTTTTAAAAAAAGCCTTGCTAAATTGTTTATGCCCCCATAATCTCAGTATGCCCCTGAAGGCACTAAGTTTACAATACCATTGAATCCAAAGAAGGCAAATGTTGAGGATCCAACTTGTTGCTCTACTGTGAAGTGGTAGCTTAGAGACATCTCCTGCAGTCTTGTCATCATGCACTGATCTCCATTCACTGTGATGATGCCATGAGATATGTTAGCACAATCATATCATGTACCAGCTACAGATTTGTGATAGAAAAAAATGAGGGAATGTTACCAAACTCCCAACGGCCTTGAACAAGTGCTAGCTTGGGATTGTATATTAAGAAAGGAACGGTACGGTGGAGGAAGTCAGGATCAGGCTGGAAATCAGCATCAAAGATAGCAATGTAGTCACACTGCTTCACATAGCTATGCTTCATTCCTTCTCTCGGCGCGCCAGCTTTGTTTCCGTTCATGTTATCTCTTATCTCAAAGGTTATGGTGACACCTTCTGTTGACCATCTCTCACATTCCCTTCTCACCAATTCCTGTTTCCTTCCATTATATGCCACACACCAAAAATGTTTAAGGAAGTCACTTTAACACAACCAATGTTTAAGTCTCTATAGAAGTGTTAACAAGGACCTTACTGGCTGGATCTGTGGAGTCATCAAGCACTTGAATTATTATACGATTTGTCGGCCATGAGATTCTGCAAGCAGCTGCAATTGATTCTTAAATGAATGTTACTATGTACATAACAAATTAGTATAGTAGGTTGTTACCTCTTTTTCATTGTACATATGTATTTGCACAAGGACCATAGGGAAGCTTTCACTGCTACACTCAACATCATCATTATCCATAGCATTGTCAGTAGGAAAGCATACAACTATGAACTCGACATTACATACTTCAGAGATTTGATACTTTACCGTTAGGATATCATGATGTTAGAGTCAAAAACATAATATGGAATAAATTAAGTGTTCAATTTTTTAATCTATAGTAATCATGATATGAAAAAAAAATCAGTAAAGCTTGTTGTCAGACTATAGTGCAAAATGATAATGGTTTTAATTTCTCTTTGGTTCTCCGACACATAATGTGAGTAAAATGTAAGCTTTGACAAAAAAAAGTAAAATGTAAGAAAAATATAAGCAAAATGTATGCAAATGTTCTATGACGATTTTTTTCCGCTAAGAGAAGCATGATATCTTTTGTAAATCATAATATGTATGACATTTACTTACTAAGTGTGATATAGTAGATTATTTAACAAAATAATTAAACTAGAAGAATTACTTTCAATTTCTGAAGATAAATTCTCATAATTATAATGACAACTTTAAGATAATACAATTGTAGATCAAACATTTGAAATAATTAAATATTACTCCTATATTTCATCTATAAACAACAATCACTTATCTTAGTCATCTAATAAGATATATTATTTTCAATATTAGCTACAAACATCAGCCACTCATATTAGTCATCAAAGCTTGATTTTGAGCAAGGTATTTGTGGAATTTAAGCAAACAAGGTGTGGAGACCTCTCAACTCATTATGAGACAAATCATACATTTTAACTGTCGCCAACGTTTGATTAAGAGAATAAATGTTCTAACCAAGATCTTCAATGCAAGATAGCATATAATGGTGATCTCAACATTGAAAGTTTTTGAAATTTCATCAGTTTTTTTTCTCAAAATATTCATTGGGTGGAAACACTTACGGCTAGTGTCATGGTTTATAAAAAATAATGAATTTTAAAAGTTAAATATCTAGTCATACTAAATTTTATATTGTTCATTTTTTGACACTCCACCTTTTACCAAAACATGAATAATGACTTGGTTAAAACATAATAATTTGATTAAAATGTAATGACTTTTATAAGTTACATAAATAAGTAAGATATTAAGAAAATAGAATTTAGATTATTTTAAGACTATATTTTTTTTTCATCGGAATGAAATTTATCTCTAATTTTTATACCACTTCAAACATTTTGATATTATTGTATCAATTTTCATTTAAGAACACATTCACATTATTTCTTATACGCAAGATAATCTAATAAAATATAAAAACTAAAATCATAAAATTTAATTAAATATATAAACCATAAAAGAAACTATTATTTTTATTTTACATAAGTTTATTTTAAAATATAGAAATCTACATTAATCAATAACTGTATTAATAAATAGAATATTATAATCCAAACATTTTTAATTTATAGAATTTTATTGTATATAGTGAGTCCCCATAAATGAGGTCATGTTGCTGTGCTGCCTAAGGTATCAATACAGCTATACATTTGTATTGCCTTCCCATACAAAGACCATGTTTCAATCATAATCCACATTGTGATGTGAATCTATATTTAGCTTTGTCATGGGGCCGTTGTTAGTAACAAAGCTTCAAGAAGTTTTAAGAGCATTTTCTTCCAATGGTAAATTTCTAAAAATGAGATTCTAGATAATAAAATATAAGATTTTAGTTTAATGTAATTATTGAATTAAAATGTTTTCACATGTTTTCATTTGAGAACTCTTTCTTAGTTTCTTTCTGATTTCTTTTATTTTATATATTGATAAAATAAAAGATGAGATCTCCATAATGGAAATGCTCTAGATGCAAGTCTTGCTATGGTTTGCTAGATTCTAAGTTTTCATATGAAAAAAACTATCTAAATCCATGTTACTGTAGCTTTCAATTGATTTGCAACTACTATTATATTTGCAAAAGATCAAAACAACCATTCAAAAGAATTTTCGTCTCATGACTTTGAAAATTTTGAGATTCTATTGTTATTGGTTCTTGTATTTCAAAAGTCTTAATATAATCCGTTATTATTGGTTTAAAAATTTTCAAAATTCATTCAATTTGTTATTCAAAAAGTATAGTTATCATTGATTTATAATTCTAACTAAATCTGGTGTTATTGGGTGATGAATTTTATCCATTTTTACTCATAATACTCAACTTTCAAAATATCATATGTATCCATATGATATTCAAAATCCATGTGATAAAAAACTAGAAAACAAAATAGTTATACTTACCAAATATATATTGCACTTTAAGTCTAAATTATATGTCCAAAACTATAATTTGTTACATTTTATATATTTTTACATTTTTGAATATATATAATTATTTTTATATTGTTTTATCACTTTTGAATAAATAATTATTTTTATATATATTAAAAATTTAAAATAAAATTTTAAAGGAAAATTTGACAATTTTTTTGAAAAATCGAATAAATTATTTTAAAATTTTAAAAAGTTCGAATTTTAAGCATATTATTCGATTTTTTTAATTTTTTATTATTTTATCATTTATATATCTATAAATCAAAGGGTAAATAATCTTTTGTTTTTAATGAAACTTCTTTTGGTCATTTTTGCTCTTTTTGTAACAAAAACTTAAAAGAAACTATTTAAGAGAATTGTTCAATTTTGTATGTATCACTATTATTATTTTTAATTGGAAAGAGAAAAATAAATAATCATGCTATATTATTTATAAAAAAATATTATATATTTACTTTTCAAAAAGAATGATAGAAAAGAAGTAATGCAAATTCATGAAAATCTATGCCTATCTAAAAAGGTTATGATCAAATTTCATAAGTTAATGTATATAAATTTTCATAATCTACCTGATTTTTTTTAAATCTATCAACTGTTAAAATTACAAAGTCTATACAAATTCATCTTCCAATAACCCTGGCTGTATTGATTGGGAAAAGGAAGCCCAAGACAAACAAGGCGAGAGAGATGTCCAAATCCTCCAATTATTGGGCTTTCATCTGTAACTTTCCCGTAATGGGCTTTTGTTTTCTTTTTTCCGTTTCTTGACGGAGAAGTGGAGCAAAATAAGTATAGGGTTTGACTCGAACCGTTTGAGAGAGTTAGGGCATTACCTGAAAGTGAAAGGCTGAAAGGGGATCGTGAAGGCAAAACAAGCGCGAGGCCAGAGAGCAAGATGCCTAGGTAATATATCAGATGTTTCTCTAGCTTGGGTTTGGTTTCGTTGTTGTTGATTTGGTTCAAAATTCAAAATTACGCTCGTAACGCGTGCGATTGGCATGTGCGAATGGCTAGACGCGAGAGATGTCTAGTTACGTTTGGTTTTGATTTCGTTGTTGTTGTTGATTTGATTGTCAGGTAGAGCTATTGAATTTCAATTAGTTGTCTGACTAACTTAGGGTCTAGATCCTAGGATCTGACTAGCTTAGGGTTTGGTTTTGTTGTTGTTGATTTTGGTTCTCACCTGACTTATCTGTTCATGTACAGATCTACACGCGGCTCGGAACAACGAAGGCTCCAGTGTCTACAAGACATCCAAAATTTGGTAACACCTGACTCGATGATGTTCATTTTAAATTATTATTCTTACAGTATTTCTTGTGTCATTCTTGCAGCAAGAGGAGATCAAGTTGTTACAGATTTCAAACGAGTACGACTCCTACTTCTTTCCCCCATTTTTTTTTTCCGCTTCTTTCTTGAAAACATTTATTATTATTTCAAGAAACTGAATGGTGTCGGTCTCGACGATATGAAAAAAAAAAAAAAAAAAAAAGAAGAGGCTAGTTTTGTTTATGATGCCCCCATGCATGTTCACCTCTTCTTATACATATTGCTTCTTCTGGATTCAGCCCTCCAGAAACCCAACCTTGGCGTAGCGATGACCCTGAAAGATTGGTGAGTTTATATGCCCCCATATTCTCACCTCAATGTCCCTCTGTCCCTCGCCTCACATTAATTGCGTTTTGTCTTGTTCTTGCAGAAGTTGGACATCGACTCTCTGGAGATGGAGAAAGAGAGACTATCGACTCTCTGGAGATGGAGAAAGAGAGACTATCGACTCTCTGGAGATGGAGAAAGAGAGACTATCGACTCTCTGGAGATGGAGAAAGAGAGACTATCGACTCTCTGGAGATGGAGAAAGAGAGACTATCGACTCTCTGGAGATGGAGAAAGAGAGACTATCGACTCTCTGGAGATGGAGAAAGAGAGACTATCGACTCTCTGGAGATGGAGAAAGAGAGACTATCGACTCTCTGGAGATGGAGAAAGAGAGACTATCGACTCTCTGGAGATGGAGAAAGAGAGACTATCGACTCTCTGGAGATGGAGAAAGAGAGACTATCGACTCTCTGGAGATGGAGAAAGAGAGACTATCGACTCTCTGGAGATGGAGAAAGAGAGACTATCGACTCTCTGGAGATGGAGAAAGAGAGACTATCGACTCTCTGGAGATGGAGAAAGAGAGACTACGTCTTTTCAACCAGTATGTGAGAATTTTCTTTAATTTTTTTTTTTTTTTTTTTTTTTTGTTCCTGCTTCTGTCTTTTTCATTGTTGGAAAGTGCTCATTGCAGGAGAATGCTTGGTAAAGAGCTTGACGGTATGAGCTACTCCGAGCTGTTCGTGTTTAGCTTTGAGATATCGGGTGCTATCATGAAAGTTGTGTCGATGAAGAAGATAAAACGTGACGAAGAGATGGGGAAGACAAAACGTCCAAGGCCGTCGGTCAACGTAAGGTTTATCCGCTCTGTTTTTTTCTGAATTGTAAAACTGTATCTCTCCTTCTTTCCCTGACTATTTCTTTTTCTTGTTCACAAAGGAGCCAATCTCCCCGGGACAGATATGATGGTGGTGGCAGGTTCTCTTCGCTCGTGACAACACTAAGAGATTGGATATAGTTTTATGGTTCGTTCTGGCACTTTGTGTTATGTCTCTATGGTGATATGTTTAAACTAAAGACTTATGGTTTTGCTAGATTCTATATAAAACCCATGAGCAAAGGATGAAAATGACAATACCATATCTCCATTGAATTTTCGCCGTAATACCATAAAGATATATTAGAAGGTACTTCAAAAAGTCCAAGCGCATTTCTTCCAATGGTAAATTTTTTGTATTGAAGTTCTAGATCATAAATTATAAGATTTTAACTTACTGTAATTACTGAATTAAAATGTTTTCCCAAGTTTTCATTTGAGAACTCTTTCTTATCTTCTTTTCTATTTTTGATTATTTTTATTTTATATATTGTTAATATAACTGATGAGATCTCCACAATGGAAATGCTCTATAGTTTCAAGTCTTGGTATGGTTTGCTTGTTGTGCTAGATTCCAAGTTTTCATATTAAAAAAATACAATCTAAATCCATCTTACTGTATAGCTTTCAATTGATTAACAACTACGATTATATTTCTTTGCAAAAGATCAAAACAACCATTCAAAATGAAAATAAACAGTAAACACAGAAAGAAAGAATCAATTTTCTTCTCATCTTAAAAGAATGATCATCTCCACTAAACAAGGCGAGAGATGTCCGAATTCTCCACCTCTCTCTCTTCTTCTTTTCTGACATTATTTCTTGTTCAACAAGGAGTTAAAATATTTTATCCCCAGGGCCCTCTATAAGCGACTTATTAAAGATTTCAGCTAAAATATTTTTTGGCAAATTTAGGGGCCTAAAAAATTTTTTAGAGGTTTTTTTTGTGTAATTTTTTCCAAAAATTTTGGGGACTTAAAATCAATGTTTCGTTAGGCTTTGCCCAAGACCGGTCCTACTCGTGACCTAGGTAGTAGCTATCACTTTTGACTTAGTTAGCCATCTTTTTTTCATCTATCTAAGAGCAAGTCCATCGGAGTATATAGTGAAGGGTTCTAAATGAAAAAAGGGAAAAAAATAAATGAGAAATGAAATAAAGAGAGAGAACCGGTCCCAAATGTGGAGGTTGTAGAAGTGGTAATAACCCCATACGTGGCAATATGGTATTGGCTTGTTGGTTTCACACGAAGGGAAATTTTTTTTGTGTTTCTTTCTTCGGTCGGTTCTCTATTTCTTCGATATTGTCGAAGTCTTTTGATCTTCTTGCCATGGAAGTTCATCCCCATGACGAATCCTTCGATCTTCAAGAGATTCACAGGTTTTTATCTCTCCTCTCTCTTTCTCTTCTTGTTCATTCCTTGATTTTTTTCGCCATTCTCAGCCGCGTGAAAGAGCTCGAGTACGTCACCGTAATTGCATAGACGAATCTGGAGAATCGATTCCTTGCGGTTTCGAGGCTTTGGCCCAAGATTATGCTCTTCAGCTTGAGGTAACTGCGAGTTTGAAAACTCTTTTAGATTTGTTTCTTCACTGAATCTCTGTAGAATAATTGTTTATGGCGCGACGACCCAAGCCACACTTGTTTCTTACCAGAGTTTCCTTCTTATGTCGTTTTCTGTGTTCTGTACGACAACCAAAAAGAAAAACAGTTTTTAATCAATAACTCGAAAGCAAGATAAAGCTGTTAACTTTATCTTATTTAAAGCTTTATTCTATGGTGACAATTCTTGGTTAAACAATATGCTGAGTTGTATTCGGATTTAGATTAATGGAAAGTTGTTTGTTTAACCAAGAACAAAAGAAACAAAGAGAAAAGTCAATGCTAATTTTTGTTATGGAATTTTTGCATAGACAAAGGTGAAAGAGATTGTTGAAGATTATTTCCATGTTGATTCAATGGATGTTGAAGAGTCATGTATGCTTCTTTTACTTTGTTGTTTAATGACTAGACGTGTGGCTGTTGATGTATTGTCTCTCGTGTGATCACACTTGAACGTGTTCATCAAACCTTTGGTTAAGTATTGTCTAGTCGTCAGCAGTTGATGTATTGTCTCCGGTCATATGGTGGTTTATCCGGGCAGATGTGTGGCTGTTGGCGTCACTCGTGGTTATGAGATTCTTGCTCCTCCTCGCGGTGACGACCATCCCGTCTGTGATGTTTTCTGGAGACTTCGAGAAAGGCTCTCTCATGTGTTAGTGTTCTATATCGGCGGTATTCTTTCTTTTTGCTGGTGTTTGGAGATGTGAAGCACTCCGTTGTTGCTCTCGCTTTGTTTCAGTCCGTGGTGGACAGAGGCGGTGATGTCTTCGTTGTGGTCAGTTCCTTGTGTGACAGTTTAAGCTGTTGTGTGTCGTGTTAAGGGAGTTCTGCTTAGTAGGAGTGTTCTATCTTGGTTTTTGGTGTAACGGTTCAGCTGATAGTTTCTAATCACAGGTTTTTGGCTGAGTTTTTCCGGCTCCAGTCCAATGATTTAGAGTTTTGAAACTCATGTTCTTTAGTTCGTGGGAAGTCGCAAGATGAAATTGTTTCTCTTCTCATCTTTCTTGGTTCTTGGTTGATTTCCAAGCTTTTGATCTCTTCACATTTCTTCTCGTTTACGATTTGTAGTTGTATTTTTAATATGTTTTTATGTCATTTTTATTTTAATTTTTATGTATGCTTTTCTTTAATGTTATGATATCCAATCTTTCAAATTTAAAAAGAAAAAAAATTTTAAGAACCTCACCAAGGTTCTTCCAATGGACCATCCGAAAATTAATTAGACTAAAAAGTGTTCTAAACTTGTCAAATCATACAATCAAAGACTAATTTATTCATTAGAACCTAAATGGGTTTCTAACCAATGGAGATGGTCTAAAATCCTTATTTTTCAAATATTATTTTTTTTCATTTATTTTAAGTTAATGGGCTTTAACTTAGGGCATTGTGCGAAAGTGAAAGGGGATCGTGAAAACGAAACTAAGACCATCTTCGTTTAATAAGAATTAAAAAAATGGCAATAAACATAAGTTACGGCTCTTAATTAGGGAACATAAGCGACGTCTCTTGTGAGCTCTATCTTCTCCCTCTTTCGATTTCCCGAGCTTCAGATTAACAAACATGGGCACCACTGGAAACAAGAATATCAACGCCAAACTGGTCAGTACCGATTTTGTATATTCTTTGTGAGATCTTTTTGTTTATATATCCTCAAATCCTGACTTCAATTGATTTTTTTATTTTCTGGAGAATTTTGATTGGATCGTTGATTTTCTAATCTGGGAAAATTTTCTCTTGTTTCGGATCTCATAGTTTCATAGATTGCATGTTTTATCACTATTAAGCTAGGGTTTTGTGTAAAGGTTGTATCTTTTCATGGATTATCCGAGCTGGTAGCTTTGTTTTATCATACATAGAGACTTCTTTGTTTAACACTTTTTCTCAGTTCATGTCTTGTGGGTTTAGTGGTTGTGTTTTGTAGACTTATCTCTTTTATTATATGTTTGATAGATAAGATTCTCGATGCTATTTCCCTCTAGTGAGTGCAAGTATGCTGCTTTGTTCACCTAAAATTCTCTAGTTATGATTATTTTGTTCCTGGTTTAGTGGTTTAATTTTGTGGACTTATCTCTTTGATTATCTGTTTGATAGATAACATTTTCAACGCAATTGCTAAGCTGGGATTTACTGAGCCAACACCAATACAAGCTCAGGAATGGCCAATGGCTTTAAAGGGTAGGGATTTAATTTGGCTATTTCTCCACCTTCTCCGACTACAAGCAATGTGTCATCTCCTTCTCCTTGTGATGTTAAAGTAGGTGAAGAACCTGTTTCTTTGACTAAGAGAAGATTCAGGTCTAAGAATATTGAACCTATACCTTTTTGGAAAATGCAGGTAATTGAAAAAAAAACTTAAAGCTTTACACTTTTCTGTATACACATTTAGTTTCTTAATTTTGCTTTTGTGTGATTTTCTGTAAAGGTGGTTCCTTTCAATGGAAAATTGGTTAAGGCCAAAAAGAGGTGCCATTGGTGTGGAACCAGAGGATGTGAGGATTTGGTTAGCTGTTTGAGTTGTGGAAGAGAGTTCTTTTGTGTAGATTGTATCGATAAAAGGTATCTTGAGTTATTATGTTTACTCTCGTACTTATCTTGTTTACAGAGAGCACTGGTCTTTCTCATTAGAGTTTAGAATCATCATCTAGATTAGTAGTTCCATCATAACATAGTTATAATAAGAAGTAATTCCAGTAGATTCAATTAGTTTTATGGAGCTAGGATGTAGAGACGATTAATCATTAACCTACGGTAAAATGTTAGGATACTCTTTCCTGCAATTCTCAGCTGCAGTAACTTCATTTGAGATTGTTTCTGCAACTTCCTTGTTTCTAATTTGCTTTCTTGTCTGTTTTTTGTTTCTACCCTAAATAAGAAACTAGCATTGGAGTGAAAAATCATTGTGTCTCTTAACTAGAGTTCTTAGTTACATTTAATTACTAAAATATTCATTAAGAGACTCTAATGGTTTTGTGGGTTAATCATGCTCTAATTGGGAAACGGAAGCCCGACGAGAGAGATGTCCACATACTTTAGGTAATCTAATCTCAGATATTTCTCTAGCTTAGGGTTTGGTTTCGTTCGTTTTTGATTTTGGTTCTCACCTGACTTATTTGTTCTTCTACAGAACTAACGCAGATCTGTAAAACAAAGGCTCTAATATATACAAGTTATCCAAGATTTGGTGAGAATTTTTTTTTAAAAAGGTTTTTGCTGTGTCCGTCTTATTCATTGTTGTTGGGGTTTGGTGCTCATTGCAGGAGAATGATTGGTAAAGACTAAAGAGCTCGACGGTATGGGTTACTTTGAACTGTCGGTGTTTAGCTTTGAGATAACGCGTGGTTTGTTGAAAGCCGGAGATATGAAGAAGATAAAACGTGCAAGGCCGGTCAACAAGGTAACATATATTATTTTATCCACTCTGTTTTTTTCTAGAATTGCTTAAAAGTTAAAACTATCTCTCCTTCTTTTCCTGACAATTTTTTTTTTCTTTTTCACCAAGGAACCAATCTCCCCGGTACAGATATGATCGTGACTTTATAGGTGGCCAGGTTCTTGGCTCGTGACATAAAGAGAGTTGGAATCGTTTTGTTTAATAAAGAGAGTCTTTGTGACTATGTACTTAAAGATAATTTTATTGTTTTCCTGACTGTGTTATGTCTCTCTGGTGATATGATGATATGATTAAACTAAAGACTGACTCGATATGGTTTTGCTATATCCCTTATGTATTAAAGTTTAATACATAAATCACTTGACAAATCAAATTTTGACAAGTAGAAAATGCTTTACAAATAATAAAAAATAATCAACTAAAAAATCAACATTCGGATCCCTAATTTTCAGCAATTCATTTATAATTTCTATCATAATATTGCATTCACGTTCAAAGTTAATTGATCACGATTAAAAACTGTTTTCTTCCCCTATATAAATTCTTATCAACAAATTTATTTTCTATTTATTTTTTCCGCCTTTTCTATTCTCTCTGTTATCAAACATGCAAAATCGAAGATCCTTTCATCTCTTCTAAAGTTTCAATTTTGATCTCAAGTTCTCGACCTGCTTTTTCATATCTACTTTCTTATGTCTATACCAATTCAATTTTTTTATTCATCACCTGGATTACTACTTAAAAGTTCATGATCATCACATTTTTCAGATCAGACAGTGGAAAACATTCGTCTTTGAACCTTTCTCAAAGCAACAGTTGGTTGGCGGTTGAGTTTAAATCACGACAGAGAGAGATTAATTTTGTTGCAGGCTTCTAGAATTTGCAGGTAACAACATACCAAAAATTTCAGTTACAAAAAAAAATTGTTTAGTTTAGAAATTATTTTTGCTTACTGCAGTGCAGTTTGGTATAAGAAATAAAAGCTGATTCAAGAAAACCATATATGAGGGATAAGAAAAAATTTTGGACAGATCTGCTCTACAGTAAACTTTGAGAAGGTTGAAGACGCTGGATTACAAAGGTGATGCAAAAAGTTTGACAACTAGAAAGTAAAATAATTATTTACTTTATAGTCCTTAAAAAATTAAGGCCATTTAACATATTTTTGACAATGGAGCCATACCTTGATCTTTGATGCTGAAAATTAATTTTGACAATTTAAGTGGTGAATGTTGGTTAGTCAAAATCATGTGTTATTTCAAAAAAAAAAAATTCCTTTTAGATTATTATTTTTATAATATTAACAATTAGGTTTATTTTGAAAAATCTTGAAAATTCAACAAACTATCGAAAGAACCAATGTAGGTTTATTTTGTTTTAGTGTGAACTTTTAAAAAAAAAAGTAATTAACCAAGAAATGTCAACAAAATTGTTATTTAAAACTATAGATAAAATAAAAACAGTCAATAAAATTGTAACTAGATTCATTACATCCAAATTTATATTATGTTAAAATAAGTAATTTTTATTATGTATGAAATCATTGAATAAAGTTAGTGGATGAGATCAAGTTTAACTATATTTTATATTTTGGTGTATATGTTATTATTTAAAAGAGATTTGATTAATTTTTTTAAAAAAATAATTAAAACAAAATAGTTCTTAAAAGCAAAATAATGATTAGAAAAAGGAAAAAAATATAACTACCCACTATTTTTTATTCATCCACGATCTTTTCTTCTCTTACTTTTATCCTATATTTCATAAATTTGACAACAAATAACAAAGAAACTCATAATCTGGTGTCTAGAAAAAAAAAGAAAAAAAAACAAGAAATTCTAAATCGAAAACTGGGTATGAGTGTACCCTACTCCCTCCATTTAAAACCCTAATTACATGATGGATGAATTACTGGAAAAGCACATATATAAAATGTTCAAAACACAAACAAAATAATTAAGAAACCTTTAAACTAATATTTTAATTTTTGTGTTTACTGTTAATTAATGATAAATGTGTAGATATTTAGTGTGTTTATTTTCAACTAAGTTTTACACATGAAAAGTATGTCTATATATAACTAAACCTTTATTTTAGTAAGAAAAGAATATTTCCTGTGTGCAGCACAGGGCAAACACTAGTTCTATCTAAATTCCATGTTATCTTTGCTGAGAAAAATTACCAAAATAAATTTTATTAAATAGCCAAAGACACTTTTACCCCTAATATATATATAAAAAAAACTCTATAATTTTGAATTATATATTTTCAAATTCGAACTTTTTATTTTTTTTCAAATTTTATTTTTGAAATTCAAAAATGATTTTTAAAACTATTTATAAAAAAATATTTTTAATATTTATTTTTTAATTTTCAAAATTTTAAACTCCACCCCTTAACTTTCAACCTTAATATCTAGAATAGTTAACCTTGTATGTATAAGTGTATATTTATCTCTTTAATGAAACATTTTGATTATTTTGATTCTTAAGGACTATATTAGTGACAAAAACATTTTAGGGCTATCTAAGGGTATTTCTCCATTTCATTTATTAATATAATTTTTGTATCTAAAAATTTATAATCTAGACATGTATTGTATTTTTTTTTATATTTTGGTTATTATATGATAATTATTTATTTGATATTAATCTTTAGCAAATTAGCTTCCAAGTTAATATTTTTGCACCTTTTCTCTTTGTGGTGTTAAATTTTATTGTCTTTCTATTAATTTTTTAGGGTTTTAGTTTTCAGTTTGTGATCTAAAATACTTTAATTATTCTCCTTCTGTTTCATATAAGTATTTTGTATTTTAAAATTTGTTTCAATATGAATATCAGTTTTACATTTTATATATTAAAAATAAGTTCAATCCTTATCTTTACCTTATTTATTGATCCAAATAATGTGGAATTCTAATAAAGTAATATAGAAAACTTAATTATTTTCTTAATATGTGTATTTGATAGCCGAGTTATAACCAGACTTAATATGTGTACTAGGTGACTCGTGCACGAATATAAATATTTTTAAAGTAAATATATTATAAAAATTGATTGCTACTTATTTTTAAGGGAGAATTGCCAAGTGTGACTCAAAACTTGGAGTCA
>NC_027751.1:48743095-48752190 GCF_000695525.1 Brassica oleracea var. oleracea | reverse complement strand
TTTTCTGTTTGACTCCAAGTTTTGAGTCACTTTTGCAAAAAACCCTACTTTTAATTTTAATTAATTTATAATTTATATGCATCATTTATATTAATAATATTATGTTACTTTAATTATACACATGATATTTTAATGTTATATCTAATCGATTTTGTTGTTTTTAGTCGATTTAGTTATCATTTGGGTAAATTGGATTGCATCTATGAATTCAACTGTAATATTTTTATTCCATATATTAAAATTTTGGTTAATTTCTTATTTGCATTTAGGTGGTTATTGTCTTAGATATGTGAATATATTTTATGAAGATTATGTATAACTTAAGATATATTATACTTAGAATGAAATAAAAAAAAGTAAACTAAAGTGTCTGATTCCAAATTACATGAATTAATATAACGAAAAGATAATATTTTGAAGTTTCATGCATATATATAAATTTTACAAAAAAACTAAATTGTAACAGTTGAATAATATTTTATTTTCATTTTTAATATGCTTTGAGTTGTCCTATGATTTATATTTATAAAATAAATTACTATTCTTATAAAATTATATATTCTTATCGTAGTTAAATCTATGATTTTAGATATAAGTTGGATTAGTCGAATCACTCACGTTGTAAATATATTGAGTTACATATATTCTTTCAAATTCAAAATAAAGTATAATTATTTTTATTATAATTAAGTTAAATGTGCATGTATTTTCATAATATTTATCAAATTATATGTTGATGTTTGTAAAAAAAATATTCAAAAATAAAACGATGATCAATACGAAGTTACATGCGTAAGTAGCTGATACATTTTTGAAAGCTCATGAGCACATATCAATATTTACAATAATTAAAATACTTTATAAATTTTAAATAACTTTATGCCTTTGATTTATTGAATGGAGACTAAAATTTATTTTAAATAATCTTAAAAATGAGAATTCAGATTTGCTTTGGTATTTTGATTATGGTTCTATTAAGTTACAAACATAAAAGCAAGAAATTTAAAAGCAAATTTAATATTAAGAAAAAAATAAATTCAATAATGATAAAATATTATATATCTACCTCGTTAAACTATTTTGTAACTATTTGATCAAACGATGTTTATTTTGAAAATTATTTTTAGTTTTTTTTTAATATCTCTTAAAAATAAGCAGTAAAAAAAATTGTTATTGTATTTAAAAATAATATTATATAAGTAAAATATATATTATCAATATTTTTTTTTCTGTAATTGAAAGATATTATAGTCAACTAAATATATGAAAAAAATAAAACATTTGAATATTACTAATTATAAACTATATTTAGACAATTAAACATATATCAGTTTATGTTACTTAATTATTTTATGTAATCATCTAAGAAAATATATAGATATATAAAAATATTTTTATTAATTTGAATTTTTTTTTGTATTGTTTAAAATTATGTTTTAAAAGAAATAATATTTCTTTTTCTAATATCAAGATTATCGGTGTAAATTGTTTTTAATGAAATCACATTATATAGAAATTTATAATTTTCATCTAAGAAAATATAAATATAAAGAAAGTATTTTATTATTTCAAAATTATATTTTATGTTATTTAAAATATTTTTTAAATGTAATATTACTATTTTGTGAACTTTCCCTTTTTTTATGAAATCATATTATATTTACATATATTTTCGTTTTTCAATTCTTTTTTTTTTAACTTTATAATAAATTTCCTTTTTTATTATATGTGTAAATTTTTCGGAAATTTTTAAAAAGGAAACTAAAAAAAAAGTATTTTAAACGTAAATTAATTCATTAAGGGTATCTGTGTAATCAACCATCGTGAGAGTTAACGTGAAAGCGACACAGAGGAAACTGACTTCTCAAATAATATTATAGAGATTTGATAGCCGACTTATAACCAGACTTATGTATTTGATTCTTATTTCGATTTCGTATTCTATCCTTTTTACTAAATGATATACGCTAATTTATTTTGTAGATCACTTTTATATTTATACTTTATCATTTATTTATTTTTAAAATTAAGTTTAAGTTTAAGGATTGAAGTCCATTTCATTTCTTTTCTTATGCTTTTCTGGTTCACCAAATTTAAAATTCAACATTGTAGTAAATTAAATAATTAACCTTTGTTAAAAAATATATTTTGTAAAATGATTGCAGTAAATATTCTCCATCACCAATATTAGTATTGGTTTTTGAAAAATAATTTATCATTTATTTATTTTTAAAATTAATTTTAAGTTTAAGTTTAAGGATTGAAGTCCATTTCATTTCTTTTCTTATGCTTTTCTGGTTCACCAAATTTAAAATTCAACATTGTAGTAAATTAAATAATTAACCTTTGTTAAAAAATATATTTTGTAAAATGATTGCAGTAAATATTCTCCATCACCAATATTAGTATTGGTTTTTGAAAAATATTTTATGTAGAATATATTATGTTATATTTTTGATCAAATTATTCACGTAAATGTTTGTGCATTCTTTATTTGCTGATGTAGTTGCTCTTTCATTTTGATGAACTTGGCTACCAACTTTGAGAATGAAATCAGTTTCAAAAAAAAAACTTTTAAGAATGAGACTGACCATCTGCATCAGAATTAAACCAGAGCTAGTATGACTGGCTCTTCTTAGCAGTTAGAACCAGAGCTAGTATGACCACCTCTTCTTGAGTTTCAAAAGGAATCATTCTTGAGGAAGTCTCAGCTCGGTTTGAGCTCACCAACTCATCAAATAATCTCAACATCGGGTGATTATTTGTGGCTTCTTCACCCGATGGAATTGTAGATTGTGGATGTGTGGTCTTCTGCATGTTTGAATGTTACTTATGATCCCTAATAGTGTCATGTTATATGGTCTTCAATATCATCAATTTAGTAATAAATTGTAATAACTCGGTTTACTAAAACCGGTTTGGTTTGTCTAATTAATTTTTTTTATCAAATCAAAACTCAATTCTTTTATTCACTTTAACCTAACCTGTGTATAAAATATATAGGTATATCTATCTCATTCTACCCAAATCCAAGCCCCCATCTTCTTTATGTGGCAATCACTGATGCTTCTCACCACCACCTCTTTTTTCTTATCTTCTCTTCTTCCCCTCCTTCAGTCTTTGCATTGTTCTTGGTTATTTCTTCGTTCATGTGTGCGGAAAGGACGTTTCGTTCGTCTCCAATCGTTACCACCACTGCCTCTTGCAAACCAATCACCACCGGATTCATTGTATTTGTTGTCCATAGAGTGATAGAGTCCCTTTACTCTTGTTGGTGTTTTGTAGCAGAACTGAGATGTGGAGGAGAAAGCGACGTCGGAGCTGCCGCTCTTCATCGTCACTCAACGCTGGAATCTTCACAATCCATCGGAGATCCACACCGTTATCATATGAGCCGTACCAAGCCACCGATGTTGAGATCCGAGCAAATGAGATCACCATCCACTCTTGCTTGCGTACCAAGAATTTTCTTCCTCACTTTCAATCGACCACTTATCAGTACTACTTGTCTTGAGCCACCGGATACATATGAAATGAAGATGATGAATCAAATGAATTTGACCGGGATGATCGAACTAAAATTGACCGGGATTTGTTAATGATTGAATAGAGAAAATACGGAATTTTCCTGTGCTATCCATATATGTGACTATAATCATGGATCCCTTTTCATTAAAAACTAAAAACGTTACAATTTATATATGAAAAATAATTTGCAAGCGAATGGCCGTTCGATGTCAAAAAAAAAAAAAAAATTTGCAAGCAAAAATTGACTGGGATGATCATACTAGTATTTTAAATTATATTCTTGACTAATTAGTATAAAACTAGTATTATCACCCTGTGCTAAGCACGGATCAGTTTTTGCTTGCATTTAAATAATCTTGTTTATAAATTCTAACATTTTATTTGATCAAAGCTAAACATTATTCTGGTCACATTCTAGAGCTGGATAAAATGGGCACCTATAATTAGAAGTGTTGCATCCAAACAACAGTTAGAACTTATAAGGGTTAAAACACCTATTGTAATTTTTTCGAATAGAGATAACAATTTTTATAAAGCATTTAAATATAGTTTAAAAATTTGACATTTCATTCATTCAATTCTATTTCTATTTTTTATATATAAGTCTTCTTTTAAATATCAATCTAATTATTTTAGATATAATAAACAGTGAACCAACAATAAATTATGAAAACCATTAAAATTTTATTGAAAAAATTAGTATATCAATGCAGTAGAAAGATAAATGGCAAACTAATTTTTTAAAAGAATATGCATTTAGGATATTTTGTTTGAACTTACATTTTAGGATTCTTTTCACTTTCCTCTTCTTCTACCGTCGTCAACACAACTTGGAACTTCAAAGATAAAAAAAAACATGCATAAAATTGTCACTTTGTATATAATACTCATAAACAGATTTGTAAAACAGTCGAATAAATTTGTATATAATAGATTACGACATACTGATCTTTTTTTTTTGAAGAATTGAGTTTTGAAATAGGAGTATACTTAAGACCCATCTTCAACCTTTAACCCTGAATCATGTAAAAACATTTGAAGACGCAAGTCATAAGTTTGAATGGATTTTTTACTACAGTCAAGCATAAAAAAAGACTGAAGAAGAAAAGAGAGATCTTATTGACCGGGATGATCGAACTAAAAATAATTAAAATCTCATTACACTTTTAAAAACAAAACGTAACTGTTCAATTTTACATTTTCTAATTAAGTTGCAGTTAGTGATATAGTTAGATATTCTTCTGCAACAAAGTTATGCTACAAAAAATTCAGCATTATAAAATCAAAATTTACCCGAAAACCATAGGTTTATTGAGAAAGAGAATATCATAAGAAAATTGAAAAGGGAGAAATATATAGAGTTGGAAAGGGCTTGGAAAGATTTATATGTTGATAATGATGATTGAAATGATTTGTTATTTTTTCCCTATTTAATTTGGGTTTAAAGATGCATGAAATGATTGATAAAAGAGAGGAATGTAAATAGATGACGTATCCACGGAAGTGAGAGTTCCTCGCAGAGCATGAGGGTGCGCAGCCGCATGGCCTGCACCTGTGGCTCGTTCATTTTCGGAAGAGCTACGACACCGGCTTTGTGTGAATATGTGATCTATATATCTGATTATTTAAGTCGATTGCAGATAATTGTTTTTGGGGTCCTGGCTTATGGTTGGTCATTAGACATGGAGGTTTTGACCATTTTGTAGGAATCTGAGGAAGAAATTCAATTTGTCGTGAGAACTTCCATTTAGATTAATCGTGAATTTATTTTAATATAAGTTTACTTATATAGTTATATAGTTTAAAATTAAATACGGGTGATACAACCAAAATAACTCCACGTCTTAGCTGTTAGAGGCTTCTTGAAGTTGATTGGTTCAGTAGTATGTAGCTATAGCACCCACTAAACATCATATACAAATTAAAGGAAAATGAACCAAGCTGCTCACTTAGGTAAACTATCTAACGAAATTAATATTCAATATACCCCTTTTTCAGAAGTAAGCACACTACAAGACTTAATGATTCCTAGATAAAACATCCCAGTGGTCTATGTCTATTCGGTGCTGTAAACAGTGAACGCGATTTTCTCTAAATTGACTGATTAATTAGGGTTTCTAGTAGGATTTGGATCCTGATAGACTAATTAAAGTTTTTGTCTTTGTGCAAAAGCTAAAGCTGAAACTGATCGAGTAGTGGTTTTCTGGATAGTTGTTGCTTATGATTTGCTCATTGGTTCTTTCTTCAGCGTTTCCTGTTAAGCTCTAAAGGAAGTTTTAATCTTTTGTTTACTTTCTGGCGGAAAGTTATCGTGAAAGTTGAGAACTTTAGTAAACTCATAAACATAGTAATCATATAAGAGCATAAGAGTTGTATCTTTGTAAGCATATTAGGAAAACAATAAACAACATAGTCTCAAACAGCTTACTAACAGGTCTCAAAATGACTATTAAAAAAAAAAAAACCTCAAGCATCATTGTAAGTATGTAATAAATGTCAGCGAGGAGTACATTCACACAGTTGAGGAGAACACTCATCTGCAGTTCATTCACACCTTCAAGCTGGACCAAAGCAATAGCTCTGTGGAGAGAGACTATTGGAGCCTCAGCTTGATGGTTAACAAATCTGTCTATGACCTCAGCAACAATAACAACTCATCTTTTCATTACCAAAATTGAGCATATGTTTCAAAAAATTTATGTGTTGACAAACATAAATTTGGCAACTCTGTCTCACAATGAGCTTAGAGCTCTATGCAACAGTCTGCTTAGATTCTGTGACGAACTTTCTAATAATAACCAAGCTTAGATACCGGTTGAGGTTTGTAGTTGAAAGTATTAAAGAATAATGTATTTTCATATGAAGAGTAAGATGAGTGACTACTGCTGTTTGTAAGCTGGAATGTTTAAAATAATGTATTTCGCTTGAAGACTGATGTTTGTAGCTGATGACTAAGATGAGTATGTTTCATATATCTCTTAAATCTTTCATTTATATTTGTTTAGCGCTTTTAAATGTTCTATCTATAATTCTATTTAAGATGTATTATCTATTTAACTCTTTTAATATTTGATTGTGATAAAAGAGTGATCAATGAAAGGAGATAAAACCAATATAGAAGAAAATTTTACTTTTTGAGCATAATATAAGGACAAAAGAAAAAAAATTACTATATTGATGTTGATGTTGACAACATCTACAAGTAACTTTCTTTCTCAGTATATTTACCTTCCTGGTGGTAGCCTTGATGAAGCTTTTCATGGTAAATCCTCAACATTCATCTTTATAGGTTTCCATTCCATAACAAAGAAGTATGATTTCTCCATGGGCTTATCAGGAGAAATCCTCTAGAATTTTTCTGCATCAGGATCCTCCTCCGTTCTTTCTCCATGGGCTTATCAGGTTTGTTTAGAATCTCTTTATCCATTGTCTCTTCTTCTTCTAGGGTCTGCTCATACCAGCTCTTTTCTTTTTCTTTTACAAAGGAGAGTACAGGTACTGACGCTTGCGATTTACTTATAGGTGGAGGCTTCTCTTCGTCAAACTTTAAGCTCTTCTTTGCAGAGCTTCCTTCATCAGATATGTTCCCCAAATCAGAGGCTTTTCCTTTCAGCTTTTGGTCCTTTGTAGATCTCTTTTGAAGGGTAAGCTTGAAAGGCCTTTCCCTTACATGCTCTGGAGAAGAAGTACTGATTTTCTCTTTTTGGGATTTATCAGTCGCAGTCGTAGCTTTATGCGGAACATGAGGGCGAGCAGGTTGCTGAGCATGAGAGGTTAGGGCTGGGCACAAGGCGAATACTTGCTATTTTGTGTGTACTTGTGACTTGACTTGTCCTGTACGAGTAATAAAATTTTCGACTTGTACTTGCCTTGTTAAAAACGAGTACTTGCTATTTCGAATACTTGATCAAAAATGAATTACTTGCAAGTTAGTTACCCCGCTTTCTTACTTACTATTTACGAGTAATTGTGAACTATTTACGAGCACTTGTGAATTATTTAAGATTTTTCTAAAGATTTTTTCTAAGTTTTTAAGAACTACTTACTAAATAATAATCTATTAGAAAAAGACATGGAAGCTTCTTTTATTTATTCTACTTAACATACAATGTGAATTAATTTAAACCAAATATTTGTTCATATTAAAAAGAAGAAAAATAAAAAAATATATGAATATTTAGATATATAGACATTGTATAATTTTTATGATGACAAAAATGTCTTATCTAAACAAGTAACGGGTAATAACAAATCATGTAGTTAAATTTTTAATACTTGTTACTATATAATACTTGACTAGATGACGAATATTTAAAAATCATGGCATATATGAAACAAGTAATAAGTATAAGAATATTAATGAGTATTTGTGTCCAATCCTAAATGCAAGTAAAAGAAAAAACAAATATAAACAAGTATTTACTAGATCATATAACAAATAGCAAGTAATGGAGCAAGTAACGGGCGTAACGAGTCAAGTACTAAGAATAATAATGATACTTGATACTTGACTTGGTCTTGCAATTAATAAAAATTGTCGACTTGTTACTTGCCATGACAATACAAAGTACTTGAATTTTCAAGGCAGGTACGAGTCAAGTAATGAGTTTAAGGCGAGTAACGAGTAATGATGCCCGGCCCTACGAGAGGTAGTAGGTGGGTGCTCTTCCTTAGAGTTTTTTTTCTTGAAGATAAGATTTTACTAGTTGACTTTCTCTCTTTTTCTACTTTTTTGCTTGAAGCAAAGGATTTCTCATAGCTTCTCTTGTTGTATGTTTTTTTTGGTGTGACATCTTTTCTAGTTCACGAGGAGCTTGACGGTAGTTCTCTCTAGGAGCATAACGGGAGTCAATGCGTTTCCAAACGTTGTCCCTGTTGTCTCTTTGAGAGCGATCTCCCGGCCGCCTTTCCGGTGTAACTAATGGGTTACGAAGGTTGAGAAAGTAAGTGAGTCGTGGTCAGAATAGATATGATAAGACGAGAGTGTTGTGGTCAGGTGATGAGTGGATGGGAGGTGTATGGTCACTCGAAGTGTGGACGGGTGTTGTGTGGTCATATGAGTTGTGAAGTGGTGGTGGAGAGACGCAAGGGGCGTTCCGGAGTGGGAAATCAAGAATGGGTGTCACATGCGTTTTGTTCTGATCATTCCTAAGAGGGGCATATTGCTGGATCCCATATAGGCTGACTGCAGCAGGATATTAGGCCATGAATAATTATTCACACATGAAAATCTATCAGTTGTGAAAAGCCTCTCGAGGGGGGATGGTGGTCTTTTCTGTTCTCAGCAAATTGTATAAACAAGAGGGAGAGAGTTGGCGTTAAGGCAGAGAACACAAACGAGAAGAAGTTGTTGTTTTTCAATCAAAAAACGTACCTTCCATGTCGAATATTAACTGTGAAACCCAGCGGCGGAATATGATGCAATAGTTCGGAAGATCGAAATAGAGGAAGAGAGAAAGGGATTAGATTTCGTAAGGATTGTGAGAGTTTGCTGGATTTTGTGATTTAGATCCACAGTTTTCTAGAGTTTCCAATTTCTGGATCGAGAAAAAGAGAAAAAGAAAAAG
>NC_027751.1:48732680-48741999 GCF_000695525.1 Brassica oleracea var. oleracea | reverse complement strand
GATCAATGAAAGGAGATAAAACCAATATAGAAGAAAATTTTACTTTTTGAGCATAATATAAGGACAAAAGAAAAAAAATTACTATATTGATGTTGATGTTGACAACATCTACAAGTAACTTTCTTTCTCAGTATATTTACCTTCCTGGTGGTAGCCTTGATGAAGCTTTTCATGGTAAATCCTCAACATTCATCTTTATAGGTTTCCATTCCATAACAAAGAAGTATGATTTCTCCATGGGCTTATCAGGAGAAATCCTCTAGAATTTTTCTGCATCAGGATCCTCCTCCGTTCTTTCTCCATGGGCTTATCAGGTTTGTTTAGAATCTCTTTATCCATTGTCTCTTCTTCTTCTAGGGTCTGCTCATACCAGCTCTTTTCTTTTTCTTTTACAAAGGAGAGTACAGGTACTGACGCTTGCGATTTACTTATAGGTGGAGGCTTCTCTTCGTCAAACTTTAAGCTCTTCTTTGCAGAGCTTCCTTCATCAGATATGTTCCCCGAATCAGAGGCTTTTCCTTTCAGCTTTTGGTCCTCTGTAGATCTCTTTTGAAGGGTAAGCTTGAAAGGCCTTTCCCTTACATGCTCTGGAGAAGAAGTACTGATTTTCTCTTTTTGGGATTTATCAGTCGCAGTCGCAGCTTTATGTGGAACATGAGCTCGAGCAGGTTGCTGAGCACGAGAGGTAGTAGGTAGGTGCTCTTCCCTAGAGTTTTTTTCTTGAAGATAAGATTTTACTAGTTGACTTTCTCTCTTTTTTTACTTTTCTGCTTGAAGCAAAGGATTTCTCGTAGCTTCTCTTGTTGTATGTTTTTTTTGGTGTGACATCTTTTCTAGTTCACGAGGAGCTTGAACGTAGTCCTCTCTAGGAGCATAACGGGAGTCAATGAGTTTCCAAACGTTGTCCATGTTGTCTCTTTGAGAGCGATCTCCTGGCCGCCTTTCATGAAGTAATGGAGCCTTTGAATCAGGTGCTTTGGTTCTCTTTGTGTTCTCCCCATTCCTATTGACCTCAGTTCTAGAGTATGGACCTGGACTATTCATTTAAATGCTTCATAACAACTGCATCAGTCCCCCGCTTGTTGTGTTCAAGGATATCAACAGGCAGGTCATTAACTCCATTTATGCACTAAGGCACATGAAGAAATTCAGGAACCTTTTGCTTAAATGGCTTATCTAAATCCATAGCTGTTGCTTCTGGATTACTTAGGACTTCTTCGGAACTCTTCAGTATCTCCAAAAACTATCAAATCCCTGTTTTTTACTTTTTGTTTTGCCAGGGTTTTGTTTTGTATAGATTAACTACATTGTAGACTGATCTTTCATTTCAATGATATTAACATTCTTAAAAAAAAAAAATTAACTTTGGCGCACTGATGTTTCATTCTTAAAAAAAATATATATCGATGGAAACAACAGGTGCATTATGAGTAGAACAGGCCTGTATTGTATTAAGTTGGGCTCGCGGCCCATTATGAGTGTTAGTAAATAGGCCCAATTCGCCCATAAGTGTGACATTTCCTTATTGTTCAAGTCATTACAGGAAGGGTTTTGGAAAGAGGAACTTATAATTAGTATAAATAGGTCTGTTCGCATCAAGCTTCAATCATCCGAACGAGAAAGAGCAAGAGAGAGAGAGAGATGAAGAGGTGAATCTCTCAGATGTTTAGATTTTGGTTTCGTTTTTGTTGATTTGGTGCTCAGGCAGAGCTATTGAATCTGAATTAGTTATTTGTTGTTGGGTTTGTATCTTAGTATCTGACATAGCTTAGGGTTTGGTTTGATTTGGTTCTCACACTACAAGAAAACAGCGATATTCTGACGGACATTCCGACGGAAAATGAAATCTTCGGAATATACCGAGGAATTTCCGAGGAAATTCCGAGGAAATTCCGAGGAAACACAAAATTGGGTTTCCTCGGAATTTCCTCGGAATATACCGACGGAATTCCGAGGAAACTACAGTCCGTCGGAATATTCCGAGGAAATTCCGAGGAAAACTGTGTTCCTCGGAAAAAACCGATGAATTCCGAGGAAATATTATAGCCGTTGGAGAGCCGTTGGGGGATTTTACAAAATTCCGAGGAAATTCCGACGAACTAGTTTTGTCCGTCGGAATTCCGTCGGAATTTCCTCGGTATGTCGGCAGGATTTAAACTATAAATACAAGCACTCCTCTTCCTCTTCATTCACTTCATATCTTCATCCTCCCTCTTACTCTATTTACACACGAATTTGATTCATAAAAAATATGTCTTCTTCAAATTATTTTCGTTCTTGGATCGATCGACCTCATTTGGATCCGAACACGAGATTGCTTACGGAAGAATACCAACGAGGTATAACTGAATTCATGGGGTTAGTTCACCGACAACCGGAAGCAAAAACAGGTATGTTAAGATGTCCTTGCTCTAATTGTAAAAATAGAAAAGTTATTAAAGAGTGGGATGTTTGGACTCATCTATATTTGAGTGGGTTTACACGAAGTTACAAAATTTGGTATCATCATGGGGAAACTGATTATGAACATGGTAGTACTAGTGAACCTCAGCCAGCGGTTAGATTAGAAGAACCAATTAGAACGGATGTAGATTATGGTGTAGGTACTGAGCAGATGGTAAATGATCATTTTAGAGGGGAAGATTTACCCAATGCACAAGCTAGGAGATTTTATGATATGTTGGATGCTGGAAAGCAACCATTATACGAAGGTTGCAGAGATGTTCATTCAGCTTTATCATCTGCTACAAGATTGATGGGCATTAAAACAGATTATAATTTGGCTGAAGACTGTGTGGATGCGATTGCTGATTTTGTAAAAGGTATTCTACCCGAGGATAATGTAGCTCCTGGTTCATACTACGAGGTTCAGAAACTCGTAGCTGGTCTTGGTTTATCATATCAGGTAATAGATGTATGCAGCGACAACTGCATGATTTATTGGAGGGCGGATGAACAGCGGGTTACATGCAAATTTTGTGGAAAGCCTCATTATAAAGATACGAGTGGAAGAGTTCCAGTGCCATATAAAAGGATGTGGTATTTACCTTTGACGGAAAGGTTGCAGAGGTTGTATCTGTCTGAACGCACAGCGCAACCAATGAGATGGCATGCGGAGCACTCAACAGATGGTGAGATCAGACATCCTTCAGATGCAAAAGCGTGGAAGCATTTCCAATCAAAGTATCCCGACTTTGCGTATGAAAGAAGAAATGTCTACCTTGGATTATGTACTGATGGTTTCAGTCCGTTTGGCAAGAGTGGAAGACAATATTCTCTATGGCCCGTCATTCTTACACCATACAACCTCCCCCCAAACTTGTGCTTGCGACGAGAGTTTTTGTTTCTCTCGATTCTCGTTCCCGGACCAGAGCATCCTAAGAGATCACTTGATGTGTTTCTTCAGCCACTAATATATGAGTTGCAACAACTATGGGCTCAAGGTGCTGAAACATACGATGTTTCGTGTAAAGAAAACTTTCAAATGCGGACAGTACTAATGTGGACAATAAGTGATTTTCCAGCATATGATATGTTGTCTGGATGGACAACGCATGGAAGGATATCATGTCCATATTGTCAAGATAACACTGATGCTTTCCAACTAAAACACGGAAGGAAAACGTGTTGGTTTGACTGTCACAGGAGATTCCTACCACCTGATCATCCATATCGTAGGAGTAGGAATTTGTTTACGAAGAACAAGAGGGTGTTTGACAGTCCACCTCCGGAAATTTGTGGGAAAGATTTGAAGATACAACTAAGAGATTTTGGTGCAGAAAGGACGCCAGAAGTCGGTGGACATGAGCGTTTTCCGGTAGATGCTGTTGGAGAACTACATAACTGGCACAAAAAAAGTATTTTCTGGGATCTGCCATACTGGGAGGATCATCTGCTAAGGCATAATTTAGATGTCATGCATATTGAGAAGAACTTTTTTGACAATCTCATGAACACGATCCTTAATGTTCAAGGTAAAACAAAGGATAATTTGAAGTCAAGACTGGATTTAGTCGATATATGTGCTCGTTCAGAACTTCATGTTGATGAAAATGGTAGGGCTCCTTTTCCCATATACCGACTTGATGCAGAGGGAAAAGATGCGTTCTTTGATTGGATTTCAAACGATGTGGAATTTCCAGACGGTTACGCATCAAATTTGCGTAACTGTATCGACAGAAAGGAAGGAAAGTTTACTGGCTTGAAAAACCACGATTGCCATGTAATGATGCAGCGCCTCCTTCCGTTCGCCTTCAAGGAACTATTACCACAAAATGTTCATGAAGCAATTGCAGGGATAAGTGGTTTCTTCCGCGATTTATGCACGAGATCAGTGACTCTTGAAGGTATTGAAAATTTGAAGACTAACATAGCCGTGATTCAGTGCAACCTTGAGAAGATATTTCCTCCCTCATTTTTTGATGTTATGGAGCATCTTGTTATTCACCTGGCAAGAGAATTGGAACTTGGTGGTCCTGTGCAGTATAGATGGATGTATCTGTATGAGCGGTATATGTTCCATTTGAAGAAGATGGTGAAAAATTTAAGTAGGGTGGAAGGTTCTATAGTCGCACAGATGATCAATGAAGAAACTTCAAACTTTGCCGAGTACTACTTTCCAGCAGAAGTTCAGACCAAAAACAGAAGACCTGCTCGGCATGATGATAGAGGCGAACGGGCAACATATCATGTTACGGTTCCAGACATTTTCACAGACGTTGGACGACTTAGCGGAAAACCAAAGGACCGTCGACTTACTGAGCAGGAGCGCAGTAATTTGCAAACATATTTGCTCACCAACTGCGAAGACGTTCTTCAATATGAGAGGTAAATAAATGAGCTTACAAATTTTTATTTTAACAAGTTGAAATTTAAATCTTAATTAATTACATTATTGTCATCATATACAGGATTTTCATGGCAGAAAAGCGGTTCGAGTATAGATACGCCACAGAGGACGAACTAGAAGAAATGAAGCAGAGAGAATTTACTGGATGGATGTTTACTTATGTGAGTGCTTTAAACAAATTAAAATATATTTTATCACATATTTATACTAATTCACATTTATTGATATAACATATATATATATGTGCTATTAATAGGTGTCTGCTGGTTTGGCCAGAGGTGAAACATTTGACGATTGGATACGTGAGATGGTCGTTGGACCAAACTTTGTTGTGAAGTCATATCCGAGATTTTGTACTCGAGGATATGCATTCACAACTCAGAAGAGGAGACGTTCGAGTACGACTTATGATGATGGCGTTTGTTCTGCATCAGGAGATGATGTATACTACGGACACATACATGAGATTTTGGAAATCAAGTATTTGGGCATGGTTGGATTGCGCTGTACTGTTTTCTATTGTGATTGGCACGACAACACCCCAGATCGAGGTGTGAGAACAGATGCATTTGGTGTTACATCAGTAAATTCGAGGCGAAAGCTGCAATATTATGATCCTTTCATTCTTGCTTCCCAGGCCGATCAGGTAATTAAATGTTAATTATTCAGAATGATTCATCATCATGTGTATTAATTTATAATTTTTCTAAATGTTACAGGTTTGTTATATCAAGTACCCCCGGGTAAGGAACAGAGATGATCCATGGGTTACTGTTACAAGACTCAACCCGAGAGGCCGAGTTCAGGGAAGTTCTGAGCTGGAAGACCCACTACAACCAAGCACATCCGGCAACTGTAGTGCAGCAGAAAATTTAGCTGGAGTTGGCCTTGTAGTCGATTTAACCGACTTTGGAGAGGAAGCCGTCGTTCACGTAGAGGATGAACCAGTAATTGGAGAGTTTCACCAAGATCCAGATTCAGATTCATCTAGTGATGATGACTCGGAAACAGAATATCATTGATTTTTTTTATTTTTTTTAAAGAAATACCGAGGAAATTCCGAGGAACACTTGATATAACCTCTTTCCTCGAATAATAGTTATTTGGTTTATCTAGCAAGGCAAAGCTGAATACGAATTAAAAACTACTCAGAACACAACCAAATAAAACGAAGAAACCATGTAAAAGAAATACAAACTCATAATTAAGAAACCCAAAAAAAAACTCAGTTCAAAATTAACAGAAAATAAGACCATAAAACGTTAGAATAGAAAAGAAAATAAAATAGCCGGTGATAGCTCCTACTCCTCGTCTCCTCCGACGAAGTTCTACCTCGGTATATTCCGAGGACTTTTCCGACAAACAAGGGATCCTCGGAATTTCCTCGGAAATTTATTTCCTCGGAATTCCGTCGGAAAATTCCGAGGGATTTCAGAGGAAAAAAGAAATTCCGAGGAATTATTTCCGACGACGTGTTTCGTCGGAATTGCGTCGGAATAACGAAATTCCGACGAAATTCCGACGATTTTTTCCCTCAGAATCCTTGATGTTTTCTTGTAGTGTCAGGTGAGACTGAATTTTTTTGTTCTTCTTCTTCCACAGATGTACACGCAGCTCTGTACAACAAAGGCTCCAGTGTATACAAGTTATCCAAGAATTGGTATGCACTCGACGTTCAATGACAAAATAAGACTTGCTTTTTTTTTTAATTCATTCTTACAAGAATCTTTCTTGTTGTGTGTGTGTTCTTACAGCAGGAGGAGATCAAGTAGTTACAGATTCCCAACGAGTAAGAATCTTTTAACCTTTTTTCCCTTTCTTTTTTGAACTTACTGAAAACCATTATTACTATTCCAGGAAACTGAATGGTGACGGGCTCAACGGTCTGAGCTACTCTGAGCTAGCTTCCCTTGAAAGCATGTTAAACCAGGGGTTACTCATTGTGGAAGAACAAACCGACAAGGTTGTGTTCTTTCTTTCTTTTTTTTCCCCAATCATATAGGTTTGATTTTTAATTCTTTGTTTAATAAGCCCTCCTTACCTTTTGTTTCAGGCCTATGATGACTTCGCAACCATGCAGGTGTAGATCTCTGATCATAGGTTAAACCCTTTGTTTTTTTTTTTTTGTTGTATATACCGATTTTGACATCATCATCCCGTTTCAGATTGTGGAGAGCGGTGTTATGGGGATGGATTGGACTGACAAAATCGAGAAAGAGGATTAGGCCTACCAAGCGCGTCTCTCAAGTAGAAGAACAGCTGTGAGGAACAAGTCGAGAGAACTCCGCCTCAGGTAATTAAGTAGGCTTAGAGCTATTATCAGATTTTCTTTCTTAAAGATGAAATCATCACCGATCTTCTTGTGGATACAGCCCTCAAGACAGCCAACAGGAGCATAGTCATGACCATGAAGAACTGGTGAGTATCGATATTCATTGCCCATATTCTCTCACCTCTCATGTCTTGTCGCCTCTCATTTTGCGTTTGTCTGATGTTCTTGCAGATGTCAACCATCGAGTCTTTGAAGAGCGAGAAGAAATTTTCTTTCCTAAAGATGAAATCATCACCGATCTTCTTGTGGATACAGCCCTCAAGACAGCCAACAGGAGCATAGTCATGACCATGAAGAACTGGTGAGTATCGATATTCATTGCCCATATTCTCTCACCTCTCATGTCTTGTCGCCTCTCATATATTGTCTGATGTTCTTGCAGATGTTAACCATCGAGTCTTTGAAGATCGAGAAGAAGAGACTGCTGCTTTTGAGCCAGTATGTAAACAAACATTCATTCCCCCTCCCTCCTCCTTTTAAATATATTATTTTCTGCTGCTTGTGCCTGTCTTTTTCACTGATTGGGTGTGTGTGTGTGCTCATTACAGACGAATGATTGGTAAAGAGCTTGACGGTATGAGTTACGCTGAGCTGTATGTGTTGGGCTTTGATATAACGCGTGCTCTTATGAACGTAATGCAAGAGATGGACAAGATAAAACATGCCGCCCGAGTCAGCAAGGTAGAAAAATATATATATTGTATCCACTGTTGATTCTGAATTTTTTTTACTCTTCTGACAACTTTTTTTTTCTGTGTTGACGACAAGGCATTCATCAACAACCACAAGGAGACGTTTAGGTTCATCTTAAAATCCAAATCCAAGATTTATTCGCTTAGCATCGATCCCAAGATAATGGTGCGTGAGCTAACGTTGGATGTTCCCGGTTTAGAATCTCAAACCCTAAATTCTTGATTGATTACGACGAGTTCATGATGTGTCATACGGATAAAGGAACCGCAGTTTCGAACCCGTGGTTGAAACAAACTAGTACATGGATTAGACATCCTAGGTTTGAGTTTGTAGGCATATGTTATGGTGGTAGTAACTGGACAAGCATTTGAGGGCAATTATAACGTGTGGATAATCCATGACTTTGCGTTCGTTGCGTGGAAACACGTTACATCCGGTGATAGTGACCAGAGAAAAAAAAAAATACAACTTAAAACTATGCATTCTGAAATTGGTGGATCAGCTCTTTGTTTTGGATTACTTATCTTGACGAGAGAGATCCCTTGTACCGTTTATGTAGATTTGTTTTGGATTCTACACATTTTGTGATCTACCATGTGGGATAAGCCATCCTCGTGATGCGTTTGTATCGTTAGGTTCTTTATAAAACGTGTTCGAATTAGCATATATGGAAGTAATATTAATATACAATCCGTGTAGATATTAATAAGTAGTAGAGGAGAGCAACCAAAAAGTAACGACCGTGCAGATATAAGAGCGACTTAAAGTGAAAGACACTTTATGAGTTATTTTTACACTAAAAGAAACAATATTGTTTTGACACACTGTAAAAGTGACAACTGTTTTATTGATGACGAAAATAACCTTGTTTTTTGCTTAAGACAACAATGTTTTTTTTAAGAAGATGATGTAATAAAACTTAGTTAGTGTTTGGTTGTATTTAATAATAAAGTTGTGAACCATAAAGGTAGGTATATGAGTTTCTGTGAATGGTTTGTAGGCGTGAGATCAACTTAAAGACAGAACATCTAACGGTTACAGAGAAGTATGCCTTTTAGAGTGTAATTAATGGGTTTCAAAGGTTGATAAAGTAGGTGAGTCATGGTTAGAAGAGATATGGCCAGGCGAAGTTTGGTTAGCAGATATATGGTCAGACCCTAGTTGTACGGGGAGTATTGTGGTCAGGTGATGAATGGATGAGAGGTGTGTAGTCACTCGATGTGTGGACGGATATTGTGTGGTTGGGCGATGAGATGTGGTCAGAAGAGTTGTAAAGTGGTGGTGGAGAGATGTAAGGAGGGTTCCGGAATGGGGAATCAAGAATGGGAGCATGCCTTTTAGGGTGTAACTAATGGGTTACGAAGGTTGAGAAAGTAAGTGAGTCGTGGTGAGAATAGATATGATAAGACGAGAGTATTATGGTCAGGTGATGAGTGGATGGGAGG
>NC_027751.1:48720910-48732580 GCF_000695525.1 Brassica oleracea var. oleracea | reverse complement strand
TCTTCTTCTTCTAGGGTCTGCTCATACCAGCTCTTTTCTTTTTCTTTGGGAAAATTCTTATAAAATTCTAACAATTATTATATTAAACTAACATAATGATTAAATAAAATTAATTAAGTTGATAAATTATGGATTTACCTTTTTTAAAACTCATTGATGTCATTTATTGGGTTTTTAATAGTTATTTCTTGAAGTCGATGTTCTATTAAGATATAAATACTCGTAGGTTAAGATATAAGAATAATAAATAGATTTCTCTGTTTTTATATGTGTTTTGCAAAGATTTTTGATGATCTATTTATAGTTTTTGTGGTTTTCTAGTTGTGATTTGTTAGTGTTCACCACTCTTTATATAAAGAACTAAGAGTTGCAAGCAATGGTTGACAATCAAATATTGAAATGCTTGGCTAAAAGATTCAATGGTTAACACCAAAAATTACAATGGTTTATCACTTAAAAACTACAATCATTAACAATTGCAATGATTAATCACCAAAGATCGCAAAGATTCATCACCAAAGATTGTGATGATTCACAATTTGTCATAATATGCTTATTTTCTTGTAGTAATAGTTGGAATGTTTCATTTAATTAGTTGTAATTGTTCACCAAACAATTGCAATGATCATTTAGATGTTGTAAAAAATCACTTAAATCTCTAACAATCTATTTCTATATATTTAAGTGTAATTAAATAAAAAAAAAATCTTTCACTCAAGCGAAACAAGTGAACAGTTACCAAATCAACTTATAACCTTTTTTACCTTTTCAGGATTTTCTTTTTTTCATTGCTATTTCATTACCACAGTTATCATATATTTCCACTGATGTCTATCAATTTCGCCTTTTCGTCTAGCAAAAGTCTTTAGTTTCATCGTATCACCATAGAGACATAACACAAAGTGACAGAACTAACCATAAAAATTTATCCAAGTACATAATAGTAGCCACGTCACAAGACATATTAAACAAAACTATATCCAATCTCTTAGTGTTGTCACGAGCGAAGAGAACCTGCCACCACCATCATATCTGTCCCGGGGAGATTGGCTCCTTTGTGAACAAGAAAAAGAAATAGTCAGGGAAAGAAGGAGAGATACAGTTTTACAATTCAGAAAAAAACAGAGCGGATAAACCTTACGTTGACCGACGGCCTTGGACGTTTTGTCTTCCCCATCTCTTCGTCACGTTTTATCTTCTTCATCGACACAACTTTCATGATAGCACCCGATATCTCAAAGCTAAACACGAACAGCTCGGAGTAGCTCATACCGTCAAGCTCTTTACCAAGCATTCTCCTGCAATGAGCACTTTCCAACAATGAAAAAGACAGAAGCAGGAAAAAAAAAAAAAAAAAAAAAAAAAAATTAAAGAAAATTCTCACATACTGGTTGAAAAGACGTAGTCTCTCTTTCTCCATCTCCAGAGAGTCGATAGTCTCTCTTTCTCCATCTCCAGAGAGTCGATGTCCAACTTCTGCAAGAACAAGACAAAACGCAATTAATGTGAGGCGAGGGACAGAGGGACATTGAGGTGAGAATATGGGGGCATATAAACTCACCAATCTTTCAGGGTCATCGCTACGCCAAGGTTGGGTTTCTGGAGGGCTGAATCCAGAAGAAGCAATATGTATAAGAAGAGGTGAACATGCATGGGCACAAAAAGGGTTAAAACTTTGAACTCAAGATGATTATCTTTACCTGCTTGGTTGTTATTTCCTCGTGTGCCTGAAACAAAAGGAAGGAAGGAAGGGTTATTATTAAACAAGAGTAGTCAAACCAAGATGAATTGGAGAAAACAAAAAAAACCCCAACAACATTGTCTAGTTGTTCGTCCACAATGCGGAAGCCCTCATCCAACATACTTCCAAGTGAAGCCAGCTCGGTGAAGCTCATATCGTCGAGACCGACACCATTCAGTTTCCTGAAATAATAATAATAAATGTTTCTATAAGCTTCAAGAAAGAAGCGGAAAAAAAAAATGAGGGAAAGAAGTAGGAGTCGTACTCGTTTGAAATCTGTAACAACTTGATCTCCTCTTGCTGCAAGAATGACACAGGAAATACTGTAAGAATAATAATTTAAAATGAACATCATCGAGTCAGGTGTTACCAATTTTTGGATGTCTTGTAGACACTGGAGCCTTCGTTGTTCCGAGCCGCGTGTAGTTCTGTACATGAACAAATGAGTCAGGTGAGAACCAAACCAAACCCTAAGCTAGTCAGATTCTAGGATCCAGACCATAACCAAATCAACAACAACGAAACCAACCCTAAGCTAGAGAAAGATTTGAGATTAGATTACCTCAAGGATGTGGACATCTCTCTCGTCTCGAGCTTCCGTTTCCCAATCAGTTTAGTCTTCACGATCCCCTTCCACTTTCGCATAATGCCCTAAGTTAAGTCCCCTAAGTATCTCTCAAACCCTATTTTTATATTTGTATTTTATTTCATTTCTCCGTCAAGAAAATAAATGAAAAAGCAATATTAGAAAAGAAACAAGTATTTTAGATAGATGAATATTTAGAATCAAGCAGATATCCATGACCAACAGTAAAAATTTCTAGATATTATTTGCAAAGTTTTCTACAATCATATTTTTCTACAATCATTTTCACCAAATTAACGTGACATGACATGCTATAACAATGACATAGCCATATGACTGTCTAATAGCATGAGCAAGTAAAGGGTCAAATTGGGTCTGAATCTAAAACTTAAAATATATATATAAAACTTAAAACTTTTAGGTATCCTTGTTATATATTAAAGCGCAAGTCGCCTGGCGAATCAGATACTGCCATGTGAAAAAGTTTTAGAAACAAATTTAAAAAACAATTGACATGCGGAAAAGTTTTCAAAAATAATAAAACAAAACAATTGAATTTTTCTCTCACACGCGAAGTCTTATTAAAACTAAAATTTCTTTTTTCCTACTTTTCTGCAATGTAAATCTTCAACTACCTATATTTCTATTTTTTTTTTAAACTCACGTTAACTTACAATTTTTGAAACTATTTTATTATCTCCTACATAAATTAATCTACTTTCTTCTATATATTGTATATGTGACACAAGTATCGTATCTTCAAAGAATTCTCTAAATTTTGACATTTTACGATCAAGAATTCAAGGTTAGTGTTTCTCTAAATTGTGCCCAGGGCAAAGCTTACATAAAACAAACAATCATTGCATTCTTGCATCGTGTCTACAGCACATAATAAAAAAGTAAGAGTTCCATTGTTATGGATCTTAGTTTTCCTGCAACGATAATATACGTCACGTTTTTATGAAGAACTACTTTCACCCATGTGTATCCATAATCAATTATTATTATTACCTTTTCTACGCTTATTAATATGAATTTTGATATCAATCTTTCTACGAGTTTTTGTCAATTATATTTTAAAAATTCTTATATATATTTGCTATAAATTAATTTAATAATAAAAAGAAAAAAACATGGATAAATTACCCACGTTTTTATCACACAAAGTAATTTCCTAATTATTCTCAACTTACCACCATCATCATCATCATCATCATCATCACACGATCAACCATGAAGTTAGTTTACATATTATTTTTTCTTGAACAAAGTTAGTTTAGATATTATTTTCTTTCTCTTTTTCGCCATCAATTCATCTCTCTTTTTTTACCATCGTTTCATCTCTCTCTCTCTTTTCACTATCGTCAATTCTAAAACCTCTGCTGCAGATTTATGTTTTGTTTTCTATCAATTTTCTTAGAATAATTATTCTCTTCTTCTCTAATAAATAATCCTTTCTCTCTTTGTGCAGAACTCAGGTTGAAGATGTCATTCAATTCATCTAAAAAATGGAAAATCAGAGTACGGTCTCTCGGATCTGGGACTACTATCCCAAACATAAACTTGAAGTTTTTCTCGGGATGAAAGCTATCCTAATGGATGAAAAGGTACATACACTTTGATGAAAATGTACACACTTTAAGTTCAGAAAACTGATACACTTTTATAATTACTCTTTTTTGCATGATTTACAGTGTAGATGTCAATTGAATTTCCTCAGCTTAGTTCTTCAAAAAAAATGAATATAAATCAAAGCATTGTCAAAAACAGTTGAGGTAATAATAAGTTTTTACAAAAAAAAAATAATAATAAAAAAAATAATAATAAGTTTTTACAGACTATGTTATATAAATGATTTAAAAGTAGATTATTACTTTTTTTCTTTGACAAACAGAAAAGAGATTGCTTACTTACAAATCTGTTTTTTGTTGGCTCAATAGCTTATTCTTACGAAGAAAAAATAGACAACGAACGTGAGTATTTTGATATTTTCTTTCAGAAAACTTTCAATCTTTTTGAGTTGAATTTTATTCACAGAGAAGTTTTGGTTATTATGTTTATTATAGGGCAAAAGAAAGGCTAGGTCATCTTCTTACCACTAAATAACGTGAAAATGACATAGATAACTAGATTAATGTCAATTGTTAATAAAACTATTTTAGTTAATCATAATAATTATTATGCAAATTATCACTCTTCTGTCTTATATGTTGACGTCATTTTACATGTTATATTACTGTTAATCAATTTACATTTTTTTTTTGAAAAGACTATTAATCGATTTACATTTATGCACTTTTCTGTTATATAGTGCTAAGATACATGTGATTTTCTTAAATATATTTTTTTGTTATTAGATTTGCAGATTTATCTGCAGATGAAGATAGTAGCACTCAAAAGAAAAATAGTTGTTTAAGACGGATAAATATTAGATTAACAAGAGGAAAGTAATAATCTATCAAATAAAATGTGTTAATTGTATAACTAATCAGATTTTAAAGCTATTTGGATTAGTTTGGATTGAGTGCAGCGGAGAGAACATGTGGCTTTTATTGGACCTCGGAGCTGTTGGACTTCTGGTAAACAATTGGCATCTCAGGCAAAGGAGTCACATATCCGGAACCCAGTACTGAGATATGCCACACGCCTCATTGGCTCATTGCTATACGGAACAACTACAGCCGCATCAGTCACGCAATGGGAGTTGTGCCTCCTGTACCAAGGTGTGAGGCATTTGCTACCGGCATTTGGAAACTCTACATTCCCACCTGCTACTGCCTTCAACATGGGAGCGGTGCTGGCCGCAAACTTAGCAGGATACAAAGGGAAAGTAACCAAATCCAAGAACAGTGCATGTGGGTTTGGTGCAGTGATTACTCAGATCCTTAGACATGTGGGTGTCGACTACGAGAACCATCAGGTAGCACTGGACAGATTATGAAATATTATATTTTAATAAAAATTAAATAGTAAAAATTAAAAATTAATTATGAAATATTAGATTTTAATAAAAATTGAAAATATCTTAATTATATGTTGATTACTATTGAACCGGATTTTGAAGTTGAACCGGATCACCGGTTTTTAGCCGGTTTCACCGGTTTTTATCAAATCCAGGTTTTAAACCGAACCGGACTCGGCTTCTTTAACGAGTCACGGTCGGACCGGTTCGACCGGCCGGTCCGGTTTTCAAAACCTTGCTTGCAACCATATTCAAATATTTCAGCAGTCCACTTATCTGCTTACAGAGACTAATTAGAATTCAAAAAGAAGAGAGATGTCAAATAATTTGAAATTTAACAGGATTTGGTTTCAGATAAGGCATTTTTAAATATGCTTGGAAAGATTTTCAAATAAAATACAAAATGTGAGTTAAACTTTTTAATTTTGTCATTTACCGGAAAACCACTTCTAATTTTTCCTGGTTACTACGGTTAACCGGTTTTATAAAAGCCCATATTGATACTTAACGGAACCCTCAACAAGGTCTAACCCCATCTAGAATAACATTGGGTTTTCCTTTTAATGAAAGCGTCGGTTGACACGTGCGGGAAGTCACGGATCAGCACGTGTGAGCTCCACTTCGCCACTCTCATTGGGTCGTACACTCGTACGTAACCAGCCGATTCCTTCTCTCACTCTCCACATTCTCTCTCATTAAATTACAAAAAAAAAAAAGTCAGATTATTTTTCTGTGAAGTAAAGTGTTGCTTTACAGCTCAACTTCGTCTTCTTCCTCCGTCTTCCTCCTCGCGGATCCATTCTCAGGTTCGTGTGATCTCCCAAACAGTGTGAATCGATTTCGATTAAAGATTGTTTTGACTCTTGAGTTCTACTTGTGATGTGACTGCGATGATAGTCAGATTTTAGCTGCCCCGAGGTTCTCGTTAGAGAGAGAGTTTAGGTTTATTGGATTAGAATTGCGATTTCGGTTTCTAATTCTGGAAATTGGGAGATGGATTTGATCCGATTTGGGACTACCTCACTGTTGTTCTGAGTGCTGTAGATGTAGATGAGAGAGCCATGCAATGGTTGTGGATTGATACTGTGGGAAAGCTTGATGTGTAATTGAGGATTTAGTAGTCTGGTTTCGGCTAATGTTGAAAACTTATAAGGATTCCACATCTTGATTTGAAATGGTCATCCTGAATCTGGAAGCTTATATAGTTCAGTGTAGTTTCTTACGGCTCTGTTTGTTCTTGTTATACAATCTAATGATAGAAGTTTCTTTATCTTCAGGAGCCTCTTTTTGTTTCTTGAAGATAGACAGAGCAGCTGAGTATATGATACGAGGGGAAGATTCTTCTTTCAAATGATTGGCAGTAACTATATTGTGCTTGTACGGTTCCATGATGGGCGCCTGTCTGATGAACCGCTGGCTTATTTTTATCACGTTTCTTTGTGCACTGACCAATGTTAATGAAGCGCTTAGCCCTGATGGTACAGCGATATTTATCTTTAAATCTCTTCCATAGTTTGTGTTTGACAATAATTATAAATAATCTTTGGTCCTTTCTTCTCTAGGTGAGGCGCTTGTGAGTTTTAGAAGTGGAGTTTCCAGAGGATCCTGATCCGTGTAACTGGAAGGGTGTGACTTGTGATTCGCAAACAAAAAGAGTTATAGCCTTGTAAGTTTGGTTCAAACTATTTTTTTCGTTAGTATATCCTGCATCTTTTGTTGGTCCCCAATGTTTCTTGTGCACAGGAGTCTTACTCATCACAAACTAAGGGGACCTTTACCTCCTGAGCTTGGAAAGCTGGATCAGTTGAGGATTTTGTATGTGCCAACCTTTTTTTTTAATTTTATTGCTAATTAGATTATGCTCTCCTGCATAACGTTTCTGTATTCCCTTGGTATCGCAGAATGCTTCATAACAACGCTTTATATGGCTCAATACCTGCAGCATTGGGAAATTGCACAGCATTGTAGGGAATGTAAGTGCTTTCCCATAACAATACTTGTGCTAATTACACTTCACACATTTTTTGTTTTCTAAAAGTAATAGAATTTTCGTGACAACTGATTTTATTGTGTGTATAAGATTGTTATCTTGTGAGTGATGAACCTATTTTTTTTTTTCAGTTAAAAGTTTAGCTGGCTTACAGGAACCTGTTTGAAATTGTGTGCATGCAGATACTTGCAGAACAATTACTTGTCGGGGACAATCCCAAGCGAAATGGGAAACTTGTCTGCGCTTAAAGATCTGTACGCAGTCTTTCTTCTTTTGAAGCAATGTCTCAAACAATTTTCTGGAGGGAAAAATAACTGTGCCATATGCTTCTAAAGACATAATCAAGAAACCGGAATCTCTTAACGAAGAGCATATAATAGGCTGTGGAGGCTTCGGAACAGTTTACAAACTCGACATGGAGGATGGCAATGTTTTTGCGCTGAAGAAAATAGTAAAGTTAAACGAAGGGTTTGATAGGTTTTTCGAAAGGGAGCTTGAGATTCTTGGAAGCATCAAACATCGTTACCTTCAATTACAAAAGACTTGTCTGAATTAGTTATTTGTTGTTGGTTTCGATCCTAGAGTCTGACCTAGCTTAGGGTTTGGTTTGATTTGGCTCTCAGATAATTCAATTGAGACTGACTTTTTGTTCTTATTCTTCCACAGATGTACACGCACCTCTGTACAACAAAGGCTCCAGTATATTCAAGCTATCCAAGAATTGGTATGCACTCGACCTTCAATTACAAAAGACTTGTCTTTTTTTTTTTTTTTTTTAATTCATTCTTACAAGAATCTTTTTTGTTGCGTGTGTTCTTACAGCAGGAGGAGATCAAGTTGTTACAGATTCCCAACGAGTAAGACTCTTTTAACCCCTTGTTTTTTTTTTTTTTTTTTGTTCGGTTCCCCTTTCTTTTTTGACTTATTGGAAAACCATTATAGGAAACTGAATGGTGAGGGGCTCAATGGTCTGAGCTACTCTGAGCTATCTTCAATTGAAAACATGCTAAACCAGGGTTTAGTCGTTGTGGAAGAACAAACCGACAAGGTTGTGTTTGTTATTATTTTTTTTTCCCAATCATATAGGTTTGATTTTTAATAAGCCCTCCTTACCTTTTGTTTCAGGCCTATTATGACTTCGCAACCATGCAGGTATAGATCTCTGATCATTGGTTTTTTTTTTTCTGTTTGTTGTATATACCGATTTTGACATCATCATCTCGTTTCAGATTGTGGAGAGCGTTGTTATGGGGATGGATTGGACTGACAAACTCGAGAAAGAGGATTTGGCCTATCAAGCGCGTCTGTCAAGAAGAAGAACAGCTGTGAGGAACAAGTCTAGAGAACTCCGCCTCAGGTAATTAAGTAGGCTTAGAGCTATTATCAAATTTTCTTTCCTAAAGATGAAATCATCACCGATCTTCTTGTGGATACAGCCCTCAAGACAGCCAACAGGAGCATAGTCATGACCATGAAGAACTGGTGAGTATCGATATTCATTGCCCATATTCTCTCACCTCTCATGTCTTGTCGCCTCTCATATATTGTCTGATGTTCTTGCAGATGTTAACCATCGAGTCTTTGAAGATCGAGAAGAAGAGACTGCTGCTTTTGAGCCAGTATGTAAACAAACATTCATTCCCCCTCCCTCCTCCTTTTAAATATATTATTTTCTGCTGCTTGTGCCTGTCTTTTTCACTGATTGGGTGTGTGTGTGTGCTCATTACAGACGAATGATTGGTAAAGAGCTTGACGGTATGAGTTACGCTGAGCTGTATGTGTTGGGCTTTGATATAACGCGTGCTCTTATGAACGTAATGCAAGAGATGGACAAGATAAAACATGCCGCCCGAGTCAGCAAGGTAGAAAAATATATATTTTATTATCCACTGTGTTGATTCTGAATTTTTTTTACTCTTCTGACAACTTTTTTTTTTCTTGGATCATCTAGGAATCAATCTCCTTGGACACAACCATGGCTCTCTGTGACTGAACATAATCCTTCTTGTGGGGGCACAGGACAGAGATTGACTCTTTTTTCTTGAATAATTATAAGACTATGTACTTATGGTTGCTTGTGTTTTAAAATCTCTGGTGATGTGATTATATCTACAGACTTGTGTTCTCTTTGCTAGACTCTAGACTCCAGTTTGCAAACTACGATTATAAGCTATAAGTTTTTAAAAGATATCTGCTTCTTCAAGCCCATCTACTTGTTCTTGCCTAAAATACCCTCAATCTTCAAGTCTAAATCCACATATTTAATTCTACCAGCCTCCAGCAGATTAAACTCACAAAAATCAAATCTTTTTATCGTCCTTGTGATATCTTAAACCGTTACACCTTATTGGAGTCCTTAATTAGTATATTTAGCAAAAACTGTGACCATCATTGCCCGTGCTTGCAGCTTTCAGTAATAAATGTATAACAACCAATCAAAAAGATTAAGAAGATTAGGGGTAACAGTCCCCTGATGAACATAATATATATATTTTTTTTTGATCAAAATGAACAGAATATAAGAACATCAAAACAAACAAGAATTCTATCAATCAAGTCAATCCACACAGATATACTTCAAACGAGTACGACTCCTACTTTTTTCTCCTATTTTATTTTTTTGATCAATATATTATTGAACATCTAAAATAATTTTCTATTATACGAAGGTTGATAGTTGAATGTCACAGTTGAGGATTGAAATTTTAGATAAATTTTAGATTTTAGTTTTGTTTTCATTGAATAACGTTTCTCAGCTCATTAGAACTTAGTTTTCGTTTTATACTTTTATTTATTTGGTTTTTTCTTTTTAATCAATAAATATGTTTACTTTTCGTTTGATTTTAAATGATCACGTTTGATGTTTCTTTCTTATTTTGAATCGGTTTTACTTATGTCTTAATTATAAAATATGTACAAATCAGGTACTTTAAAACCGAAGAACCGTTTTTACTTATATTTGGTTACAAATTAAGTATAAATCAGGTACTTTTAAACCAAATAATCGATTGGGACTCTAACCCGAAAGTATATCGGGTTGTACTTGTTCTTTGAAGATTTACTAACCCCGACCTGAACTCGATAGAACCCGAACCGGTTAACTTTCATATAATCCGAATGGGACTGATTTTTATAAACCCGAATAACCGAAATCCGATTGGATAAAACCGAAACCCGATTGAAACCCCAAATGTCCAAAGCGAACTAATGAAGAAAACCATTAATATCATGAGGATTATCTTAACCAGGATCTTGAAGAATAATCCTCCTAATATGGGTCTGTTGAGGACGATCATTCTAAACTAGTCTGTTGGGTCGTAACAAATAAGGGCATATAATTATAAAACCAATTAACAGTGAGATAAATAGAAGGGTCCCTACTCTCAGGTATATAAACACAACATTTTTATGTGATGGGTAGATCCAGTGCTGATGAGCAAGTTGAGTCTCTCACGAAGGCTATGGCTAGCATCAACGTCGCGGATTTGACTCAGGATGAGCTGAAATACCTCGTTAACAAATTGCTAAAATTCGAGGAAAAACTAGCTGAGGTTAATTTGTAGCTTTATTTTTTTTATTTTTTTTTTAATTTGTACTTAAATACTTCGGGTTCCTTAGTTCGATAAATGCTTCAAACAGTCTCCTTAATTTTTTTTTTTTTTTTGGTTTGCTTGTCAGGTTCTTGCAAGGAAGAGCTAGAGCGTATGAAGAAGATTTTCTTTTGTAATAAGATAAAGAGTCTTGCGATTTTGTAATAAGAGAGTCTTGTGACTATATGTAGTTGGATAATTTGTTGGTGGTTTTGGCTCTGGCTCTTTGTGTGTTATATATGATGTCTCTCTTGGTGTTTAGACTTATGGTTTTGCTAGATTCTATCTAAAATCCATGTTATTCAGTTTTCCAATTGATTTGCAACTACTAATTATATGTGCTATAGGATGAAAACAAAATTCACAAATACAACAATGAAGCAGGAGTTTAGGTCCATTTAATTTTTTCATCAAGCATGTACTCTTTTTGAGCTTTTGTAAGCTTCCCAACACATCGCCAGATTTCAATCACCTACAATACAAAGCGAATGCAAAACCAAGAGCTCCAGAATCATGATATTCTTGCCAACTTATCTGCTAACAGAGACAAATTAGAATTCAAACAAAAAAGTCGCATAATTTGTCATCTAACAGAAAAAATTTTCAAATTTAAGATACAAAAATGTGAGTTGCACATTTTTTTTTTTTGTGCACAAGAGTCGCACACTTTTTTTTTTGTCACTTTAACAGGAAAACCATTTCTAAATTCTAATATTTCAGTTTCTCGGTTGCTAGTTGCTACTGTTAACCGGTTTTATAAATTATGGCTTATTTGGGTTTCCTTTTTTTAGCGAAAGAAAA
>NC_027751.1:48699351-48718996 GCF_000695525.1 Brassica oleracea var. oleracea | reverse complement strand
AAAACCCAACAAGCTCTAGCCCCGTGAAGAATAACATTATTGGGTTTTCCATAGAAAGCGTCGGTCGACACGTGCGGGAAGTCACGGCTCAGCACGTGTGAACTCCACTTCGCCTCTCTCATTGGGTCGTACGTAACCAGCCGATTCCTTCTCTTCACTCTCTCTCTTCACTCTCTCTCATTAAAATTAAATTAAAAAAAAAAAAGTCAGATTATTTTTTGTGAAGTCGTAAAGTGTTTGCTTTACAGCTCAACTTCGTCGTCTTCCTCCTCCTTCCTCCTCGCGGATCCATTCTCAGGTTCGTGTTGATCTCCCAAAAGAGTGTGTGAATCGATCTCGATTTCGTTTTAAGATTGTTTCTACGGCTAGAGTTCTACTTGTGCTGTGACTGCGATGATAGTCAGATTTTAGCTTCTCGTTAGAGAGGGAGGGAGTTTATTAGGTTCATTTGATTAGAATTGCAATTTCGATTTCTAATTCTGGAAAATTGGGAGATGGATTTGATCCGATTTGGGACTACCTCACTGTTGCAGCCTCTGAGTGCTGTAGATGTAGATGAGAGAGAGCCATGCAATGATCTTTGAATTGATGTTGTGGGAAGCTTGATGCGTAATTGAGGTCAATAGAAGAAGAATCTGGAATCTTGTTTTGATTGAGTCTTGTTACTGAAAGGGGTGGGCTCTGCTTGTTATTGTTGTTATACAATCTAATGATACTTTTATCCTCAGGAGTCGAGTCTCTTTGTGTTTCTTCAAGAAAGAAAGAGCATCACTGAGTATATGATACGAGGGGAGGATTCTGAAGGTTGTTCTTTCAGATGATTGGCAATCACTATGCTTGAACGCTGCCATGGGCATCTGTGTGAGGAACCACTGCTGCTCAAGGCTTCTTTTCATCACTTTTCTTTGTGCACTGACGATTGTTAATGACGCGCTTAGTCCTGATGGTACATCCGATTTGTTTCCTTCAAATCTCTTCCGTAGTTTGTGTTTTGACAATAATTTATAATAAATCTTTTGTGTTCCTTTCTTTTACTAGGTGAGGCGCTTGTGAGTTTTAGAAGTGGAGTTTCTAAATCTGATGGTGGCATCAGTCAGTGGAGACCAGAGGATCCTGATCCGTGTAACTGGAAGGGAGTGACTTGTGATTCTAAAACAAAAAGAGTTGTAGCCTTGTAAGTTTTGAAACTTGTTTGGTTTTAACTACTTTTTCGTTAGTATATGCTGCATCTTTTGCTCATCCCTAATGTTTCTTGTGCGCAGGAATCTTGATCATCAGACGTTAAGGGGACCTTTACCTCCTGAGCTTGGACAGCTGGATCAGTTGAGGCTTTTGTATGTGCCAACCTTATTTAAATTTTATTTCTGATTAGAGTATCCCCCATGCATAACGTTTCTGTATTCCCTTGGTATCGCAGAATGCTTCATAACAACGCTTTATATGGCTCAATACCTGCAGCATTGGGAAATTGCACAGCATTGGAGGGAATGTAAGTGCTTTCCCATAACAATATTTATGCTAGTTACACTTCATTTCTGAGATTTTTTTTTTGTTTTCTTAAATTAATAGAATTTTCGTGACAACTGACTTTATTGTGTGTATAAGATTGTTGTCTTGTGAGTGGTGATGAACCTATTTATTTTTCAGTTAAAAGCTTAGCTGGCTTACAGAAACCTGTTTGAAATTGTTTGCATGCAGATACTTGCAGAACAATTACTTGACTGGGACAATCCCAAGCGAAATGGGAAACTTGTCTGCGCTTAAAGATCTGTACGCAGTCTTTCTCCCTCTCCTTCTAGAATATAATGATGAGTGTTTATGCTAGGGCTTCACTCAGATCAAATGGGCATATGATTTGAATTTTTCTGAACTACTAAACTGATTTTTTCTCTTTTTATAAAGGGACATCTCAAACAACAATCTCAATGGAGCTATCCCTGTTTCATTTGGGCAGTTGGAGAAGCTGACTACTTTGTGAGTGAGCTAGACTTAACTTGCGTATTTGCAGCCATGTGTATATCTTTCTAGTGTCATTGTTGTTAACTAGTTGATTCTTCTTTTGAAGCAATGTCTCAAACAATTTTCTGGAGGGAAAAATACCTTCTGATAGCTTACTCGCCCGATTTTCAAAGGACTCGTAAGTATACTTCATCTTTACCTCTTTCTCTTCTGTTGATCTGGCAAAACAGTTATATTTTCGTGACTGCACAACAGCACCATGTTGCTAGCTTTGAAAATAACGGAACCTTGAATTGAATGCATTACTCTCTGCAGCTTCATTGGAAATCTTAACTTGTGTGGAAAACAAATTGATGTGGTGTGCCTAGATGACAGGGGAAACTCTTCTACTGGGTCTACGGCAGGTAAAAATTAGCTGTGTTTTCATCAATTTGCTTGTCAGGGTATATGAATTATAGCTTAGATTTTACTATTCTGTAGAAATTTTTGTGACATGAATTCGCTTTTTGGTCTCCCATATATAGGCCAAGGAGGTAAAACCGTTAAGCTGCTTATAAGTGCATCAGCTACTGTGGGTGGGTTGCTCCTAGTGGCGCTCATGGGTTTCTGGGGATGCTTTCTTTATAAAAAGCTTGGAAGAGTTGAGAGTAAAAGCCTTGCCATAGATGTCAGTGGAGGTGAGCCATGCAGCCTCAAAAAATTTGGAACTCGGTTATATATATTACTCTCAAACTTGACACCATGAGAGACGGTTTTGTTTATACAGGTGCGTCTATCGTGATGTTCCATGGAGATCTGCCATATGCTTCTAAAGACATAATCAAGAAACTGGAAGCTCTTAACGAAGAGCATATAATAGGGTGTGGAGGTTTTGGAACAGTTTACAAACTCGACATGGAGGATGGCAATGTTTTTGCGCTGAAGAAAATAGTAAAGTTAAACGAAGGGTTTGATAGGTTTTTCGAAAGGGAGCTTGAGATTCTTGGAAGCATCAAACACCGTTACCTCGTGAATCTACGTGGATACTGCAATTCACCCACATCAAAACTTCTCCTCTATGATTACCTTCCTGGTGGTAGCCTTGATGAAGCTCTTCATGGTAAAATCCTCAGCCTTCATCTTCACCCAAGAAGTATGATTCTATTGAGTGAAAATCTTTTAAATGTGCAGAGAGAGGCGAGCAGCTGGATTGGGATTCACGAGTAAATATAATAATAGGAGCAGCGAAAGGGTTAGCATACTTGCATCATGATTGTTCTCCTAGGATTATACACCGTGACATAAAGTCAAGCAACATTTTACTCGATGGAAATCTTGAGGCTCGAGTATCAGACTTTGGACTTGCCAAGCTGTTAGAAGACGAAGAATCTCATATTACAACCATTGTTGCAGGCACATTCGGTTACTTGGCTCCAGGTACTTAATTGCACTAGTAATAACAGTAATGATTTCTACTCTGTCATATGACCTAACCATGAGTGGTGGTTGCAGAGTATATGCAAAGTGGTAGAGCTACAGAGAAAACAGATGTATACAGTTTCGGAGTTTTGGTTCTGGAAGTCTTGAGCGGTAAACTCCCCACGGATACCTCCTTCATCGAGAAAGGCTATAACGTTGTTGGTTGGGTAAGCATAACGAGGTCCAGCTTTGGTACTAAACAATATTTTGACTAAGTGAAAGATTTAATTTGTTTTCATAAAATCTTGCAGCTAAACTTCTTAATCAGCGAGAACCGTGCACGGGAGATCGTTGATAGAAGCTGTCAAGGAGTAGAGACAGAGTCTCTTGATGCTCTTCTATCCATAGCAACAAAGTGTGTCTCTTCAAGTCCAGACGAGCGTCCCACAATGCATAGAGTCGTCCAGTTACTTGAGTCCGAAGTTATGACTCCTTGCCCTAGTGAGTTCTACGATTCCAGCTCCGATTGATAACATTCATAAGTCTCTTCTTCTTCTCAATTCGATTTCCTGTTTCACATCAAAAGGTTCGGGCAATTCATCTTTTTGTATTTTTTGGTACGTTTTCTGGAATTGGTTAAACTCTTTCATTTGATCTGAATATGAAACTAAAATGTATATGTCCATTGTAGAAACACTGTTATGTTTTCTTAAGAAGAATCTGAATAATAATTTCAATTATATTCTCCATGTTTGTAGTTTTTAGCTATTTCAAGTCCCAATATCAAAGAGAGAGTATAGAAAATAGTGTGACATTTATTTAAACTTTGATTATGATTTTATAATCTCTATAACATTGGTCTCATATGGTATTTGTACAATCCATGCGTTGAAACGAGACCGTTCTGGTCTCCAAGTCATAGCCAACTAGAAAATCCATCTGAGCAAAGTTCCCGTAGATAGCAACTTCGGTGGTCGGAATCATACTCATGCAGACCATGTCTTCACTCACTTTCACAAACGCGTTGAGAGGACTCAGCTTCACGTCAGCTCCGGTGAAATGCATGGTTATCTCCGGCAAACCGATCTCTGCACTCCCCGACTTGAAACAATGCGACAAAAGCCCCTGGGGATCACTCACACGCTTAGCTCCAGTCACGGCCCCTTCCACCGCCGCGCCAAACCCGTCGTAAAAACCTGACTCGAGTAGCGTCAGCGTCGTTCCAGAGTCTATTATGATGTTTCCCTTCATCGAAACGTCGTCGTTGTTAGGGTAATACGAGGTCCCGGTGTAGGGAATCTTGGTTTTGCCGACGGAGATAGCTTCCAGCGTCAAGTAATAGTAAGTCTTCGGCTCTTTTTCGACCAAAGGAGTTGATATCACGTGGGAAGCCTCGTTAAGACCGGAAGGTATCGAGTTGGTTCCTAGGTTTATGACGCTTGTGCCGTTTACGGTAGCTGACTTGTGCGACAAGCAATAAGAGAATTTATTAGAAATCGACGAACCGAGCTGGGAGATTAGTGATAACTGACCGCCACCGAGACCGATGATACCAGAACCAGTCTCGTCGAAGGTACCGCCGTTGTCGTAGCCGCAACCGAACACAGTTCCGGGGAAAGAGACAGGAGAGCCTGAAGCAGAGTTAATAGATATAGTTTCTGTCGCAACGTCTCCTTTAGTGAACGATTGGTCTCCGTAAGAGTAACGGTACTTACATACGTTCTTAGCTTCGTCGCATCCACGTTCGTTGGTAGATAAAGCGTTACAGTTACGTGACTCGCAAGGAACGCTCTTGTAAGTAGAGGATTGAGTTTTGTCGAAGAGTGGACCGTTCTCTTTGTAACACTGTTGACACGGTTTGCATTGGACCCAAGTTAAGTCGCTTCCTGTGTCGGCTATCGCGAGGACGTTCATTGGTGGAGTACCGAGGGTGATACTCATGAAGAACTCGCCTCCTGCTCCTATTAGACCGGACTGGAGATCGGTTTGGGAGTGGTGGCTGAAGCGGCGGGAACGAGAGATGGAGCGGAGGAAAGCTGCGTTGAGGCGGTCGGTGGGGGTGGTTTGTGGGTTGTAGACTGGGGAATGGGGAGAGTCACGGTGAATCAGCTCGACGGTGAAGTTTCTTGGGTTGGTTGATGAAGAGAGAGTCATCAAGAAGAAGAAGGAAGTGAAGAGGAGAGTTAGGGTTGTCATTTCTTGAGTTTGGAGAGATTGTGATGGATAGAGTGTGGTGGAGGAGGAGTATTTATATACAAAGAGATTGAGAAAGCGAAGAGATGGAAACGGTCTAAGGAGTTCATAGCTATGTGAGCTGGAGGTGAAAGTCTGAAAGGCGATGTGATTAGCTTTTAATTTTTTTCATTATGGCTGATCATTTAAGTTGAGATTAGTGGGGGGTGTAAGGGAATTACTATCTTGATTTTATGAAAACGTCTTTAAACTGGGACTTGGGAGATTTAGATATTTATCATCTTTGAGTATGTTTGTGTGATTATATGTTATGTATTACCTTATAGCACAAGCTATAATCATTTAGTTATTTACTTAAAGACTAATATAGTTTTGGGGTCAATGACTTGCTCACAGTTTAAAGATTTTTAGTTTAATATTTTTTTCCCGTACACTTTATTTATAGGTTAATCATTTGGTGTTGTAGACATGTAACACAAAGGAAATACTGTTAATGCAGAATCTCATATATATTATGTAATCATGAGGACAAGATTAAACTATGAATTGGATGATTACACGTTGAACAATATTGCATGCTTCAAAATTATACATGATTCCAAAATGGTGTTAGAAGGATCGAAAACTTTAGGAGATGGAAGTCATATATCATCTTTTGCTCTCCCTTGCAATCTTGTTCTTTCCCTTTGCCTTACGACCTACTTCTGAGTACCAAAACTCTGTATTTACCACAGAGTCCAGTGTTTCATGTGCATTCATCAGATTAGGAGAAAGAACAAAGAAGTTGAACACTTGATCAAAGAGAAGGGAGAACATTCAATAATCATGGAGTCCAGTTTCCTGAGAGCGGGGCAGATTCATATAAAAGAAATCCAGTTCAGGTTCTTTTATTGAAATGTGGAGTGTATATGTTTTTCAAAACAACTTAGCTTATGTACCTCAAGTGATCTCCCATTTTTTCCATCTAGCTTGATGGGACTAGCTCAATCATGCGATTAGTTATAGAAAGTAACCAATCCATTTCTCTTCTCCATCTCTGCTTGTTGTCTTCAGACAAAGGTTCCAGCTTCTAGAGCACGCCCAATACTGAGGCTGCAAATCCAAGTAATTCAGTAGTTAACAAAGAAGTAGTGATACCATATTTCATCATATACCATCCACTTTTTTACAGAAATATTTTAACATACTGGCAAGATGTGTTATAGCGTTTGATATAGCCAAAGCGGTTTGCACACCCTTGCATTCTCCCGTCACATCTTCACCGAGTTATATAGCTTTGAAAACTTCTCCTTTATGGCTTCGACGTCAGAATAGCAGGTTGCATGACCAGGGGATATTTTGTTGTTAAAACTGAAAATAATACCGTTTTAGCCTTTTCTTAAAGTAACATAGTAAAATACTTTAGTAAATCAAATTAAATGTAAAATATAATAGACCTCTAATAGTAAATTTTGGTAACGAAATATAGCGTTTAATCTAACAAAAATCATCTTTTAAAATTTAGGAGAATTACTTATAGTATCATGTGTATTTATATTTAAATAAATATCGCCACGTCTCACTCAGGACGTAGGCTTGCAGGTCTTGGATGGATCACCGACACGGGAAGCTCCAACGGTACATATATGGCTCATTGTCATTATGTCAACTCAGCACTGGTAGCAGAGGCATTGGCAGTAAGGGAAGGACTCTCAACATGTATCGATAAGGGTTTCCGTCGAGTGCATTGTAAATCTGACTCCCTACAACTCATCAAAGCTATAAACTCAGGCTCCCCAAGCCCCGAAATTTATGGTGTGGTATCTGATATTATCAGTCTATCTCTTGCTTTTGATTGTATCTCTTTCACTTGGATTCAACGTGGCAACAACAAGGAGGCAGATGCCCTTGCTAAACAAGCCTTGTTGAATGAATCTTATGTAATAGCTTCTTTGGACAATGGAGCTTAAGTTTATGAATGAATGAAAGTTTGTGTTACAAAAAAAAATATCGCCACGTCTTTGTATAGTCTAGTTTTATAGTGTCAAATTTACCTTAATTCTAGGGTTCATTGGCCAATTTTAGAGAGGTTTGGCATGTTCCTACAAAGGATGTCATGATGGGTTTACCCATCTTCCATTTGCACCCTTGACACTATGTAGTATAGTCACGCTAATTGGTTCAAGCATCAATAGTGGTTAAAAATTCGAGAACATGATGTTTTATCTTGTTAGCTGTCCGATCCCTGGTCAGGATTCATGCTAAGTAACATAGTCTTTCTTATTGACTTTATGAGTTCTTGGGTACTCCTAAAAGAGCAGAACTCTCTCGCTTTATATACGACAAACGCTTTTATCTTGTCATTTTATGGAAACATCTTTGGATCTCTCACTTTTACCAAAGAACAGCTCATAAATAAAAAAAATAGTTGGGCACGCCGTGAATCTTTTCTCTTCAAACCAGTCGTAGATTCATCCTATTTTTTCTTCTATTACTATTTGAAAAAATAACCAAATTTCACGATCGAAAACGCTGATGTAAACGTTGGAAAGTTTTTGGAAAATGTCATACTGATGTTCTAATTTCCAAAGATACACCATCTTTTCCTTTAATCTGCAAGATAAATTTATCTAATGAACGGGACCCATGGAACTTGATTCCCTGCAACATATAGAATATGGTAAAACTAAATTAGTACTGAAACATGTGACTATGAGTACTTATGCTAAAGTATCAAGGGGCAATTGGGCAGATATAATCTTTGAACAGATTCAACCCTAGATTTCGAGAAACAAATGGTACAAACATGAATTTTTAACTTGTTTGAAATGAAGTTATGGTTTGTGTACAAAAGGAAAAATAATAATTACTCTGATTTTATAAGAGTTCGAAATACAGAAGAGTAGTCTTTTCTTTTTTCTGATAAAGCGCATAAGAACATGTTTATTACAGGTCTCTTAGGTTGGGGTTCTTAACGTAATATATATCTCTTATATCTCTAAGAGAGCAGATATCTTATATTACGTTAAGAGACCGTATCTTATGTTAAGCTAAAATTTTAAACTTAAGAGCACTGGCTTTAAGAAAAGTAGTTTTTCGTGAATATAAAACGTACGCGAAATCGAATATATATGATCGATATATATTGCGACTTAGTTATTAGCTTTGATGTGAGGGTTCCTCTGAGTAGACCATTTGAGGTAAGGGTTTCCTTAACCGAAAAAGAATTAATCTTGTGATGGTGACAGCTTCCAGTTCCTTTTTATTCTGACTGGCTGGAATTCAAAGTTCGCATGATGTTTTTATTTAATTTAAGTATTATATATAATGAATCTGCCTTTATTTTTTCTCTTTTAGCATTTTTCATTTTATACTATAAAAACTAATTATTTTCAAAGCTCGAAGTGAACTCTAGCGTATGTAGAACTCTACGCATCTTTGACAAAACCATCTGATTCTTACACTACAAGAAAACAGGGGGATTCTAATGGCCGAAATCGTCAGAAATTCGTCGGAATAGCCCGATTCCGACGAATTTCCGACGAACCTATCCGTCGGTATCGTTTCGTCGGAAAAAAAAAATTCGTCGGAATTTCGTCAGTACTTCCGACGACTTTCTGACGAATACCGAGAAACGTCATTCTGACGAACTTCCGACGATATTACGATGCGGACACACGAGACCAGAGTTCATCGGAAAAACTACGTACCGACGGACAACGTTCCTCGGACAATTCCGACGTAGGGTGTTCCTCGGTATATTCCGACGAAATGTGGTTCGTCGGTAAATTCTGACGGATATATATCCGTCGGTATATTCCGACGACCCTGTCCGTCGGTATATACCAATTTTAAAAACGAATTGATTTTGCATTTTTATATATTTTTTTGATATTAATAAATTAAAAAAATCAGAAATTTAAAACTAATAATATTATATAATTTAAATTCATACAAACCGAAATAGGAAAAAAAATTAACATTCAGAAAGTTTAAAATTCATACAAACCGAAATAGAAAAAAAATATTCCGAAAGTTTTAAAAAGCCGAAATAAACTAAGATGAACTCGAAGACATCAACGATCTAGCTTCTGCATAATCTCGGGTGTTTTCTTTCTAATTAGAAACTACCTGTTAAAATAATTATGGTAAAAATAATACTTTTATACCATGCATTAATTTCATAAGTTTCTACAGTGAATACACAAATATCTGCATGCATACGTGTTTATTTGTTGTGGCAATATAATGAAAAATGAATAGGAGTGGAACTTCAGACATCATGCAAACAACCATGCATGTCCAACAAATCTATTCATGCTAAGCCTTAAATTGTTTTTTTCATGTCTGAGAAGTTTATTCAGACTCAGCATAACTAAAAGTTCTCCTTGATAATGATTGGATCAATGATTTCAAAGCTATTTTACATGCATGTATGTATTTAATTTAAAATCAATATGGAATAACATTAATGAATTTGCTTAAACGTACTGTGTTATATATTAAATTTTAAAAATTCCTTACATACAGCAAAAAAGAAATGTCACCATCATTGAATACCTAGGTACGTAGAACACTCTAAACTGATGTTTTTATTTGAACCTAGCACTTCCACATGTGTAAGACATAAGGCTTTACCGGTAGAGTTAAAAGTTCCAGGTTGCTTTACTTAGCAAATAGTTTAATATATAGACAGAAGGCAAATGCTATACCAAAAACACTTTAATCAGAGTAGGTTTAACGGATCGAGTAATAAAAAATTTACATGATTAAACACATATGCATACCGCATGAACCTGATTAATATTAAATCTATACAGTCTAATCAAGAACATTGCTGCTAAAACCAAAAGAGAAAAAGGAAAAAAAAAAAAAAGAACAATGACTACGTTTCTGTTGATGAATGGCTAAGAAAAGATGCTATCATGGAGCATAGAACTTTCCATTTTTGGAAATATTCGAGGGCGAATACTCTTTTATATTTCAAGCCAAAAACTAAAACATGCAAAGTATAACATGTTCTTAACATTAGTCTTGAGCCGAGTCATACGGTTTTGTGGGGTCCTCCACCCTTTGGATCCTTCTTAAATTGCACACTTCTCTCTTGTTTTTGTGAGAAGAAAGCAACCACTTAAGCATACGCTCTAAACGGTTCTAAGATCTTATAACCAAAACCCAAAGTTCTCAGTGATGGTGAATCGTGGCTGTTCAACCACGATTTTGTCTGGTTCTCTTATAATTCTTCTGGTCGTACAACTACACTTTGAGACCACAACGGCAGCTCGACATGCCCCTGTTGTTTCCTGGTCACCACCTGAGCCGCCTAAAGATGATTTTGTCTGGTACCACAAGATCAACCGCTTCAAGAACATAGAACAAGATGCGTTCAGACCAACTCACCAAGGGCCTAGCCAAGGTATCGGACATAAGAGCCCTCCTGGTGCTTCTTAAAATACCCATTTGGTTTTGGAGAAACTTACCACTTTGTCGCTCAGAGTTCGCGTTTGTTTTTAATATTTTGTGTGCTTTTGTTACGTAAAAGAATAGAAGAAGAAGAGAAGAAGTTGCATACCAGTTTCTTGTGAAGAGGACATGAACGGGAATCAAACAAGAAAATGATTTCAGAATTTCTTTGTCAAAATTGATATATACTTCATCCTTTAGATAAGTCTATGAAGCCATCCATTGCTTATAGTATTTATTATTTTGGTGTTGTTGTTCTACGTTGAGACTTGAGATGTAAATTCTTTTTAGAAGATATGTAGTTTTCCTCGTTTAAAATGAAATTAATAATTGATGGCATTTTTAGCTATCAAGCAGCTAAATATTTTTTTCTCTATTTTATAAGAATTTTAATCTGATAGCTACAAAATATGGTTATGAAAATATGAATTTTTCATTATAACATATATATATATGTGTGTGTGTGTGTAGTAATATAAGGTTTGCTGGCTGGATATACGCATCCTTATGATATTCGTTTAATTTTCAACTACTTATTTGTATTTGTTTTTACAAAAAAAAAACTACTTATTTGTATTTGTCCCAAGTTATTGATGTTACCTTCAAATATGCTTCACGAAGAAATCCATCAGATTATCTTTAGATTATTAGAAACTTGCAACATACAACGGTTCCGTTTGAGTAAAAAATATTCTCATATTTGATAACACTTGAACTAGGTTAATCGTAGTTTTATATCAGCATAGCCTAGTTAGTTTCTCTATTTAAATTCAGTGGGAATTATTAGTGTTATTCGTCGAATTTTAGGTTTAACATAAGTTTTCTTAAAAAGTGCTAAGAACATGTTTTAGTAGAAAGGGTAATATTCTCGACAAAATTGAGCTGTATACATATAGTTCTTGTGTATATGTTTGGTAGCTACTCGTATAAACATTAATATTACTGTTATACAATACAAGCACATACAAGATATTTAAATGATACAGAAATGCGAATGAACCATCAATATATACTAAAACGAAAAAGAGCACCAGTGGATCAAACATAAATGAACTAAAATATCAACTTGTTAGTATACTAGTTGGACCTGGTAAGGCTGGTACCTTCTGTTCAATGCATGGAACTGAAAAATAATAATGGTTGGAAAAAAGAAGAAGATATTTTAGATTAACTTATCGTGGATCGAGGTGGTCGATGGATGCAAGTATGTAACCTTTTTTCTTTAAGTTGGATTTAGCAAAAGGTTAGTAATGATGTGATACATAAATGGAACTTGTACTAGGTTATTAACAAGTTGGTGAGAACTATATAATAGTTTAACTAACACTGAGATTATATATAATATTTCAATTTAAAAGTTCATCAAAATTTATAAGATTATGACAAACTTTTTACTTTTGATATTCGAGCTGTTTGTAATATGTAAAAAGATAGTTGAGGCTTTTGGACTTGTGCGTTGGTTCTTTATTATATGCAAGACATGTGGGGGTCTGCGTTTTCGGCTTTTCAGTGGAAGAGGATATATATAAATAAAGAAATATTGACCGCGAAATGAAGATGGATTTAAACGATTTATCAATTTTATATTCGTTAGTAAATTTGGGCGAGGATTGTAATTTTCTCAAGCTTATTCTCTAGTTCCGTTTCTATTATATTTCCTGGATTTAGTTCTGTGTTATCAGTTTTATTTGTGAAGTTCCAGCTTGTGTTTTTAAGTTTCTGCTTGTTAAAAAAAAAAAAAAAGTTTCTGCTTGTTTGGAGCTTTATGTCTCTCCATTTGGGAGCTTTGATTCTGGAGGTGTTTGATCCTACCAGATCTTTCTATTTCAACAATGCATTCCACCATCGCATCTTGCATGTGTATCAAAACTAGTTTAACAAACTAACTTCTAGAAGCCTTTTTATAATCTACAGATAACCCTTTCCTAGTAACTAATCTCTTTGGTATTACATACAAGGCTATTCATATTGACATGCACTATTCCATCAATGCTTTGTTTGGGGGATGACTCTCTCTCTCTGACAAAATTCTACGATAATCATGAGATTTGTCTCAAAATTGTAAATTATATTCCTTAAGATAATCTTTGTTGGATGGCCATGATCCTGATACATAATCACAGTTATAGGGAAGTTATAAACAGGATTAGAGATTGTTGGACTTGTGCTATAATGAATAATCTAATATAACGCAAATGGGCCGCAAGTCAGCTGCAATAGATGCTAGCACATCGGCCAGACCATCCTCTCAACTCTGAAGCCATATTGCTCGCTTCTTCTTGTATGGACGATATTTTAGTTACTGTATTTGTCGTCAAAGTAGAGCAATTATATAATCTCAAGTAAGGTTGGGACAATTTCCTTACAAGTAAGATCATTTTTTTTAAAGATTTTTTTTTGTTTAACCAAATTCTGTTTGACATTAACAGATTGTTCCACCTAAGGAGAGTCGAACACGTGAACAGTGTATCACTTGACCGGTTACAAAAATCACTAGAAAATTTTGAAGTTTATTAAAATAGTTTAAATATGACAGCTATCTACTTTTTCGGATTATATAAAAAAAAAAAAAGAGTTAACGAGCTCGGACATTGCATTAAGATATTTGTTTTTTTTAGCGTATTTCATTTTTCTTTTCCCTAAATCATACAAAATAGTAAACATATAAATATGTTGCCAAAAAAATAAAAGTAAACATAACAAACCCCATTTTTTGGTATTCATCACCCCTATTTTCTTTATAATTATCCATTTTGGAGTTGGTAAACCGCCTATTTACGCTTTCAATTATATTTGGTAAATATATACGCATTTTCCTCAAGATCGAAAGATTGGTTCAGCTTTCGATTCAAGACCACCGATCCATCTTTTTTCAAACTATAAAAAGATGCTGTTTTGAATTGATACACGTCGTCTCCACTGTGTATCTGGAATGGAATCAATGTTCAAAGTTTATAATAAACAAATAAATTTCAAAGAAGTTGACCAGACTACCTAACGATCACATCGATCGAAGAAGAAGACAAAACCCCACAAAAGAAATTCCGACAAGAACAAAGCTTTTCTGTAATAATGGAGATTTGAGGAATAATAAGAAGAAGAGATTTGAAAAATGGTGGAGGGTTGGCGAAATGGGTTTCGAGAGGCGACGAATTCGAAGCCTCTGTTCGTGACGATCTACGCTACGGTGATCATCGGCGTTCTCGTCTCCTCCTTCTATGTCTTCTCCGCTGTTTACTCTCCCACCAATGGCTCCACCTCCTGGCTCTCTTCTCCTCCTCTCTCCAGTAACACACTCTCTCTCCCCTCTATGCATTTTACTGTGGTGGCAAATGGTTACTCCGCTTCAAAGTTTGGATCTTTTTTTTTGTTGTTATGAGTTTGATTACTGTGTTGATTCCCTAATCGAGTTGATGTCTGAACTTTAGGTGGGATTATCTGAAGCTTAGGTTCGAAACTCTAGTTCCAGCTCACCGTTGACCTTAATCGATCACTTTAGTTGATTCACATCACAGCTTTTGTGTCCGGCCAAGTGATTAAAACCAATATACTTGGATCTGCATTTAGTATGTCTGCAAAGTTTTTGTCTTTTTTTTTTATTTTTCCGACGCTATGTCTTAGTTCAATCAAGGGTTCATGGTATCAGACTAAATGATCTTGCTTTGAGTATACATCAATCTCACTAAGCAGTAGAGATTAAAAGTTTAGTTCTTTTTTATTATGCCATGTATTTGTAGCTGCAGGCCGTATTCATAAACTTTCGCAAGAGAATGCAACGTCTCAGTCACTACCAGTTGCACTGCCACCGCCACCTCCGGAGGAAGAAGCTCAAGGCAAATCATCATTGGGTAAAATCTGGGTGTCTCCTCCTAAAGACAAGAAGATGCCTCCGCTTGAAGCCTTTAAACTAACTAAAGAGCTGTTTGGGGAAAGAGTGAAGGACAATGTGATAATAGTCACCTTTGGGAACTATGCTTTCATGGATTTCATCTTGACTTGGGTTAAACACTTGACTGATTTAGATCTCTCCAACATTCTAGTTGGTGAGCTTACACTTACTAATATCTATCTATGTGTTTTTATTATTGTCAAGTTACTAACTTTATGGTTATGTGGGGGATTCATAGGTGCGATGGATACAAAGTTACTAGAGGCTTTGTACTGGAAAGGAGTTCCGGTTTTCGACATGGGGAGCCATATGAGCACAGTTGATGTAGGTTGGGGCTCCCCAACGTTTCACAAAATGGGAAGAGAGAAAGTGATTCTCATTGATTCTGTCTTGCCTTTTGGTTACGAGCTTCTAATGTGTGACACTGACGTGGTCTGGCTTAAGGTACTAACTAATACTCTTATGTGTCTCCTGTTATCTTTCATTGATCCTGATGATTACTTATGTTGACAGAACCCTCTGCCTTACTTGGCTCGGTACCCTGATGCTGATGTTCTGACATCAAGCGATCAAGTTGTGCCTACGGTGGTAGACGACAGCTTGGATATATGGCAACAAGGTAAATACTCCCTCCGTTTCAAATTAGTTGTCGTTGTTAAGAAACTAGTTAAATGTTCAAATTTGTCCTTGTTTGACCATTAAAATTATACATTTATTATTTATCTTCGTTTAATTAAGCAAAGAGATAAATTAATAGAAAAAAATGCATTGAAATCATAAACGAAAAATTAAGCGACTAATTTGAAACGGAGGGAGTCCTAGATAGAGACATGCATTGCTCTCTTTTCTAGTTAGTAACTGTTCATTCTTCTTTTTCTTGGACTTTGAAAGTTAGCGGGGCATACAACATAGGAATCTTCCATTGGCGTCCAACAGAGTCTGCCAAAAAGCTGGCTAAGGAATGGAAAGACATTCTCATAGCTGACGACAAGGTTTGGGATCAAAACGGGTTCAATGAGATCGTTAGGAGACAGCTAGGTCCATCAGTGGACGGTGACAGTGGACTCTTCTACGCTTATGATGGTAATCTCAAGGTTGGGATCTTGCCTGCTAGCATCTTCTGCAGTGGTCACACTTACTTTGTTCAGGTAACAACCTCTCTGTTCTTGCGTTTGGTTTCTATCTTATCTTCTTCCTTTGTGGCTATCACTCTCAATAGTTAACTTCTGTTTTAATGTAGGCTATGTATCAACAGCTCAGGCTAGAACCATATGCGTTGCATACAACGTTTCAATACGCAGGTACTGAAGGAAAACGCCATAGGCTTCGTGAGGGGATGGTTTTCTTTGACCCACCAGAGTATTACGATGCACCAGGAGGGTTCATTTCGTTCAAACCGTCTATTCCAAAGAGCATGTTACTAGACGGGAATCATACCATTGAGTCACATTTTACACTCGCCAACCACCAAGTAGGCATCTACTAATTGTCCCTGGGGAAGCTATATGCTAACTTGGACACTTTCTAATTATACCTTTTGTCCACTTTTGGCAGATGAAACAGATCAGATCAGCATTAGCTATTGCGTCTCTACTAAACCGTACACTGGTGAGTCTTGTCCACAGCTTATATGCGTGTTTCCTGGTGATATCAATTGATTCTTACCTATGGTATTACCAGGTGATGCCACCAATATGGTGCAGGTTAGATAGGCTTTGGTTTGGACATCCTGGTACTCTTGAGGGATCTATGACACGGCAACCTTTCATCTGCCCTCTTGATCATGTATTTGAGGTAATGATGTCAATATATACTTTCTTGTTCCTTCTCTGCAAGTGCCTCATAACACCCTGAAGAATCTTAATTACAGGTTAATATCATGCTAAAGGAGATGCCTGAGGAAGAGTTTGGTCCTGGGATTGGTATCAGAGAATATTCTTTCCTAGATAATCCATCATTACCAAAACAAGTTAAAGAGTCATGGCTTGATGTTCAGCTTTGTCAAGGATGCGAGGCATCGAATATCACAAGCTCCTCTGGGGCTCTTAAGTTCCCAAAGCGGAGCAATGAAGATACGGTAACTAAGATCTCTTTGTTTTAAAAAAAAAAAAAACATGACTACCTTAGCCTCATTGCTTTGTTTTTGGGGCTACACTTCAGTTCAAGGCGATTTTCTCTACCTTCAACGATGTTAAAGTGATCAAGTTCTCTTCAGTTGAAGATGCTTTCACTGGGTTCTCCGACAAGGTGAGTGAGTATAGATCGTTGAACCGTGAAACATTCGGACATGTTGATAGAACGTTTTGATCTTTTATATATATATATATATGGTTCTGCGTTCAGGGGAGAGAAGAGAGATTCAGAAGACGAGTAATGAGATATGTGGGGATATGGTGTTGTGAGGAGAACAAGACTCCAGGACATATTTATTACGACATGTATTGGGACGAGAAACCTGGTTGGAAACCGGTTCCTCCACAGACACCAGAAGAGGATCATCCTCCTCTTTGATGATACTATGACCACTCGCAAGAGAAACTTTAAGAAGCAGAAGCTATTCTCGGTTTCTTCGGTCACAATAAGGAGACATAGTTTTGTTTATTCACTTCTTTTCTCACGACTTTTACTACTGTAAAACTGAAACTCAAATGTATAATCATGTTTTAACAATAGGTTTGGACACAGAAAATCATTTTCTCATATAGTTTATCTGTTTTATTCCAATAAACGGTTTATTTCGTGGCGGTTTATTTATTTAGGTTAAGGGTGGTTCTATAAGAGCGGTATAGCCAGAAGCTCAAATTAAAGATTCAAAGCTTACGGAGAAAGCTATGTCCACATTCTCAATTCAGAGATATAAGAAGATGCTAGCTACATTGATTGAGTGCGGAAAGAAAATGATATTTATTTAGGTTAAGGGTGGTTCTATAACAGTGGTGGCTCAGATAATCAGATGAAGGGAGTTATGAAAATCAGACGAAGTTTTCAGCCTTACATGCAGTATGTGAAGCTTTAATGTGGTCCATAAAATGCATGAAGACTTTATAAATTTTAGAAATGGTGTTTGCAATTCACTATTTTCAATTAGTAAAAATGGTGTAAATGTTAAATACTAGAGGAATTTAGACAAAGTAAAAAAATTTCCTAGTTTTACAATCTAACATATAACAAAGGCACAAAAAAATTAATGACGAATAGGATTGTACTTTCAAAGTCTTCTTTTGCTAGGTTATATGTTTATATATGCAATATTGATTTGCCTTTTGGAGTTTGGTATGTACCACATCAGTACTAGTTGATTTTCACTGGGAAATAAATTATCATCATTCGGTCAATCTGGACTTGGGCTTCGGCCCAAGTGGTTTACACGGTGGATCGTAACAGATGATCGGGTATTGGCATTGGTCGGAACGTATTCCAAACTCGGATCAAACAGTGTGGTAGCTAGTCTATTCGGTATCACTAAGTACGTTCCTCCAGGACCGGATCAATCGATAGGGTTTATCGAGAAAAAAATATTGATTTGGTATTCTGAATATTGGTGCCTACCATAAACTATTTTTTTGACATCTGTCTACCATAAACTTAGATTAGTTATTGTTGACACGAAAAAAAACTTCAGAAGCCTTAATTATTCACGGGCCTCCGATGTGATGCGACCGTTACATGGGCCTGTCAAATACATTGGGATTCCTGACCGGTAACCCAGCCCGGTTGAGCGAACATCAGGCGATTAGAGAAGGCCACGTAAACTACTTCATGCACACGTAAGACGTGTGATCCTCTCTCATTCTCCGTCATCGGCAAACACCTTGGGCCCTCGCTGACCAAATCTCATCGTCGCTCAAAATGTGCTCCGTCAACTCACGGAGTCATAACGTTCTAAACGCCGTCATATTCTATATTATGCTTCCACTTATAAATAACCTACGGTCCTCCATGTGTCTTGTCCTCTGTCTCTTCCAAACATAACCAGGAGCTTCGTACCAGTTTTGAATATTTTGGGTTGTTCTCGTATTAAAAAAGGAGAAATCGGCCAAAAAAACACTGAACTTTGCGGGAATTGCCAAAAGAAACCTGTACTCGAACCTGACCAATAAAACCCCGATTTTTTGTTGACGTTTTTAGTTAATTCACAAACTTACGGTTGACTAACCAAATTAACACACCGTTAACCGACAGTTAAGACAGTGTTAACTCACCGTTAATTATTGCCGTTTAGTGAAACTACGTCGTTTCATTCAGTTGTTTTGTTAAACACAAAATCTCAAGACGACGTCGTTTTGCTTAATTAAAATTGTTGTTGCTGCCTGGACTCGAACCCGTGCACTCGTGGTCGTAAGGGGGTATTGCCACTGAGCTAGTGGACTTTTCGGAAGGTTATCACACATGTTTATTTTTATTGATCAAAAGATGTGTTTGATTGCAATCAAACAAAATGAAACCCGTGTTTGAACGTAACCCTAATTTCTCAAATCGATTTGGGGATTTCTCTTGTAGAGATGGTAAAGACGAAGTTCACAAGGAATGGAAAGGAGGTAATGATTTTCGGAGCGATGAGGAATTTCGATTACGGGAGTGACGAAGCGGTTCAAGAGTCGAAGAAGGGTGGAGAACGCGATGCTTCTGTGAGTTTGCCATCGCTGGAGAGATCGAGGATTCGTAAAAGCGTTGAAGGGATATCGATGTTGGCATCTACAGAGGTGTCGAAGGCGTCGAAGACTAGGCGGGGAACTTCATATGGGTCGCCTGCGTCATCTCCGG
>NC_027751.1:48665156-48696340 GCF_000695525.1 Brassica oleracea var. oleracea | reverse complement strand
ATTTTTAATAACACAGCTATATAAACGACGTCGTTTGTCTTTAATCAGACAAAGTGATGAAACGACGTCGTATACTTTAACACCCAAAATTAACGTCCGCTTAATTATCAGTTAACTCGGTTAACGGTGTGTTTATCTGGTCAGTCAATCGTAAGTTTCTTAATAAACCCGAAAAGTCAACAAAAGTTCAGGATTTTATTGGCTAGCCCATATGTCCAGGTTTCTTTTGGCAATTCCCGCAAAGTTCAGTGTTTTTTTGGCCGATTTCCCATTAAAAAAGGTATGATTCAAAAGGATTTTCATTTAATTGTTTTTCTTAGCTTTCTCACTTCTTTCAAACTTTTTTTTTTGTGTGTGTTCTGAAAATCGTTCAAATAGTTTCTTTCATGGCGCTTTTTAACAGTTGCATTCTCCTTCGTTATCTCTTAAACCACATTGATATTGATAAATTTTCCATTGAATTGTTTTTCTTAGCTTTATCACTTGTTTCAATATTTTTTTTAAGGTTATGAATCATTCAAATAATTTATTTTGTTGGCGCTTTTTAACAGTTGCATTCTCCTTCGTTATCTCTTAAGCCCATTGATATTGATAGATTTTTGAACCGTCGTTTTCTTTACATTGATGGCGATTAAATAAACCATGAAAACAACTTTTCCTCCATTATACTGACCAGAACACTCCTAACGAATCGTAAAACCATTTTTTTTTCCTGAAAGAGTGTGTAAAGTTTTGTCGATTCCGAAGTTTTTTGGTAGTGACAACTGTTCATACTTTACTTTTCCAATTATTCGACAGAAAAATAGGAAAATTTTGTCGATTATAAAAAAGACATTTATCATCAGTTACGTCGTCCTTTTGCTTCCTCATTGCCTGTAACGCTGCTAAATCTCTGAGTCTTTGATGGCCTATTTATAGGAACATAACTCAAGAGCAATATATAAAGTAAAAGTAAATCCACAAGTTTCAGAAAGACACGCTTAACCTGCAGAGATCGATATAAAAGGTAACACTAATATTATCATAACCTTTAATTTTCGATCAAACTATATCATAACCTCTTATTTCAATTTTTAATATTTCATTGAATGATTATACTTGATCTGAGAAATATTTAACATTTCATTTGAGATTTTGATTGAAAACAACTAAAGACGAAGAGTTAATTCTTGACACTCCTTTCTTCTTCGATTCTTACTTCACATTCTTTTTTCTTTTGACTCGGTTCCTTTTTTTCTGGACATGCATCAAGATTGTTTCATCAATTGAAGCTAACTCTTTTTATTTTCTTGGTGTTTTAGCTCTTTGGTGTGTCTCCAAACACGTGACTGGTAACGATTCCACTGTGATGATTTTGCAAATAGTTTAACTTTCTTTACTTCTGGTTGTAAGAAACTCTAGTGTCTCTTTCTTCGGTTTTAAATGACCACGAGAGGATCAGGAGAAAACATATTAATTTGTTTTTTTCTTAGTTATAGCACTATCTTATATTTTCCTTATATGTGTTCCCTAAATATGTATAGAGACATATATATTTAAATGTCAGAAACTTCTGCGCAAAAACAAATATTCTTTGAAACTTTTGATTTGTGTGGGAGGAAGGATGAGGTGAGGTCTTTACCCCTCTTTATTAGACCACTTTCTACTAAAAAGCAGAAACTAAATATTTATATTTTTTTAGACCATCGCTTGTCTCTATCAAGTTCATCTTTAAACTATTTTGTTATAATTCTAAAGACAAAAAATTGATCTACCCTGGTGCTTGGGACAATCCTATAATTTTCTCTTCGTCTTTGGGGGTCCTTTCCTCCGGTCTCCAAATTAATTAATCTTCGACCACTCTTGTCTTTATCAAGATTATTGCCCCTAATAATGAACCTTCATATCTTGTTTTTTTTTGTTAATTTAGAATAATATACAGTACATTTAAAACTTGTATCCTTTTGAGTTCCTTAATTTCTTGAAAATATTTTAAAGAATACTATTTCTTAATCTTAATGGGGGGGGGGGGATTAAAGTTTAAACTACATTAAAAATCATTGTGTCGAGTGGTTGTGATCAGAACATAATTCTTTAAATAATTTATCCATATGATGTATTCATGATTCGGACCATTCGATTCAAATGTTTACTACATCTATGGCCCTTTTTATTATTGAACTTTCACCAACTTTCCATTAGCTGAGTTGCTTATCTAATGTATTAATTAAGCCCTACACTTATTGATATCGGATTGTTGGTAACTACTGTCTAGCATTGCTTAACTTTGTTTTATAAGTATGTATATCCATCTTTATCTATGAGTAATGGTGTTTAGTTGTGATGTTTTGTAACACACTGTTTATATGGTATATAGGGCTTAAAAGGCAGAGGGCATAAAGAAGAGTGCAAAGATGTTTACTTGCATAAACTGTACAAAAATGGTAGACAGAGATGAAGAAGATGAAGATGTAGCCCGTGGGAGCACTACTCCCAACACCAAAGAAGCTGTTAAAAGCCTAACTACACAGGTCTCTCTGCCCATCTAAAGATCTATCCTTGTGCTCTTTTTAACTTAATTTATTTTACTGATTAAGTTATAATGCTTTGGGCCTTAAACTGTTTAACACTTGTGGTAAAAAAAGAGGTTTGAAAAAATCTTTTTTACTGTTAAAGAGTTCATATTAGGCTATCAAGTACAAAAAGTATAGAGCATAGAGTTCACAAGATAGCTAGCGGTTACTGTTGTTAAGGCTGTGCATGTTACAGATAATATCCGGGTCTTTTGACAAGATTTTGTGTTGATGCTACATGACCTCCCTATAGATACTCTTACAAATCTATCTTTAATAGGTGTGTCAGTGTTTTTTTCTTTCCCTTGTATGTGACAAGACATAAAATGGAGCAACAGTTAGTACAATAATCAAAACAAATCTAGCAAAATCTCAGAATCATATTTTCACACTGAATAATAGTATTACGGCTGATGCTTTGTGTGGGTGCTATTTTACTAAGATTGATAGGAAAGGGTTAACGGAGTCACGCCTAGTTGAACATGATCTTTGCTTGTTCTTGAAGATTGATCTATAAGCTCAAGTGGCTTCTTACCTAGACATGAGAAAAATATTATGGTGGGGAAACTATATAGTATACATTAAAATAACCCCAAAAAAAAACAGATATTGTGATGATGATGTTCTATTCATGGAGAAGACAAGATGAACTATATTTTATGTTTAAAATTATTATTAGATCTTCTAGCTTTATTGATGCTCTGTCCAACAATATGTTTAAGATTTTACTTTAATTGACTTCTTGGGTACGAATGCTATGCAGATCAAAGACATGGCGTCAAAATTTTCTGGTACCTCTAAACAATCCAAGCCACCCTCAGGCTCCTCAAGCACCAACTTGAGGAAAGAACAGAGAAAGTATCCGGATTTCGACGCTGCATCTGATAGTGTTCCATACCCTTATATGGGTGGTGGAAGCACAAGTTCCACTCCTGCTTGGGACTTCCCAAACTCCTCTCACCATCAAGTTGAACGGGCAGATTCAAGATTCACATCAATGTATGGCGGTGAACGCGATTCAGTCTCTGCTCAGTCGTGTGATGTGGTACTAGAGGATGACGAGCCAAAAGAGTGGGTGGCTCAAGTAGAGCCTGGTGTTCACATTACATTCGTCTCACTTCCTAGTGGAGGAAATGATCTTAAACGGATACGTTTCAGGTATATGAATTACATTCTCTTCATTTCATGACATAAAATGATTCGAATGAAGCTAACACTTACTTGTGTCTTTGTTGAAGCCGGGATGTGTTTGACAAGTGGCAAGCTCAGAGGTGGTGGGGTGAGAACTACGATAGAATAGTTGAGCTTTACAATGTTCAGAGATTTAACCGGCAAGCCCTTCAAACCCCTGGTGGATCCGAAGACCAGGTAAAATCATCAATCTCATATAGATTTGTAATGATCACATTACTTGTTCTTCAGACAAGAATGTGCTTGTGTGGATGTTTCTTGAGGCCCACGAATGAGAAGGTTTATGAGTAAAATCTCAACTTGTTTCTTCTTCAGTCGCAGAGAGATTCAACTTACACAAGAATCGAATCAGCAAGAGAAAGCAGAGACTGGACTCCAAGAAACAACTACAGGCCTCCAGGTGGTAGCAGCATCCCACATCAGTTTTACGGAGCTTCAATGGACGCAGCACGAGACGAACCGCCTTCCCTCAGTAACGCTAGTGAGATGCAAGCAGAGTGGATTGAAGAGGACGATCCTGGGGTTTACGTTACCATCAGACAGTTACCAGACGGAACCAGAGAGTTACGCCGTGTCAGATTCAGGTAAACCTAACTCTTTTAGATGATAACTTGATCAGCAAGTTAACGCTATCCAATCACTAGACTAGAGAACCGGTTCCTTTTTAACCCTAAACGTTAACCAAACTAAACCGGTTGTTTGCAGTCGGGAACGGTTTGGGGAAGTGCATGCTAAGACATGGTGGGAGCAGAACAGAGACAGGATACAAACACAATATCTCTAACTAAGTGAGGGAAAAAGAGAGTCCACTTTTGATCTTCTTTAACACAGGTAAGGTAACTTGGAAATGAAGGAAACTTGTGTAGCTTGTGACGCAAGATACAGTGTTAACATTCAATATGATTTGGTTTTTGTTCTTACACAGAATAAAAAAGTGCGTAGACCAGACCAGCATTGGTTCTTAGATAGTACCGGATGCTTTGCATTCTTCTAGTAGATTAAGCATGTGACGTTCCGGTGCACTGAGCGAAGGCAAGAATCGACGCTTGGGATTGCATTGGCTAGTTACCGACGGTTTTGTCATAAAGCCATCAGGTTCTGTGGGACCACAGCTGGTTCCAACAGATTCTACTACATCAGTTCCATCTTGAGCAATGTCCAAGTCGCCTCGTCTCCTCATGGACGCCGACACTCTCTCTTTCCATATTATCCCATCCTGTGCAACAAAAACGATCACAAAAAGAGCGTAAAGCTCTCTATAACACTCCTTATGTTTGCATTAGTAAACCATAACTATTTTATTTTCTTGGAACTTCAAGAAACATGTGAATGAAGATCATACATTGAGAATGGATGGCTCGCGGAGTGGACATTGGATCGGTTGATCAATGTCCAAGGGCTCGATAGGGTGTTCCACTGGTTTAAACTCTGTTGCTACTTCTATCCCATGAGTTGAACCAACAAGATCAGTAGTACTTGATGGCAATGCTTCCCTCATATCCTAATCATAAGACAAGATTAATGTCATCTGTATTAATAAGAAAAAATAAAAAAGATAAATTCCTCAGACCTAAAAAAGTTTTTGTCACAAATATAGACTTTAAAAATAAAAATGACCAAAATAGATTTAAATGTTTTACCGTAAATATACATTTATACTCTTATGGTTAATTAATCTAGATATTAGGGATTAGAGTTAAGGGGGTGTGGTTTAGGGTTTAGGGTTTAGGGTTTAAAAATAAAAAAAAGGTTAAAATTTTCAAAATAAAAAATATTATTTTAGTCATTTTAATTTTTAACCTCTATTTTTGTAACAAAAACTTAAAAATGTCCATTTAAGAGAATTGTCCAATAAAGAATCCTAGATTCAATTATAGCTTAAAATAAATTAAATGAATTATGTTACAGAAGCAGATTATGAACAAAGATAATGTTTTGGCTTGAACAAATGAAAGGACCCTCTAAAGATTCAACTTGAAAAATAGAAAACAAGCAACTCTATATAAGCATGTAAATCTTAGAGGCAGCTTAACTAAAAGAAAAAAACAAATCTACTGGAGAAGCATCATACTAAGAAGCAATCGCTTTGAACATAAAGCTCAACCACAATTAACAGAACAACAAGCTCATATTCCATATAACTTAACCTTCAAGAGCCACATGAAACATGTACTGGAATAAGACAAGCAAATAGAGGAGAGAGAGCTTACGATGGCACTCTGAGTTCTTCTATGGCCACTTCTACCAACAGAAAATCTGGAGAAAATACCAACCATCGTACTGAATTTGAAAAGATGATTCCTTCTTAAACTTGAGTCTTTGGACTTGTTTTTTTTCTGAAATACTGAAAAGGAAACAATATAGTAAAGAAACTTGTGCTAAGAGTATAGATTCTACAAAGCACCAAAGCAGAATAAACAAAAGCAGCCACAAAGCTAACTTCTTTAAGTCTCAAGAATATGAAGTGGCCTGATGATAAATGCTCTCTTAGCTCTTTAAGCTTTAAGCTTTGCTTGGCTTCAACAGATTCTCTTGGTTATGGTTTCTTTGTAGTGTTCCTCCAACTTCTCTTTGCTTTGAAAATTGGAGATTATTGATGATCTTATAAAAATGATATAATCCCCTAATTGGCTTTATAAAAGCTGCCATATTTTCTGGTTCAGCTATATTAAACTTTATAGAATAAAGTATTCATTAATTCACATCGAGAAAGCTACACATCAAACTAGTCGTTGGGTTAACTTAACGTATCTTAAATCATAATTTAGAAAGAGTTTTTAACTTACGTCTGACACTGTTCTGTCGTATTCTTTTTTCTTGATTGCCTTTACAATAACTAATTCCCAAAAATCATAAGGAATCTTTTACCTGTCACGTGGTCAAATCCGATTAACTTCATTATTTTATTCATTAGGATAAATGGATGATTAAGAACAAAATCTTGATTAAAAATAGACTAAAATCTTTTAAATTCATAAGAAACTAGATTTTAACCAGTGCGAATATATTGTTGATTCTAAAATAACATTTAAAATATAAAATAAGTTATAAAGTTATATATTTAATATTCATTTTTATGTATATAATACTATTTTGAACATTTTATATTTGTTGAAAATTGTTTTTGATCAAATTGTACAAATCATATATTAACGTAGTATTTTTTATTTATTTAAAAATGCAACACCATATTAATAGTTTAAATTTATATTATTTTTATATGAATTAATACAAATTTTATTTTTTTATAAACTTTATTCTCAAAATTTTTATGTGTGACTAAATTAAATTATTTAATATATATTTTAAAAATATTATTTTGTATAGTATATGATATTTCAGTTTGGTGTTTGTATTTTTACTATAAAATCAAACATAAAATGTTACAACCAATAAACTATTATTTATTTATTTTTTATAAAAATTTAATATGATAATGTTAAAAAGAATTGTGCTATACTATTTAATATCAAAATTAATTACTGAAATATATATATATATATATATAATATGGTCTAGATTAAACATGACAAACAATCAAACAATAATTGCCTAATGGAAATATATTTGTCTTTTCTTAGAAATGTTATTGTTTATATGTATATTGTTTTTGTTATGAAAATATCATATATGAATAAATTTAGATTGTTTAGTTAAGTTTCTCATGAATTGTCTAACATAAACTTTTGTATGGTAGATAAAAAATATGATCGTAAATTAATAGATTAAATACACGACTTTGGGTTTAAACTTTTCAGGGTTAAGAATTAATTTTCAGAAGCTAAGGTTTGGGATTTCAAGTACCTTTTAAGCATATGTAGAATTTTAAGATCTAGGATTCAAATTTATATTATTTTGTTAAAGCATTAGTTTTTTTCCTATTCAGTATTAATATAGTTATTACCTTATTATTTACCATATTTAATGTAAAAAAGGAAATAAATTTTTATTGAAGTTTATTCTTTTTTTTCAAAACAGACTTTTCCTTTATTCAATTATAAGTAAACTATTTTGAATTTGGAAATTTTTATACTAGTATCCCTATAAATAAGATTGTGGGAGACAATCTTTTTCTCTACCCTCACATCTTTGGCTTTCATATTCACCGTCTCACCACGTAGTAAAATACGAACCTCTGAAACTCAGTAACGAAGCAAAATGAGCTCGCTCTTAGTGTAGCTAAGCACATGATCGCCACCACGGCCGCGAAAACCTCCAACTTTGTGTTCTCGCCGGCGTCGATCAACGTCATCCTCAGATTCCTTGCCGCCAAGTCTTGCTGATCCACAGCAAATCATATTCTCTCATTACTACAAGCCTCTTCGATTACTGAGCTTAACATATTCTCTCTAACAAAATATTCATACTTTCACTGTCTTGATGGAACTATACTACGTGTGCCTTTATGTACGCCTATTCCTCTTACAGACTCCGTCTTGAAGTCTACCAAGGTTTCAAAGTCCTTGATTTACCATACGAGGAAGAAATTATTTACAAAACAATCGTCATTTCTCGATGCAAATCTGTCTGCCTGATGACAAAGATGGCTATGGAGACATTCATGGGGAATGTGCAGATATTGGACAAGTTAATATTCCAAGGTTTAAATTATGTTTTGATTTTGATGTCTCGGAGGATCTGGAGGGTGTGGGCTTGGAGATGCCATTGGAGAAGATTGTCAACAAGACTTGCATTGAGGTCGATGAAGTGGGAATGAAAGCTGCAGCTGCTACCGCTGTAAATATGAATGGCTGTTTTTTCCTTCCGCAAAAGAAGTACGACTTCGTGCCTGATCATTTGTTTCTCTTCCTCGTCAAAGAGTACATAAGCGGCATGGTTCTGTTCCTTGGTCAAGTTCTTGATCCTTATCCATTGAAATGTCTTCCCAAATCCTTGTAGGCAACTCAATAGGTTGAAGTAATCCAGCTGGAGATAGAGTAGAATACTTATGCGTCTGACAAACTGCACATTCAGACACATACTGCTGCACTCTTGCACGCATACCAGACCAGTAAAACAACCGCTTGATACGACTCAGTGTTTTCAACACACCTGAGAGTCCTCCCAACAAACCATCATGATACTCCTCTAATATCAATGGTATAAACTTCGACCCTTTAGGTAGCACCAACCTCTGTTTGTAAAACAATCTTCCTGCACCTATTGAATAACCAGCTTTAAGAGGTTGTTGATTCCTAAGCTTCTGCAACATCGCCTGTATCTGCGAATCTCCATCAATCTCTGAGTACAAATCCTGAATCTGTAAATTCGCTGGCATTGTCAAGGCCATCAATAAAGAAGAATCTGCCTGAAAATCTGGCTGAACAATTCGAGATAAGCCATCTGCTACCTTGTTCTCACTGCCAATCTTATACTCGATTTCAAAATCATACCCCATTATTCTCGTCAGCCATCTCTGATAATCAAGTGTAACTTCCCTCTGTTCGAGCAGATACTTCAAACTATGTTGATCAGTTCGGACCGTGAACCTTCTGCCCAGCAAATAATGTCTCCACTTCTGAATTGACATCACTATCGCCATCAATTCCCTTTCGTATATGGGTTTCATCTGTGCCTTCTCTGTTAACGCATGACTAAAATAGGAAATAGGGTGTTTGTCCTGCATTAGCACTGCTCCTAACCCAAAACCAGATGCATCAGATTCGATGATAAAACGTTTGGTGAAATCAGGAAGTGCCAATACAGGTGCTGTAATCATCGCCTTCTTCAATGCCACAAACGCATCCTGAGCCATATTCGACCAAGCAAACATTTCCTTCTTCAATAACTCTGTTAGCGGTCGAGCAATCATGCCGTAATACTGCACAAACTTCCTATAGTACCCAGTTAGATCCAAAAACCCTCTCAACTCTTTGACTGTTCTCGGTTTAGGCCATTTCTCTACTGCTGCAATCTTTTGTGGATCAGTGCGTACGCCCTCCCTCGTAATAATGTGACCCAGATACTCAATACTCTGTTGCCCAAACGCACATTTCTTCCTGTTGGCAAACAGACTATGATCTTCAAAGACTTGTAACACCTCAGCCAAATGCCGTTGATGTTCTTCCAAGGTCGAACTGTATATAAGGATATCATCAAAAAATACAAGCACGAATTTCCTGAGAAACTTGCGGAAGACTTCGTTCATTAGTGCTTGGAAGGTTGCAAGAGCATTAGTCAACCCAAAGGGCATGACCATAAACTCATAGTGGCCCTCATGAGTTCGAAATGCTGTCTTCTCAATGTCTTTTTCCTGCATCCTTATCTGATGATAACCGGACCGTAAATCCAACTTGGAAAACCATTTAGAACCATGCAGCTCATCCAGTAATTGGCCAATCATTGGTATTGGAAACTTATCTGGAATTGTTGCACGATTCACTGCTCTAATCCACACAAAACCTCCAACTATTATATTTTCTCTTCACCAACAGAACCGGGCTAGAATACGGGCTCTGACTTGGTCTAATAGCCCCTGACTTCAACATTTCCTGCACACTCTTCTCCATAACTTCCTTGTGAGCCTGAGGATAACGATATGGTCTCACACTTATAGGACCCATCCCTGGTTGTAGGTTAATAGCATGCTCACGACCGCGAAGAGGTGGTAGAGACTTTGGCTCCTCAAAGACATGTTGAAAATGTTGTAAGACCTCCTGTAGCAGTGACGGAATGTCTTCCACCGGCTGAATTGATTTACACAGCCCAGCTGGTGTGTGTAACACAGGATCACCCATCAAAGATACCTTCCTTCCTTCATACCAAAAATTGTATTCATGCTTCTCCCAATCGATCTCACATCTTCCCAAAGTTCTCAGCCATTGCATTCCTAGTATGACGTCCACATTACCCAATTCCAACATAATGAAGTCCACAGTAAAAGTTAAGTCTTGCAACTGTATCTGGACTCTGCTGCAAACACCAGAACCCTTCACAGAAACTCATGTTCCCAAAAGAATATCCAGCGTCCTGTCTGTATCTTGCATCAACTTCAATTGACTTGCTACCGTTGGAGAGATAAAATTGTGAGTAGCACCGCTATCCAACATTACAATGACGTTCGTCTTCTTGATTACTCCTCTCAGTTTGGTAGTAGTCGGATTATCTAACCCCAGTAACGATTGGATAGATATTGTCTTCAGTTCAGGTTGCCAAACAATATCCTCTTCCTCCAACTCTGCTTCGCACTGATCCAACACAGCCATCTCCACTCCATCGATCACCGTTAAGACTCGTAGAGAAGCATTTGGGCATTTATGTTGTCTTGACCACTTCACATCACAAGTATAACACAAACCCAGACGCCTCTTCTCTGCCATTTGTTCTGCAAACAATCTGAACTGAGGTTTCGGATTCAGCTTCTGCTTCTCTTGGCTTGATTGAACCACTGGTGGAGTCTTCTGTTTCCACCCAATGTTAGTGTTGAAATTGGAGTACGATTTACTCATGTTCTCCTGAGACTTCTACGAAGCAAACATCTTGTTCTTCATTTCACGTTGCACCACACTGTATAAAGAGCTTGATTCCATTTGATAAGCCGTAGAGATCATATCAGGTAAATCAATTGGCTTACACATAGTCACCACTTCTCTCATCTCTGGTGTTAAGCTATTCATAAAAATACCTTCTCTTTGCGTGTCAGTCACTCCTACTACTTGTGTAGATAAATCTTCAAAATGATGTATGTACTCCGCTACAGTCCCCGTCTGTTGAACTGCAAAGAACGGCTGACTAGGATCACGCAGTTTCACTCTACTGAACCTTGCAATCAACCTAACTTTGAAATCATTCCAACTCACAAACGGACTCTGCAGGATCTCACTGTTGAACCAACTCAAAACATCACCACTCAGACTCACTGAAACCAACTCAATCTTCATCAGCTCACCATAACCCCCAATTCGGAAAAAACGTTCCGCCAAAGCGATCCACCCGTAAACATCTTCTCCCGAAAAAATCGGAAGCTCTATTTTCCTCAATACACTCTCACGACTATCCATCATCGGAAATCTAACCGTTCCCTCCGAATCTCTATAGCTACGGCCAGGTTCCAAGTTAGAGATCGGTACCTGATGTTCTCGTGAAAGGACGATCGGACTCTGATGTGTGATCACCTCCTCCATCGGACGCTTATCAAGCTTTTTCAAGATCGCCTCAAACTTCAGATCCAGTCTCTGCTCTAGCTCGGTCATCGAAGATCGAATCTCTTCGATACTTCCTCTCATCTGTGCGCTCGTCTCGCGTTGCTCCGCTACTTGCGCCGAGAGCACGTCGATATTCCCCGACGGAATCGTCGGTCTCGTCATCGTGATTCATCGCGATCGTTCTCTCCAGATCGCTCACCGCAACCAATTTGATAAGAACTTTGGTGTATATTCAAGAATAACCGCCCAACCACCCCTCTTAATCTCCACAGGCGGAGGATTAAGCCAAGTATAATCTTGTATCTCTCTTGAGATCACAAGCCAATGACACTACCAAATGTATGCGTAACCGTATTGTAATCCTATTGGGTCCTTTTATACATAAGGCCCAAGTACATTATTATTCGATTAATGAAAATATCTTCTTTCTTTAACTCCAAGTAACTCCTTCATTCTTCAATATCTTCACGCCTTACTCTTCTCGCTCTCCTTGTGTATACACGTAATGGCCTATCATGTGTATATCAGTTTTTTAGATTTCTTGTAAGTTGAAAAATGGCTAATTGAACTTTGTTTTACATGAGTTCTAGCGTTTGATTTGATATTTGCATGCTTCGGAAACTGTTCTTGCTCTGAGTCCAGCTCTTTATCAATTGTAGCTTTGATTGATTGCTGTATGTGAACTTTTTTTTGCAGCATGTGATGCCTCCTTATGGAACTCCACCTCATCCGTACGTTACAATGTATCCCCCAGGTGGCATGTACGGCCATCCTTCAATGCCTCCGGTAACAATATTTGATTTCTATGAGCTATCTATTGAAATGGTGTGACTGTTGATCATTTCTTTCGTTATGTATCAGGGGTCTTATCAATATAGCCCCTATGCTATGCCTTCTCAAAATGGAATGGCCGAAGCTTCTGTGAGATTGCGTCTCATAATTTTTAATTTTTTTTTTATTGTGGGATCATAACTGAGAGGTTCTTTTTATGAAGGGGGATACGAGTGAGGGTGATGCTACTAAACAATCTGAAGTGAAGGAAAAATTTCCGATCAAAAGATCAAGAGGAAGCTTGGGAAGTCTCAACATGATTACATGAAAAAACTCTGGAGCATCCGCTAATGGCGGTCGTTTCCAACTGCGAAAGAAGTACGACTTCGTGGCTGACCATCCGTTTCTCTTCCTTGTCAAAGAATACAGAAGCGGCCTGGTTATGTTCCTTGGTCAAGTTCTTGATCCTTCTATGCATTAAGTTTGTTTCGAAAGTACTATTATTATTACTCTTTTGTGGATTCCAGTGACCATTTGAAACTTTTATCCCAAGTTTTCAAAAACAATCAAATATGACTTAATAATAAATGTTGTATTGATATCACAAATCTTGAAAACCCCTCCTAATAGTTTTACCTAGGTCCAAGAACATGATCTGAACTACTTTTTGTCACTTGTTCCTTGCGTCATTGATCTCATAATCTTTCAGATTTCTAAGAGAAACCGAAATGGTCTAAACACCAAATTGTAAAAGAAAAGTCATTCATGTTCTTCTACTTTCTTTTACACATAACATAAAAGTTACTCAATATCATGAGGACATCTGCTTTCGACTATTTCTTGAACCTGTTTCACATGCGCGTGGTGATTAGACGTGTGTTTTATAATAGAACTACATTTGCTGGAAACATTTAAATTAACTTTGGCAAATACAACTAAGAAAAACTAAAAGAAAAAGAATATACTTTCGTCCCATTTAATTACTTGAAGAAAAATTCTTCATGAACTGCATTTTTTTCAGAATTAGTTTGAACCTTTTATAAGCATGTGATACCCCAATTAATCAAAAAGAAAAGACTAAATAATCTTGGTGATAAAAATGTTTGACATGAGGTGCTTGTTGATGAAGAGATCCAAAAGAAAAGAAGAAGCATGTATGTTTTACTAAGTGGCAGAAAGCAAACCACGAGGAGCATAAACAAGATCGGTCACCCAAGACTTTCTCACACCGGCTTCAGATTGATCTTCCGGCAAGTTTTTGGCCGAAATTTGGTGAGAGAGCAATGATGCAATCTAGCAAGCATTGCAACATGGGGCACACCATAATAAATAGGTTTGAAATTTTGAACATAACTATTTTTTACCGTTTGTTACCTTTCACAAATGCAAAATATGATGTAAAATATGAATATATTAACATCTTTTTGGCAATGAGAATTAGATATCCATGTGGCATGGCCACACAAATGGGTTAAATTTGAGTTTGGTAGGTTTTGAATCTCAGGTGCTTAGCATCTTTCCAAGCCCACAATACCACTAGACCATGCTTGTATGGTTGAAATTTAAAACTTAAATTAGACTTTGACCCGCGGACTCGCGCGGTTATATTTTTCAAAAATATGTTTATGTTTGTTTTTATGTCAATAATATAAGAGATATGCAAAATATCCGAATATGAAGAACCGAACCGATCTTGATCCGAAAAAGGAGTACCAAACTCAAACCGAAATTGATTAAATATCTGAATTATTCAAAATTTTGGTTTTTGGAGAACCGAAACCGAATCCGATCCGAACCGAACTATTCCGGGTACCCGAATGTATCCGAAATATATTTATATATTTATATATATTTATTATTTTTAGATTTAATATATAAAAACATCTAGAATATATATGATACTTTTAAGATGGTTTAAATACTTGAAAATATATACAAATAATCAGTAGTAAATATATAAATAGTAAAAGTATACTTAAAACTCCAAAAATACTTATAAAATAATTATTGATTCTCAATACAAATATTTGAACTAAAATATTTTATATGTTAAGTTTAAGTATTCTGACATATGTTATTAAAATTTATACTTAATATATTATTTTGTTTATAGTTTTTGAGAAATTTAAAGTATATAAATATATAATGAATTTTAAAAATAATTTAAATGGGTTATCCGAACTCGAACCGAACCCGCAAAAATCTGAAGCGAACCCGAACTGAAATTTAGAAATATTCGAATGAGGCTGAAATTTATGACCCCGGAAACCCGATACCCGAAACCCAAACAGACCTGAACCGAACCCGATTAGGTATCAGATAGATAGTTTCTCATAATATAATGGACTTCCAAATTTTCTTAAAAATATAAGTCCATTACTTTTTTTTCTCTTAATATACTGCTATCCATGTTTCCAAATAAACATATTTCTTAAAACTACAATCTATGTTTCCAAACAAACCTCTTTTTAAAAACTGCAATCCATGTTTCCAAACAAACTGTTTTTTAAAACTACAATCTATGTTTACAAACAAACTTTTTTAAAAAAATTGCTATACATGTTTTCAAACAAACCTAATTTGTACTTGAGTTTTAATAAGATAGATATAAACTTATACACATGAAACAAAAATAAAAATGACATTTTTCATAAATAATTTTTATCTAAGTTTTCAATATTTGAATTAAAAAATCTATATAGAATATTGATTGGATTTTTAAAATCAAAACTTAAATTTTAGAAATTTAATTAAAATAAATAAGGAAGAAAATTTTAAATAAAATTATATAAAATTTAAAATATATAAATTATGGATGTAATTTTAATTGTTATTTAAAAATTTGTAAATTGTTTGCTTTAAATCCAAATCCTTTCATATTTTATTCATTAGGATAATTAAGAAAATCTTATTCACTAAGATAGTATAAATCTTTCAAATTATCAAATCTTTTGGATAGTATAAATATTTTCAAATTAATAAATATTTTCATTATTTTATTCATTAGGATAATTAAGAAAATCTTATTCACTAAGATAGTATAAATCTTTTCACTATTTTATTCACTAAGATAGTATAAATCTTTCAAATTAATAAAATAGACTACTTTTGGTTTAAATTTATATTTCCAGTTTAGAATTTAATTTTCTCAAGTTAAGTTTAGCATTCCTAATTTCTGCTGATTCTGTTTAAAAAAGATACACTATTTTTGGCTTTAAATTTATATTTCCAGTTTAGAATTAAATTTTTTCAAGTTAAGATTCATTTAAATTAAATTTTGATTATTTTTTTAATGTTATTAACTTATTATTAACCCTATTTAATGAATAAAAAGGAAGTGAATATTTATTTAAGATTTTTTTCCTTTAAAAAAACAATTTTCCTTTTAAGTTTTTAAGTAAACTATTTTGAATTTGGAAATCTATATTACAAGCTTTATGTAAATAAGATTGTGGAAGATAAGTCTTTTACCTACCTTCATCCTAACCTCTGCTTTCGTAGTTACCGTCTCACCACGCCTTAAAAATATGGACCTGCAAACATCGGTAGGGAAGCAAAACGAGATCGTTCTGAATTTTGCTAAGCATGTGATCGCCACCACTGACGCGAAAACCTCCAACCTCGTGTTTTCACCTGCGTCAATCAATGTCATCCTCAGCTTCCTCGCTGTCAAGTCAGGCGGATCTACTGCAAATCATATTCTCTCTTTACTGCAAGCTTCTTCTATTACTGAGCTTAATGCCGTCTCTTCCAAGGTCATAACTGACGTCCTAGCCGACAGCACCGCAACCGGCGGTCCAACGATCTCGGTGGCTAACGGCGTCTGGATGGACAAGTCTCTCCCTGTCGAGCCTTGTTTCACAAGTCTCGTAGAGAATACGTACAAGGCTAATTTCAACCAAGTTGATTTTGGCACAAAGGTATAACTTTTCACACAACCTAACTCTAGTGTCTGAAACCAAACTAGTCTTCTAAAAATCAGTTTAACCAACTAGCTAGGACGGCCCAGTGGTCTTGAGGGAGCTTCGGCCCCAATGCGGACCCGGGTTTCGAATCCAACTGGCCACCAGCTGGCTCCTTTAAATGGTAAGATATGTGAATGCTGCAGGCCTTGTGGAATTACTATTTGTTTTGTTTCTGATATCTGGATTTTTGGGATTGAATCAAAACAAATACAGGTTGAATTTTTTGCCCACCTTTGAAACCACATATATTGATAGCTAGCTTTTCTATGTTTTTGTTTTTGGTTTTGAAAGGCTGATGAAGTGGTTGAAGAAGTAAATGCATGGGTCGAGAATCAGACAAGAGGACTCATCACTGATCTCCTAAGCTTTGCTTCTCCAGAGACTGATCTCATATTTGCTAATGCTCTCTTCTTCCATGGAAGATGGGATGAAGAATTTAATCCATCGCTAACAAAAGATTCAGACTTTCACCGTCTTGATGGAACTAAACTACGCGTGCCTTTCATGTCCGCATACGCCTCTTACAAACACCGTCTTGAAGTCTACCAAGGTTTCAAAGTCCTTCATTTACCATACAGAGGAGGAAGCAATTATTTAGAAGACAATCGTTTCTCGATGCAAATCTGTCTGCCTGATGACAAAGATGGGTTGCATGCAATGCTGGAGAGCCTATCTTCTTGTCGTGGTTTCTTGAATGGCTATATTCCTGGCCAGTGTGTAAGTATTGGAGAAGTCAAGATTCCAACGTTTAAATTCGGTTTTGATTTCGATGTCTCAAAGGCTCTCAAGGGTTTAGGCTTGGAGACGCCGCTGGAGAAGATTGTCCACAAGGCTTGCATTGAGGTCGACGAAGTGGGAACGAAAGCTGCAGCTGCTACCGCTGTATCTTTTTGTGGAGGTATTTTACGTCCGCAAAAAAAGTACGACTTTGTGGCTGACCATCCGTTTCTCTTCCTTGTCAAAGAGTACAGAAGCGGCCTGGTTCTGTTCCTTGGTCAAGTTCTTGATCCTTCTATGCATTAAGTTTGTTACCAAAGTACTATTGATATGAAATAATAATAAATATTATATGGGTGTCTCAAATCTTGAAAACCTCTCCAATAGTTTCATCCAAGTTCAAGAACATGGTTATGATGATCCATATTATTTAGTTCTGAACTGCTTTATTTTACTTGTACCTTACGTCATGATCTCACAATCTTTCACAATTTTTAAGAGAAACCAAAATGAATCTAAACACCAAACCGTAAAAAGAAAAGCCATTCATCCTCTTTCTACGTTCTTTTAAGCATAACTTAAAACTTACTCTTGAGAAAAGTGCAATGTTATTAGGACATCTGCTTAGATGTGTTCTGTAATAAAACAAGGTTTAAGACAAAATGTCAACTTTGCTGTAAAATATTTAAATTTTGGCATATATGAATATACAACTAAATAATAATCTTGGTGATAAAAATGTTTGACATGAGTTGCTTTGTTCTCTTTTATCACGATGAAAAGATCCAAAAGAAAAAAAAACATCTATGTTCTTACTAAGTGGCAGAAACCAAATCAGGAGGAACAGAAGCAAGATCAAGAACCCAAGACTCTCTCACACCAGCTCCACATTGATCTTCCTGCAGCTTCTTAGCCGGAATCTGATGAGAGAGCAAGCCCGCAACATCTTCTTTCTCAACCCACCTGACCGCATTACACCCGTAGTCCCGTCTCTTGAACAAGTCGTCATTAACCTTCTCCAAATACGCCACACTCAAACCGTACGCATCGCTATACATAGTCAAACACACGACAACCTCATAGTGCTTAGTCTTTCTTCTCTTCTGACCTGTATCTGTCTCTGAGTAGACAGCCCAGACCGAGCCTTTCATGGGATATACTTGGTATACTTCTCGTGCAACCCTCTCGCAGTTGACAACGTGAGAGAAGAGTTTCACATGCTCGATCAAAGCTTTCTCTGAAACACGGAACCTCCCACAAGAGCTGTTCTTCATCCAAGAGATGAGTTTCTCGCTCTCGTAATCCAACCAGCTTATCCACACCTTGAAAGGGTTCACAGAGACGACTTCATTTACCAAACAGTAACACCGAGGCACGTTGTCATCGTATACCGCCCAAACCTGCCCTTTCTTGAAGCTCCTCGGCATCTTCTCTTTATCAAAATCATACAATTCAGAATCCTCATCTTCCACTATCTCACCTAACTCCTTGTGGTTTGTTTTCTTCTTCTTCTTCTTCTTATTCTTTAAAGCTTCTCGCTTACCATTCTCCTTGTTAGTACTCATCTCCATCAAAGTTTCATCACCTGAAGAGATCTCCTGCGTCTCCCTTCCCATCTTTGCTTCTGTAATGATGTTTTTCTGTTTATTTCTCTTTAGCACTGATTGCATTTCTGCTAAAGTCATCATCCCTTCATCCAAACTCTTAGTTGCATCCAAAGCTTCTGCCTCCTCCACCCGCACTCCTCTTAGACTCTCACTACCCTCACCAACACGCTTCTTCCTCTTCCTACTATAAGTTATAATCTTGGAAGTACAAACGGCCGAAAACGTCGACGTTTCACCACAAGTAGCAATCTCGCCCTGAATCCTAACCCTCAGCTTCATATCATACTCACTCCTCCTAACCCTATCTTCCAAAACCTTAAAAGCCTCATTCACAAGCCTAAACCCTTCCTCACACCCAGCATACGGATTCTTATCAGGATGCAACACCAAAGCTAGCTTCCTGTACTGTGGCTTTATGGCGTTCATATGAGAGAAAGGATCTACCTTTAGAATCTTGTACCACTCCGGGGCATCTCCGGAAGCGGAGATGATGGTTTCGAAGGCGGTGACCATGGAGGATACGCCTTCCGTGTTCGGAGACAAGATGAGGGCTTTGCGCGCGTGGTTTAGGGCTGATGTCAAGTCGCCGGAAGTGAATGAGGATTCCGCTAGGGTTTTGTGGTGTGTCGCTTCGTTTACGGTGTCTGGGTCTGGTTCCGGAGAAGCCATTGCGGTGGAGACGGAGACTGCCTTCAAAGACTTTCAACTTTGAAAGAGGGCTAAAACAGAGCTCTGTTTCTTCTTTATTTCATTTCTCACCCTTATGTCTTTCTTTATTTATATTTCTCACCCTCTTAGTTTTAATTTTATCTCCTAAGCCTATATACTTCTTGGGTTAACCCATATGTAGTCCTAATAATTGGAAATTTCTAGATTAGTACAAGTATTCATTCACTTACATAAGATATATAATTCCAGCTATATATAGTTTATTTGCAATAATAGTGTATAGATTATACATATTTAAAATGGTTATGTCGATCCTGATGAAAAAAATACTCCCCCCCCCCCCACCCCAATAAGTCAATGAATATAATTCTATCAATATATTTTTCCTAACCATAAACTTATTGTTGATAGCAATTCAACTTTATGCATTAAAGTAGATCTTTGTCGTGAGCTAGCTGAGTGTTCAGTTCATCTTGTAGGTAACGTAACTCTCGCTGGGTGTTTATAAAATTGGTGTGAGTGTGTGATAAAATGGCTAGCAATGAGATGCAGAAATCAAGTTCAGATAAGGAACCTAAAACGCCTCCTCCTCCTTCTTCACAGGTTTTGCCATTGCCCTTCTCTACTTCCACATCATAAGAAAACTTTAATTTGCAACATTCTGTCTTTGCAGGAACCTTCTTCCGCTGTGAGTGCTGGCGTGGCTACTCCAGATTGGTCTGGTTGACAGGCGTATTCTTCTATGCCGCCTCATGGTTTTGTAGCATCAAGTCCCCAACCTCACCCTTACATGTGGGGGGTTCAGGTAAACTCTCTGTTTCTACTTTCATCGGCTTTCATCCTGATGTGTATATCAGTTTTTTAGATTTCTTGTAAGTTGAAAAATGGCTAATTGAACTTTGTTTTACATGAGAGTTCTAGCGTTTGATTTGATATTTGCATGCCTCGGGAACTGTTCTTGCTCTGAGTCCAGCTCTTCTTTATCATTGTAGCTTTGATTGATTGCTGTATGTGAACTTTTTTTGCAGCATATGATGCCTCCTTATGGAACTCCACCTCATTCGTACGTTACAATGTATCCCCCGGGTGGCATGTACGGCCATCCTTCAGTTCCTCAGGTAACGATATTTGATTTCTATGAGCTATCTATTGAAATGGTGTGACTGTTGATCATCTCTTTCGTTCTGTATCAGGGGTCTTTATCAATATAGCCCCTATGCTATGCCTTCTCAAAATGGAATGAATGGCCGAAGCTTCTGTGAGATTGCGTCTCATAATTTTTAATTTTTTTTTTTTATTGTGGGATCATAACTGAGAGGTTCTTTTTATGAAGGGGGATACGAGTGAGGGTGATGCTACTAAACAATCTGAAGTGAAGGAAAAATTGCCGATCAAAAGATCAAGAGGAAGCTTGGGAAGTCTCAACATGATTACAGGAAAAAACTCTGGAGCATCCGCTAATGGAGCTTACTCTAAAAGGTGGCATGTAACTTGCTTGAAAATTGATCCAATCTAAAGGGTTATGGAAGACTCTAAAACTGATGGTTAAAGTCGGATTTTTATTTTTGTTCTGGTTACAGTGGGGAGAGTGCTTCTGATGGTTCAAGTGAAGGAAGTGATGCAAACACTCAAAATGTAATCAGCCTTTTTCATTATACTCATATTTTAGTAAAAAATATCATGGTTTGTTGCGGTTGATAAGTGCTATGATTATATTATGATTTGTGATTCTGATTTGCTTTTGAATCCTTGTAGAACTCTGGATCTGGACAACACGACGGGAAGGATGGTTGGTTTTATGATCATTTCTTTGTTTCTCCTTCATTTGTATCATGTGACTAGCACCTTGAAAGCTGCTTGTCTCGGCAGAGGCGGAAGCAGTCTAATAGGGAGTCTGCTCGAAGATCCAGGTTACGCAAACAGGTATCGCTTTTCAAAACTTAAATCACCTCCATGTGAGCAAATCATGGACATGGTTCTGTGTGTGTTTCAGGCCGAATGTGATGAACTTGCACAACGCGCGGAGGTGTTGAATGAAGAAAACGCAAGTCTCAGAGAAGAGATCAACAAGCTGAGAAGCCAGTGCGAAGAGCTCACCTCTGAGAATACCTCTCTCAACTCAAGGTATAAAAAGAAATTAAGTTAGAGGCAATCAACCAAACAGTAACTAAGTTTATAGTATTGGTTTGGTTCTTGCAGGACCAACTTTTATCATTCCATACACTTGAAGGCGTTAACATGGACAAGGACGAGCAAGAACCACCAGACACCAATCAAACAGGCGTCGCAGAGACAAAGGCTGATTCCTACAAAGACTCGAAGTGAAAAAAGGGAACATCAAAACCAATTCCTAACACAATGTAAAAGTAGCAGCAGCAACAACAACAACCCTCGGCGGTTTTTTGCTAACAGATGGTTGTAGGAGTTTTAGGTATCAGAGAGAGAGAGTAATGTGTAATGTGTAAGTACTAAAGTAGCTTTTGTCTGTATCAAATGTAAACATGCGACTGCTTGAGCCTAACCCTTACAAGTCCGAATCTTTAAACGATGTCGTTTCACCTATTATTGGTCAACAACAAAAGTCGGTTAATACTTGAACCGCGTAGGTCAAACCGGCAAAGTTGAAAAAAAAAAAGAGGAATAATAAAAAAATCAATATTCGTAATAAAAGGATCAAAATTAATCAAGCCTTTTGTCCACGCAAATTATAAGCTTCTTCGCCGGAGACCTATATATATATATTATAAAGCTCGTCTCCTTGGAGACACTTTCTTCTTCATCGTCGCCGGTTTAGGGTTTTCGTTGGTTTAGCGTATTTCTTCTGCGGCTTTTACTTTCAGAGATCACCTTACCTTGCCCCCACCATCCCTCTCATCGAAGAATTCATAAAGGTTAAGTTTTTTTTTTTAAATCTTTATTCCTCTATTTTATCTATAATCCTGTGAATTTGGTGTTTCTTTTAGTCGAGATTGAAGAAAATTGCTTTGCTTTTGAGTAGAATTGTTTCGTTTTATATTCTGAAAAGGAAAAAAAAGAAAATTGTGTACTTTGGAAAACTGTGTGTTAAGAGTTAGGATCTGCTTTTTTTTTTGTTTGTTTGTTTAGTCTTCTGTAATGGTACTTGTTGTTGGTTAAAAATGTTACAACACGAACACAAAAAGCTTTGTCTAAGACTGCATAATCATGACAGCTTTGGATAAAGGTCCTGTTTATATGTTGGTCTGTTTACGCTATTGAAGGTTTGAATTTTTGGGTTTGTCTTGTCGTGCAGGGACACGTTTTGTGGAAAAAAAATTAAAAAAAAAAAAACTGGAGAAGAACGGTGACATTTGTTCTCTGTGATTACTTCTACTTTTCTAAGAGTCAAGGCACCAAAGATGAAGACAAGTCAGCCTGGTTAGTCTCAAGCTTTTCTGATGAGCTTATTACCGATCTATGTACTCTGGATTAGTTATTGTATTTGCTATTTTGCATCCTCTTATTGTGACTTCTTTCCTTTCTTGTAATCTCTATGGTTGTTGGATATATTTGATTGGCCTGAGAGTGTAAGGGGATTTTGCTGGTAGAAGCAAGAATCATCCATTTTTCTAATTGTTATTGCATACTCTATCTGTTCTCCTCATGTTGTACTTACCTTTTGTATCAATACTGTTGTTTCTACTGAGCATGATGCTTTGCTGGAAAACTCATTTCATATAGTTAACTTTCTGATGGTGTGTGTTTGCGACTTGGGTTATTGCATGATGATAGTTTTTTTATTTTATGCTTCTTTACTCTACTTTGAGATTATATTCCTTGTGAACCTTAGATACTTATATACGGTCACTGTTTTTTTTTTTTCATATCTGACGCACACCCCTTCTTCCTTGCAGCTTTTTTCCATGATGTTGTTGTGTTGCCGTCTTCAGAACTGCTAGAGATTTAGATTTGTTAGCTGAGTTACTGTTCAAGTTTTTAAGTTCAGCGTTGCTAGCAGATAGAAATGGAATCCAACATCGTCAAGGTATCGGATAGTAGTTTTAAAGATGGACTTGGAAAAAAAAGAAAGCATCCCTCGTACTATACTTCATATGATTCTGGAAGGTCGACTGCTAAGCTGCAATGCGTACTCTCACCTAACGGTTCAACCGGAAAACTTGATAAAAGTAGAAACGAAGTTAATGTTTCTGAGAATCACTCTGGGAAGGCTCTGGTCAGATACTACTCTTACTTCAAGAAGACGGGAGTGCCAAAGCGTGTAATGCTCTACGAGAACGGCGAATGGATCGATTTGCCTGAGAGTATTATTTGCGCCATCAGGAATGATCTTGAAGCAAAGAGAGCTGCTATTGAGGTGAACTGTTCCGGTCGCCATTTCGTTCTTGATTTCTTACACATGCATCGACTGGACTTGGAAACTGGTGTGAAAACACACCTCGCGTGGATTGACATTGCTGGAAAATGCTTTTTTCCTGACAATGTGGGAGGAGAAGATCTTGAACAACATGGTCAATGTGAGATCAAGCTGCACCTTGAGATTGATATCAACGGTGGGAAATCACCGAAGCTGAAGTTGAACAGTGCGGATAGCTGCAGCCTTGAGCTTGATGAAGATGATGTCCAGAGGTGGGACGACGAGACAGAAGCTAGTATGTTCTCTGGTGTCAAGCCTGCTGAGGAGGAAGACCTCGATGTAGACGCTGTCAGAGAAAAGTTTGTTTTGGGTATGGCCGCTCTAGGACATGTAGAGCTTCTTGATGCGTATCGGTTCTCAGGTGACGTCGCCAAAGATCGTCAATCTCTTTTCAAGAAACAAGCTGACATCACTAAGCTAAGCCGAGGAGACGCCAACGTTAGATACGCTTGGCTTCCTGCGAAGAAGGAACTGTTATCTGAAGTGATGATGCATGGACTTGGAGTCTGTGGAGATCTAATCAAAAAGTCAAAGTATGGTGTGGGAGTTCACTTAGCTGCTGCAAACTGCCCTTACTTCAGGTTTTTTTCTTTCTCCCTCTTATCTCTGTTGCTATTGTTTAGTTTTTTTTTTCTGTTTAAGCAAATGTGTAAGATGTTGTTATAACAGTGCTACACATTGTGATGTTGATGAAAACGGTGTGCGTCACATGGTTTTGTGCCGTGTGATAATGGGGAACATGGAGCCACTTGGTGGCGATAGAGCGCAGTTCGTTACTGGTGGAGAAGGGTATGATAATGGAGTTGATAATGTCTCGAGTCCGAAGCATTATGTTGTCTGGAACATGAATATGAACACTCATGTTTATCCAGAATTTGTAGTTAGCTTCAAGCTGTTGTCTATCCCCAATGCTGAAGGTGATTTCTCCTTCACATAATCATTTCCATAAAAAAAAAAAAAAAATCTACTGATGACGCATTGAAGGGGAGACAGCATATAGATCTTGCAGCAAGATCAGCTATTCTGAACCGTGTCATCTTGTGACCTCTGGGGGTGGTAGCATATTTCATCGTCCCCGGGGTCCACGGTCCAGTGAGATGGTTATGGCTAAATGCATATGAGTATTTCGACCATTGCATTTTTTTGTTTTATGCAGTAGTCAAAACTAGATTACATATACTGTCTTTGCAGGGAATTTACTTTCTGCTGCTCAGAGTAAGCATGAGAGTTCAGAGCTCACCTTGGAAGGAGCCAAAGGTTCTCTCTCCAATGTGAGTTTCATTGTCTTAAGCGGTTAGTGTGTATTGAGACTTAAAAAACATTAATGCGGCTTGTTTGTTTGAAGCAGGAGCTAGGAAGTGGAAACAAGAGTACAGGTTCCAGAACTAGGAGGCCCAGCTCTAATTTGATGCCTTACTCTCTGCTCTTTAAGGCAATCTCAAGCAAAATTGCTCAGAAAGACATGGACTTGATCACTGCTTATTACCAACAACTTAGGGTATGTAGCAGTAAAACTATTCGAGTCCTTGCTTTTATTTTTACCCATGTCATTGTTTTTTTTATCCAATCTGTGTGATCTTGGCAGGAGAAGAAGATATCGCGAGAGGGATTCTCGAAGAAGCTGCGGATGATTGTTGGAGATGATCATCTTCTGAAAACCACCATTACAGCTCTTCAACGCTTGCCACACACTGCTGTGAAAATGGAACTGATCACAGGTGGCTGTTAAAGATGGGGATAGAAAAAATGTGTCGACTTCTTCGTGCTTGTCTGACTTTATAATAAGATTTAAAGACAAAAGGAACTTGTTCCGCTTAGTTTTCTCTGTCAAAAGAATCTCCATTGTTCTGATATTTTCTCAATTTGAATTTGTCTTTATTGATCAACAGCTTATGTTCTTTGTTGGTCATCAGACCTGGCTTTACTCAAATAGTCAAAACTTAAATCATCACATATACTTCTTCTACACAAATTATCAATGACATGAAAGTGTTAACTCTTTACAACGCTTGTTGCTGGGTTTTTATAGAAGAGAGAACAAAAGAGCATTGTTTTAAGAATGCTTTATGAGAAGCTTGGGTGAGCTCCGGTGTCAGACGACGGATCCCATCCCGGCGGTTTTATATTGGGCCAATCTCCACGGCAACCTAGCCTTATGTACAGACTCTTCTTACCTTCAACAAAACATAACCACCCATTTAACGCTATCAGATTAATCATCAAAACTGACACAATTTGTTTCTTCTGTTTATTTACCTGGAAGTCCCTTGTCTGAGATGATCAGTTGCTTGAGTGCACTTAATGAGGCCTGAGCCACGCTCTTGGCATGCGTCGGGTCCCAACCCTGGAGCTTCACCACCACGTCTGCGTTTGAATAGCCAATCTCCCTCTCTTGCTTGTTTCGCCTCGCTTCTTCTTTAGCTGATTCTTCATCTACATTCAGAAACAATCTTTGATGTGTAAGCAAATGATCATTCTGTTTTGTTGTTGTTAAGGGTCACATGCAGAGAGAAATGACCTGTAGCTTCAGTTTGTGATACCCAGACTGTAAATCCAGAGTAAAGGTGCCTCCACTTATCAGCTCTCCCAGCAGCTCCATGCTTACCTCCCAAAGTTGAGACAACAGTACGGACATGGCTGCTCAAGCTTTCTAAAACAGAACTCTCTGCTTCAGCTACAGAATCCACCCCTTCTGCAAGAATCCCTAAAAAATAAAGAACACAAAACAAAGGGTCCTGAGAAGTGAGTTAAAACAACAAGATAATCATATTCTAAAGGCAGAGAGGCTCACAAGAATCAATTGTTTGCTTCGAAAAGCTCTCCAGCAACTCCATTGAGTCTAGAGGACTATACCTGCACCTCACATCTAACTATATAAGACTCTATAAACATCTGTCACAACACTAATTCAAGCTCTTGATCCATACCCAAGACCAACCGCTAGCTCCCGACACACTTTCTGGTTAATCTCAGTTGAATCCCCAACAACGTAGATCGACGCCCCTTTAAGAAGCTGCATCATCCCAGCAGTCAAAGACTCCCAAGACTCAACAACATCAGGCCACTTCAACTCCCCATCCACCTTCTTCATGTTCACAACCAACTGATCTTCATCTATGTACCTGCTCTGATACAAAAACAAAAAAAATCAAAACTTCATCCCTTAAAAAAAAAAAAAGAAAAAAACCTCAAAATACAAGATCTTACTTACCATATGGTTTCGGAGGGCATGATTTTTTCAAATAGCTGGTTAGTCTCGAGAAGCGTTATCAGCAAGCCGTTACGCTTCTCTTTAACATCTAAAGATGTTCCATCTGCGTCCACAGATATATCCTTTGGAGAAAGCGTCTCGCCTGTCTTCAACCTCAGTCTCAGCTCCACCTCTTTGCCACCATCTGTGAACTGCATTATACTCTCAAAAAAACATAATTGATTCAGTATCATGGTGAATATTGAATAAAGTGAAATGAATTGATTGATTAACCAAAGTTTGTTACATCAACGTATATATAAATACACCGGTTAAGTAAAGGGAAGCTTAAACCAGTGTGGTTATTTAGTTAACCATAGTAAACCAGAAGTAACCATATCTAATAGTGAACATTGTCAATCTATAAGCACTATTACTAAACAACCATCAGCAACAGTAATCATATCAAAATTCAATCGCCGAAGATCACCTCGTAATCGAGAGTGGTGGTGGATACGGCGGATAAGCAGTTACACGAGAAGCTATTGAACCTGCCGCCGGCGGTAGCATTCTGAGAGAAACAATGGAACTCACGGTGTCGAAGGCTATGAAATCCCCTGAGAACGCGAGGCGAGGAACGAATCCGAGTGGGAGAAGAGAGGGACCGTTGACCGGCGGTGAAAGGGGTTAGGGAAGGAGAGTAGAAGATTGTAGCTGAAGAAGGTAAAGCAGCCATTGATGGTGTGATTTCAAAACTACTACGCGGATAAGAGAAAGAGAGGAAGACTGATCGTTGATATGGGCCTAGGCCCAAACGTTAGAGTCCAATTATAGGCCCATATACCAATATTTTGGAATGGAAGGTATAACACAAAAAAAATAAATGAAAAATGAATTAACAGCACAGAACCGGTTATAAACAGCACAGAACCGGTTATAAACAGAGGCATTTTAGAATTGGTAATAACCCCTACGCGGCGGTTTTGTATTGGGTACTTGTAAAAGAGAAAAGGAATCCAAAACCCGTCTCTCTCTTGATCGCTTTCTTTTCATGCATGTCCTTTGGCGATCGATCCAAGCTACCTCCTCCTCTTCCAAATCCGTGGATGAAATCACCGAAATCTGCGGTCGATCGGTGGTAGCTCTCTTCATCGGCGATCGATTGGTAAAATCAGCAAGGGAACGACTCTACCCTTATTCGCCGAAATCAGCAAAAAAAAAAAAAATGGAGAAAGCAATCGAGATCGAGAGAGAACGAGTTCTTCTTCCACATCTCTGTCCTTCTTCCTCCTCACACAGTTTCGACGCTCTCTCTGTAAGATTTTCATCTCTCTCGATCTCAAGGCTACGGGTGCTGGATTGTTCTCGATCTACATTTTTTTTTTAGACTTTTGAGTTTTTGATAGTGAATTAATTATTTGATTTGAGCTCTGTGTACACTTGATTTAAGGACCATCTCTCAATTCCAATATGAAGATCTTCTCTTTTTAGATTTTCTGATTAATTGTCTGTGAATTAATATGGATTAACGTGATATCCGATGGCTTCAAGTTCAGACAACAATCGTGGTATTGAGTTTTATCTCACGTCATTAGTCAGATACGTTTGATGATTATCTCAATGTAAGCCTATTTATTTTATTTTATTTTGGTTTTGGGTATTGTTTGATTCTATAGTTGAACTGAGTTTTGTTTGTTTTGTCTTTCAGGATCCAAGCATCAAGGAATTGGCTGAGCAAATTGCCAAAGATCCCACCTTTACTCTGTACCAAGTGCATCAAGCTAAGTCCAAACGTGTCACTGGCAAGTGGTTAGTATACTTGTCTTTTAATGCATGTTAGAAACGGTTTAGGTTTGGAATTAAATGGACTTTAGTGTGATGTGGTCGTGTCTGAGTTTGAGTTAAATGGACATTAACTGTTTATTGGTTAGACATAAATTGTGTCCGAGCCAGTATTGTGTCAATTGTTAGAGAGTGATTATGGTAGGTGTGCTTTACAATAACTGTGTATTAGTAATTGGTAATGAGCAAAAGGCCATAGCGTTTTGGAAGAGAATTGCTTTTTATTTTGCATCAAGTCCCAAGCTTGTCGGTTTGTCAAAGAGAGAGCCTGATAACTGTAAACAAAGGTGAGGGAAAATTAATGAGGGTGTGTGCAAGTTTGTAGGCTGCTATGAAGCTGCAGTTAAACAAAAATCCAGTGGCCAAAGTGAGGATGATGTTATGAAGATGGCACATGCGATTTTCTTCAATGACCACAAGGTAAAAATTCACACTTGAGCATGCATGGTTAGAGCTTCGCCATGATCAGAAATGGTGTGGAGTTTCTAAAGAAAATTTGAAGTCTAAAAGAAGAAAGATTGATGATCAATCTGCACAATCATCAACCAGTGTGCCTGTTGGGGAAGAAGAAGCAGTTGGTCGGCCAGCTGGTGTTAAAGCGGCAAAGGCGAAGAACAAACGCTCTGTGAGCAAGGAGGAAGGAGTAGTGGATTTTCAGAAGATGTGGGAGATAAGAGAGAGAGACTATGTTATGAAAGACAAGCTTAACAAGCAAAAAATACTTGATAGCCTCATTAAGAAGATAGAGCCACTTACTGAGACTGAAATTGCTTTGAAGAACAAGCTAATTAATGACATGTTAGCAAGTTAGGTTGTGTTTAATGACTAAGTTTGTTTCAGTTTAATGTATGAGTCTAAGTTTCATTGTAATATCTAAGTTTTTTTCTGTTTCAGTTTAATGTCTTAGTTTGTTTATGTTTCAGTTTAATGTATGAGTCTGTTTCTGTTCATTTTAATGTCTGACTTTATGAGTTGTAATACAAGTTCAAGTTAATCAAGTTGAAGTTTAATGTCGTTTATGAGTTTGATTGAAGTTGAGTTTATTTGTTTCTTTTTCAATATGATTCACGTTTCTCAACTGTTTTTTGCAGGTAGCTTGTGAGTGTTGGCAGACCACATGTGACAGAAGAAGACTATAAGAAAGTGAAGAACGTGAAGAGAAAGTGAAGCTTTACAGCTTGTAAGTGGTGGCAGACAACATGTGACAGAAGAGGACAACAAGAAAAAGAAGCTTTACAGCTTGTGAGAACAAGAAGAACACGGACAAGTTCTGTTTTTTTTTCTTTATAAGCCAACAAGTGTATTGTGTTTTGCTCTTACCATTTAAACAAACCATTTTTTTCTTTTTCTTTATAAGCCAACGAATGTATTGCATTTTCATCTTACCATTTCAACAAACCTTTTTTGTTTCTCTCTTTCTTTGTTTCCTTCTTTCTCTTTCAGAAATATTGGGTTTCCCTCTTACCAAATTTTTTTTCTTTCTAAATGGCTTCTTCTTCTTCTAATGAGTTTGAAGAAATGATGGATGAAAGATTCGACCAAATTTTCGATCAAAAATTCGAAAATCTTTTCAATCATAATGAAGATCACCAACAAGCATCACATCAAAAAAAAAGAGACGAGCCTACATTGAAAGACAACGAGAACAAGGACACATGCAGTTATGGAACGATTATTTCAGTGAAGATGCAACATATCCTTCTCACATGTTTTGACGCTGTTTTCGAATGAACAAGTCCTTGTTCATGCGTATTGTTAACCGACTCTCCGCTGAAATTCCATACTTTCAACAAAGAAGAGATGCTACTGGAAGGTTCGGTCACTCTCCGTTACAAAAGGCAACGACAGCAATTCGTATGATGGCATATGGTTGCCCAGCTGATGCGGTCGACGAGTACCTCCGACTTGGTGAGACCACCGCACTTTTTATGTTTGGAACATTTTGTTCAAGGAATCATAAATTTATTTGGAGATGAGTATCTACGAAGACCCACGCCAGAAGATCTTCAACGACTACTTGATATTAATTGGAGAGATACGCGGATTTCCCGGGATGATAGGAAGCATTGGTTGTATGCATTGGGAGTGGAAGAATTGTCCGACTGCATGGAAAGGTCAATATACACGTGGATCAGGAAAGCCA
>NC_027751.1:48650281-48665004 GCF_000695525.1 Brassica oleracea var. oleracea | reverse complement strand
CGCAAGGTCCGAAAGCATCCTTATTCGCTACACATCAAGAAGCTGTACGTAAAGATGTCGAGCGTGCTTTTGGGGTCTTGCAAGCTCGATTTGCCATGGTAAAAAATCCAGCTCTTTTGTGGGATAAAATAAAAATTGGCAAGATAATGAGAGCATGTATCATTCTACATAATATGATCGTAGAAGACGAACGAGATGGGTTCACTCAGTTTGATGTATCAGTTTTCGCACAACCGGAATCAAACCGTAGTTCACAAGTGGATTTCACGTATTCTACAGATATGCCTTCAAATCTCGGCAATATGATGAGCGTTCGGAATCGAGTTCGTGATAAAACAATACATCAACAATTGAAAGCTGATTTGGTTGAGCATATTTGGCAAAAATTTGGAACAAATCAAGATTTCTACTAATCGGCTTTTCTCGTTTTTGATTTGTATTTGTACCTTTCATATGTTTTATGTAATTTTTATTAATAAATTTATGTATGCTTTTATTTTAAATCATTCTAATAAAACAAAAATAAAAATAAAAAAATTAAGAACCTCTATAGGATTCTACCATTGGAGGAAGAAAAAATTAGTTTTACTAACCAAGGTTCTAAACTTATCAAATCACATTTTTTCCAATTAATTTAATCATTAGAATCTCTTAGGGGTTCTAATGGATGGAGTTGCTCTAAGTAAGAGGTAAACGTGGCCGACGTGCTCGTGTTTCTTCTCATTAGCTACTTCTCTTTCTTTGTTGGTTATTCTAGTTTCAGCCTAAGAGCTGATTCTTTCCTTCTATTTGTGAGAAAATAAGATTCTCACAACAACATCAAAGAAAAGAATATAGTCTTTATCGTTCGAAGATAAGGATCCAACAACTAAAAGTTGTCAAATTAAAGACTCTGGATTCAAAAACTTATAAATCGTTAATAGTTTCAGCTTTGTATAACACATACAGATTAGAAATATTCTAAGCCAAAAACAAAACTACCAAAAATATTATAAAGAAAAACTGAAAATATCATGGATGTCGTTGGTGAATTCCACAAGGAGAAAAAACTATTTCTAGTGTATCACCACCCCAAATACCATCCCGTACCACAAATACAAAGACCATCCTCCTCCGGTGAAAAATCCATCAACAAGCAGCCTATTTTCTTATGTCCTAATGCAAGATCGAATCTTGCTGAAGCAAAATCGCGTAGAGACTCGCCTTATTTTTATGAAGACAATTTCCCGCTCATTTCTTCCCCGGAGTATCTCTTCTCTAGAAAATCTTATTATAATCATTCAGTACTCCCTCTGTTTTGGTGCAACAACAAAGAATTCGATGCCGATGATGGTGGGTGCAGGGCTTGCAAATACCATGATTTTGGCTCAGGTTATTATTTCTGCAACCTCTGTGATAAGAAATATCATAGAGAATGCGTCCAGTCCCCACTTAAAATAAAACACCCTTATCACCCTGCGCATGCTCTCCAACTTCATGGTGGTTATTACAGTCTCAATTGTATCTTTTGTGGAACATCAGTATCTCGTCTAGCATATTATTGTAGCATATGTGAAGTTTGCATGCATCCAATATGTGCGATGAAACCAATACCTTTTATTATATACCAAACAAAAATGCATGACCATCCTCTCACTTTTTTTCACAGAAAAGCTTCGTTAACGTGTAACGTTTGTGGCTTGTTGAGAAAACTTTATCCCACCTACATTTGTGCTGAATGCAACTTTGTAGCTCACAATGATTGTATGAATTTTCCACGCATCATCAAGATATCACGTCATCCCCATCGCATCTTTCACACTTCTTCTCTCCCGTCTGGTGAATGGTCTTGTGGAGTTTGTCGCAAAAATATTGATGGTGATTATGGTGCATATACTTGTGACAAGTGTTGTGATTATGTTGTTCACTCAATATGTGCTCTAGGGAAATATGAGTGGGATGGTAAAGATCTCGAAAATGTATCAGAAGAAGATGATATAACACCAGATGTTGGACCATTTGATATGATATCTGAAGGAAAGATACTTCATTTTCTTCATGTCCATCATCTATACCTCCAAGTCAGCATAGCATATGACGAAAACAAATTTTGTCAAGCTTGTATTCTGCCTATCTTTGAAGGTAATTTTTATTCTTGCATTGAGTGTGATTTCATCCTTCATGAAACATGCGCAAAGTCTCACCGCAAGATACAACATGCATTACATCCTCATTTACTTACATTGAAGCTTATGAGTCTTTATGAGTCCAATTTACTCATGTGTGATGCTTGTGGGCGTTTCTCTGGTGGCTTTGTTTATGCTTGTGATTTAGAGGAATGCCACTTCAATCTGGATATACTGTGTGCTTCAATTTCTGAGCCGCTTGATTACCAAGATCATCAACATCCCTTGTACGTTGCTTCAGAAAAAAAATATAATCCCATGTGTAGCGTATGCTTTAGGATGTGTGGAAGACATTTAAATTGCATCACCTGCAGATTTGATATATGCTTCATATGCATTACCTTACCATCCATAATAAGTTATAAGCATGACAAACATGTTCTCAAAGCTATGTTGGAAAAACCTGAATCTAGAGAGAGTTGGTGTGAAGTGTGTGAACACTATTTAAGAGATATAGACACATGTGTGGTCTATGGATGCGACGAGTGCTGCACCACTTTTCATGTAGAATGTTTATTTGGTCATGACCCATATGTGAGGTTTGGTCAACAATGCGAAGTAGATGGGACAAAGTTTCAAGTTCTTCGCAAAAGTAATACTTCTCGGCCATTTTGCAATTCTTGCAAACAACGTTGTCAACACAAAATATTTAAGAGACACAACTTCATAGCATGTTCTGTGAGATGTGTTCTTCGGAATCTTTGATTTTTCATTAAAATTATATAAGAATCCAGACTATCCAGTGAGATGTATTATAAATCTATGTAGTTGTGATTTATTTACTTTTATAATTGATGTTTGACTCTTTTCATTTGTTAGATTCGACTTTAATGCTATTTTCTTACTTTAGTTTCACGGTGTTCATATATACTTTGTGTTCTTTGTAGTGAATATCACATGGTTAAATTGTGAAGTTAGTTAAACTAGCTCTTCACAATCATCGTTTTTGATAGTGTTCGGATGATAGATCCAAGCTATCCCATAATTTTTATTTGAAATGGAGAAGAAATAGCTACTCTTACAATCATTATAATTTATCATGGACATTGGCCAAAAAGTTGTATTCCAGTTTAGTCTCATATCATATGTTACGGTGCTGTTCATTGTAATTAGGTGGAGATCAATTTCACTCTACTTTTTGCTTGTCCAAATCAGGAAATTTTCACCGGTGATATTCTATCAAAACTAAAGATATTGGTTTGTATGTATGTGTATATTTTCTCAGTCTAAAAAAGAAAGAACAAATGTTAAAAATCTTGTTTAATTTTTCAAGTATTTAAAATAAGCAATTTTTTCTCAGTGTAAAAAAGAGAACATTTCAATTAATTACATACGGACACTAGTCTTAGTGGGCTGGGCTAGGATGGGCTTTTGTCACCCTGGAAAATGCCTGTTGTTCTACCATTTTGGTGTCAGTCCGTCAGATCACTCGACTCCCACCCGGTCCCCGGTCCCGTTTGAAGCCTCCAAAATATTCTGATAAATATAACTAAAGATTTTCTGTTTAATCTGTATGACTATAAAATTAAAAGAAAAGAAAAAGATAAAAATAGCACTAAATCAAGTTTTTATTTCCAAAACTAGTATTTAAGGTCAAAAGTCACAAAAATAGCACTTAATGTTTTATCAAAAGTCACAAACTTAGGGTTTAGAGTTAAAGGGTGGGGTTTAGGATTTAGGGTTTAGGGTTTAGGGTTTAGGGTTTAGGGTTTAGGGTTTAGGGTTTAGGGTTTAGGGTTTAGGGTTTAGGGTTTAGGGTTTAGGGTTTAGGTTAGGGTTTAGGGTTTAAAGGTTTAGGGTTTAAAATTTAGGGTTTAGGGTTTAGGGTTTAGAGTTGAGAAATGAGGTTTTGGGGATAAGATTCAAATTTTGAAAAATAAAAAAATTAAAATTTTCAAAGGATAAACTTAAAAAAGTGCTATTTTGGTCATTTTAGTTTTTGAGTGCTATTTTGTGATATAAACTTAGAAAAATGTTATTTTGGAGATTTGCCCTTAAAAGAATCTGTTGTAAAATGATTTCTTAACACTATAAAATATCAAAATATTTACATTCTAACCGCCTAAATATTTTTATGTTTTCTGTTTAGTATTTAGATTCCAGAGTAAATGAGTAACACAACTTCCGCGTGGACCACCGCGCTAATAGAGTTTAGAAAGAAATATAATCTCATCATCACAGTAATTATTTCGTATTTAATACGATAATAATCAGTGTGCATATATTTATTTATTTCTTGTGGTTACTCATACTCACTCATTATAAACCTTCGCCAAGATTCTCTCTCTATACCTCTTCCTTTCTCTCTCCGTCGGCGATGCAAAGGCTTTCCATAGACGCATCAGCTTCGAAGCTCCAGAGCTACGATATCAATGACTCCAATCGGAAAGAATCACTCTCCTCTCCTCCTCCTTCTTCGTCATCGTCCGCTCCAGATTACGACGATCACGACCTCAAGGACGTTAAGCTCAGACGGCTATCGTCGCTGCAATCGCCTCATCAGAAACGCGAGAACCTCGTCCACTTCATCCCCGTCCTCACTCTAATCTGCTTCGTCATCCTCTACCTCTCTTCTCACGCTCCGTCGCAATCAGGTTCCCTTCTCCGATCCAAATCCCGAACGAATCTTCTTCATCAACGTGTTTTTAATTTTCTGATCGGGTTTTGAAATTTTTTCTCAGATTTGGCTCAGTTTAACGGATTCATGCGTTCATCAAAGCGTCTAGGTATACAATGCAGATTATTCGATTCGGTCTCTCGTACTTTGAATTCAATTTCTGATTGATTGTTGTTTTCCTCGATTAGAATCCGACGAAGATGGCGAAATCTCTGGGCTGATGATCGGTACCGACGCTTCGGCTATCCGGAGTAGCATAAGGAAGTTGAGAGAGACGGAATCGCTTCCCCGCCGCCGAACCTCTCACCGGAAAACAGCTGACTTCTAGCTTTTTTTCACTCACATCGTCTTCTTGTGGTTTTGTTCATTGAAACTCAAAAAATCGCGATTCTCGTTTCTGTTATAACTAATGGATATTTTAAAAAATCGAAATCGAAATCGAAATCGCCTCGCCGGTTAACAACAAAACCGGCCGGCGATAAAGTAAAAGTCATGCTAGATTGCGCTGTGAATGTGAAGCGTAGGTTAGAGTGAAGTAGAGTAGGTTAGAGTGCGCCTTATCCAGCTGGATTTTTGGACCGTTACACAGCCTCGTGCTGAGTTTTTTATTAGTACTTATTACTACTCGGAGTTAGAGCCACCACCAATCTCCTCTGCATAACAATAGTTTAATTTCACTCTTAATTCATATACTTTTCGTTTTCACTGAAAAGTGTTTATAGCATATGATATAAAATTCTAGTTATATCGATTGATTCCATAATCATACAGAAATAAGAAGTCTAAAAGAGAGATCGCTCAGTCCAGATATTTTTAGTTATGTAGTTAAAACTTACAATCATCGGTTCAATGTAATATCCAAAATCAATCAAATTATCGATGAACTAAAATCCAAAAAAGTGCAGGTGTCAAATCTGTGACTTAATGCCAATTATATATGTGTCCGAGTACATTATCATAAGGGTCCACTTGATAAATTGATCAGATTAAAAGAAAAAAAAAAAGTCATTTGGTGCGAGAAAAAATAAGCGATGCCACGGGGTCTGTCATAGTGACGACTGTCCACTTTAGCCCACCATCGACACCGTGGTCCGTGACGCTCTCCCTGCATACGTGCCAATACGGCGTTGGCTCATTTGGTTGAATTCATTTACCTTTTTATATCTTGGTGACGCAGTTACCTCATCTTATTTGTTGTTTTTCTAAAGTGGGATTAATAGTCTTAAACCCTAAGTCTGCAAATAGTGTCTACTTTTGTCATAGGATTCGCTTTCTTAGAGATATCTAAGCATAATTTGTGATTAATTTATTTAGTATATCCCATCAGTTTGATGCAAATGACACTGACATTTGTTTTGACTAACTTCTAAAAGATTCCTTGTGAAGTTAGTTTGTCTGAGGCTAGTACCAATGGCATTTGTTACTCACATGATCAGAGACGTATTCAGTTAATATGTGTCTATGTTCGTATTGTATTTTGTAAAGTCTGAGATATTTTTGTTTGTATGTGTCTATGTTGCTGACTATGTTTTTACCTTTTTAGTGAATATAACAACTTACAACTGACAATGTGTCTGAGTTACTAACAAAGCTACTAACCAAAGATTGTTTGAAATATCTTGATACACTTAAAGTAAGCAAAGAACAAAGCCTCATAGATATAAAATCAAACTTATCAAAGCAAATAGGAAAGTAAAAAAGAAAAAATATGGAACTGGACGTTAACTAGAACAATCTAATGCAAACAAATAAAGCTAAGGAATCCACAAGATACATGACATGTATCAAAACACATAACATAAGCAGCAACAAACAAAATTGAAAATGTTCTCGTGCTATTTTTAACATTTAAATATATTTATTAAGGCACTATTTTTTGGTTTTAAACTGTCACAAAAGACTCGCTCAAATTGCTAAGCAAAGCCACTGATATATATTTAACATAGCCACTTCCTTCTCCTCACTTCTCTCTACTCACTTGTTAGTTATTACATTATTTTCTTTCACCACAAGCAACTCTTAGAACAAAACCTTTCTTCATTCTCAAGCAATTAAACAAAACTAGTTACAGCCGGAGTGTTTTCATATCCGGCCGTACCAATCCTAAAATGGCTTCAACAACAACAATACCAGATCCTGATGTCTTCCCTACGGTCACCATGCCCATCACAGTAATCTTAACCGGCAGTCTTCTCTTTATAATTATCGCCGGATTCTTCGTCCTCTTCTTCTGGAGATGTCTTCTGAACCGTTTGTCCTCAGCTTGGACCCTTCAGAGAACACCCTACGGTGACCTAATCCACGTCACCACTCCCCCTGAAAACACAGGCCTCGACTCATTTATCATCAAGTCCTTTCCCGTAATCCTCTATTCATCCGCAACAATGAGAAACCAATGTACAGAATGTGCTATCTGCTTGGCAGAGTTTTCAGATGAAGACACCGTTAGGCTAATAACAGTGTGTCGTCATGGATTTCATTCAACTTGCATTGATTCTTGGTTTGAGTCACACAAGACTTGCCCTGTCTGCCGGTGTGAGTTAGACCCCGGAGTGGTTGGTTCTGGAAGCCATGAGTCTTTGCACAACACGGTTACAATTACTATTCAAGACTTAAACTATGAAGAAGTGAATCCTCCTTCCACTAGTTCAAGCAAAAGGTTCCCTGAAGCCGCCTCGGCTTGGCCATTCTCTAGGTCACATTCTACAGGTCGTTTTATGGTTAAGGCCAAAAGAGAACATTACCAATTCAAAGAAAATTATCCTACCACTAGTTCAAGCAAAAGGCTTATGGAAGCATCGGCTTGGCGATTTTCGAGGTCACATTCTACTGGACATTTCATGGTTAAGACGATGGATAAGACCAAAGGAAAACATTACCAGACAGGAAGCAGTGTCATGTTTGAAGAAAACAATCCTACAACTAGCTCAAGCAAAAGGCTTATGGAAGCCTCGGCTTGGCGATTTTCGAGGTCATATTCTACAGGACAGTTCATGGGTAAGACGAGGGATGTCAATGTGAAGATCAAAGGAAGACATTACCAAACAGGAAGCTGTACCTCGTTTGATGAACTTACTAGGTATGATGAAGCTACAGGATACGGTATGGCTTGGTGATTCATCATTACAATTAGCATTATTTGAAGTCTAGTTTGCGAATAAATTTCTATTTTTTGTGTGTTCTTGATAGCAGTAGATATTCAAAAACTTGTAATAAAGATGTGTAGTGAAGAATAAACTGAGAAAGAATAAGAGTCATCACTCCACAGGTTTTTCTTCAGAGGCTTCTATTGTGTCATCACCATCTTCAGGTTCTTCTTCAGAAGTATTGTTGTCTTCTATTGTGTTACTATCTTCAGATTCACCAGCGCTTCTCAAGCTAAACTTTAGACTGATGGGTCTGCCCATTAGCTCCTACAGGCAAACAAAACAGTAATGAACTCTCAATATACTTATCGGTCTAGGTGGCACCTATGCGCCCAATTAGTCCGTAAATTGGATCTAAACAAAACAATTTTTTTAAAAAAAATCGGTCTAGACTTTCAAAAAATTGTCCTAAGTACCCGCCTAGTCAATATTTTTTTATAAGTCTTTCTAATCACTGCCTAACAATTTCTTGAACATTGTTTAAGAGAAAGATAGCAAACTTTATACCTTCCCGTCCAATTTAGAGATTGCATCCTCAGCTTCTTCTCTAGTAGGGAACGAGACAAAGCCATAGCCAGAAGCTCTTCCTCCAGGGTCTGCGAAAACAACACGAGCTGAAACAAGGTTGAAGTCTGCAGCAGTGAAGAACTCACGGAGATGGGTTGATCTCGCTTTCCAAGCGAGGTTAGACACGTAGAGTTTGTGACGAGTTTCTTGAGTAGAAGGAGGAAGAGCGTTAGGAGGTTTCACGGTAGGCTTCTTGAACCTTTTTGCAAAGTTTACTCGTATGATCCTCCCTGAGACTTGCTGATAAACAAAGTAACATATAATCAAAAGAACACACAAGCTAAGAGACGACAGAAGAAAACATTTGATGTAACTTACGAAAGAATCGAACTTGTCAACAGCGGATTGAGCTTCTTCTCCAGAAGACATTGTCACGAAAGCGAAACCTCTGTTCTTCCCATCTTTTTGCTTTATGATCTGATAATAAAGTTTCAAACTTTAATAAACAAGAACAGAACTTGTACGAGTTCAAGAAATAGAAACAAGAACCTCGACGCTGAAGACAGTCCCGCATTGTCCGAAGAGCTGGGAAATGTCGTTGACACTCATGGACCAAGGGAGATTGAATACAAAGAGCTTCCTTTTGAGATTCTCCTTCTGGGTTTCCTCGGTCGGAGGAGATGCTTCTTCCTCCGTGACGGAAGAGAATACGGAGACGAATCGCCGAGAGTTATCACCGCCGGCGCGAAGAGGAGTACTGAGAGTGAGAGGGAAGAAGAAAGTGAGGTTACTGCAAATTTGAATACTTAAGGAGGTGGGTTTAGTTTGCCTAGAGAAGAGATGAGGTTTTGAGGATGAAGAAGAAGAGAAGGAGAGGATGGAGAGAGCAGCTTCGAGAACCGCCATCGTTAACTTCTGCAGCACAAAAGGAGTGGATTGGGGACTTTAATCTGGATTGCCCCTGTTACTCCTACGCTTATTCTATTTTATCCCACCAATTAAAAACAATATAATTTTTAATATATTTTAATCAAAAACGTGGTGAAAATCGAAATTGTCCTTAATGAAATCAAGTATTTACAGGATCCAACCTAAACTATTTGACTCGACCCACTATAACCTGGATCCTTAACCACACCTGCGCGTTTTCTTTTTCTTTGTCGTCTCTCCTTCTCTTCTAAACGGCTAAACCTGAAAATTGAAAGAAAACCCTAGAACCGACGAACACGATGAAGCCCACCGCATTCACAGCTTCCTTCACTGCTTCTCCTCTCATCTTTCCTTAGTCCCTCGTGCCCTTCCTTGTTACTCTGATTTCATCATTTCCCCAAATCAGTCTGTAACCCTAGCTCTGACGAAATCAATTGAAAAAATTGATCGAATCAACTGCTCCTGCTCTCCTACGGTGTATTCTATTCTCCCGCTCCTCCGTCGGCGACGCAATTGACGGAACCCTAGACTTCATCTTCCATCTCCTGTTTTCGTTCTCGTCTCTTCCGTATAAAAGGTATGTTCTCTCTCCAATTTTTGATTGATTTTGTTGTGGGTTTGAAACTATTGTGGTTGAAAATCGGTTAGGTTCAGATTTTTTTCAAAATGTGGATTACAGAGACTGAAACTTGGACACGTTTGGTTTTGAGGTTATAGAGATTGAAAGTTTTGTTTCAGATTTGAGATAAGTCTAGTGATTATTGAAGACTAACTGTTTTGGTGATAGAATGTTTGATATGTGAAACCGAGTTGAGTGATTGATTGTTTGTGATGTAGTGATCAAATTGATTGCTTGGAGTTTTATTTTTGAATGAATGATTTTGGGTTTTGAGATCAGACAGCTATAAGAATCAATGATTTATTTTGTAGATATTTCATTGAATGGGTTTGTTAGCTTTGGTGGTTACTTATCGTTTATTGTTAATGTATATATTCAGGGGATCAAGATATTGAGAGGCTATAGATAATGGCAGGCCGAGGTCGAGGGAAAAGAAAATCTCAGCAGAGAAAGAAACAGTGCTCCTGTAGAAGAGTAGCATGTAGAAGAGCTTTCAATAGGGAATGATAGTGATGATCTGTCAGCACGCGGAAATGAGTCTAATCAGTCTGCATCATCTCAGGTAAATTATTCCCAAAAAAGTATTACTAGTGTGACTAGTAATAAATAAATGCTAATATAATTTTTATTTTGTTTACAGGAGTGCCAACTACTGCCACCTGATGAGCTATGTTTCAAAAACACCGAGTTCACCCAGACGTGTAAGATACAGAGCAAGTGCTATGTGACCGAGACGGTGAAGATCCTGAAGAAGGCTAGGTTTAAGCCCGAGCGGGAGTGGTTTGAAAACCACCATCAGTTTTGCCATTTTTTCCACATGCCCGATGAACCAAACTTGAAGCTGCAGGGTATGTGGATGCTTCTACTGCGCACTGTTCCTTTACACGAGTCAGAGGACACATCTTGGTTTTCTGTTAATGGAGTGCCCATTCGGTATTCAATGAGAGAGCATGCTCTCATCTCGGGATTAGACTGCCATGACTACCCGGCTAAGTATAAGAAGATTGGAAGCTTTGCGTTTGTAGACAGGCATTTCAATTCACATAAGGAGATCACGATGATATCTGTGAGAGAGAAGTTGTTGAGTTTGAGTGCGTGTGGGGATCGACTCAGGATGGCGGTGATTTACTTCTTAGGCACGATTATCATAGCGAAGGGAAGGTATAATGCCCCTTTTGACCCTTTCATATTAAGAATCGTCAACGCTGTGGAGGTTTGTAAAACCTTTCCTTGGGGTCGGTTGACGTTTGAAAATGCTCTCCGGTCCATCACTCGCGTGATGAAGCATTTGAAAGGGAAACCTAAAAATAATGTCAACTTTCCCGGGTTCATAATTCCTTTGGAGGTAAATTTTATTTCTTCTTATGATTTTTTTTTCTGTCGAGAATCAGCTCTGAGTATTTTGTTTTGACAATCAGATCCTGGCATGTGAGTGTATTCCAGCTCTGAAAGCACGATTTAGAGAAGGTGTAGATGGCTGTATGAGTAATTGTCCGAGGATGTGTAAAAAGCGGTTCCAAAGTAACAGCATGAAAGGTTATCCTCTTGAGGATTTGTACGACACAGTTGGAGAAATTAAGGTATGCGTTGAGTGTTGTTTTGTTTTCATTAAGTGAGTGGAATACAATATGTGTTTGATATTTTTCTGGTATAAATTTTCAGGTTATTGATAGTGTTCTTGTTCCTACTGTTGATGAGGAACCTCTCATGGCACGCATAATGGATGGGGAGACAGACTATGAAAATGAAGAAGGCGTGAGTAATTTGTGGAGCATATGGTTGTTGACTGTTACGGAGAAGCCTATCTTTTGGCAAGAACTCTATGAGTTAGATGTGGCTGCAAGGAAGTTTTCTCAGAAGAAAGACAAAAGGAAAGTGCATGAAGAAGCATCCTCCTCTAATACGAGTTTAGAGAACGTTTTAAAAGGGTTTGAATAGAGGTTGATGACATGTTTGAGTGAAGTGAATGGGAAGGTGGAAAAAATGAACAAGAGGCTTGGGAAGATTGAACGTTGCCAACTTGTTTTAAAAAAGAGGTGTAAGAGGAGGAAGGCAATGGAGAAGAAGCTTGAGAAGATTGAAGATTGCCAATATTATTTAAAAAAGAAGGCCAAAAAGGTGGAGACATTGGACGGGAGGATTGATGGCATTGAGAAAGAAATGAAGGAAATGAAAGAGAAGGAAGAGGATAACGAGAACAATGACGGTTTCGACTACCAAAGCATGGATTATGACTGGGGTGGGCAGCAGAATGACAGCAATGGAGTGGACGCAACAACCAAAGAACCTGAAGATGCAGATATGGTTGAAAATACAGAGGTGGTAGAAGAGAAAGAGAGTGAAAAAGAGGCTCAGAAGGACGATAGAGGTTCTGAGGAAGAGACATAACCTGAACCTGAACCTGAAGAAGACAAAGAAAAAGAGGATGAGGAAGAGAGTGAAGAAGAAGCTCAGAAGGACGATAGAGGTTCTGAGGAAGAGGTTGAGAATGAAAAAACACCTGAGAAAGAACCTGATGAGGTTTAAGATGAGGTTGAGATGAATGAAGCCAATGAGATTGAAGAAGAGGTTGAAACAGAGGCTCAGGTTGAAGTTGAAACCAAGAAAACTCCTACACCACCACGTGGTATTACTAAGGCAGCAGCCGCGAGGAGACAAGTCCTTACAACACCAGAGATGTTGTTCCAAAAGGCTGAAAAAAAGTGGAGGAAGAGGGGGAAAAAATGGTGGAGGAAGAGGTGGAAGAACCTGAGGAAGAGGCTGAGAAAATGGTGGAGGAAGAGGCTGGAAAAATGGTGGAGGAAGAGGTGGAAGAACCTGAGGAAGAGGCTGAGAAAATGGTGGAGGAAGAGGCTGGAAAAATGGTGGAGGAAGAGGTGGAAGAACCTGAGGATGAGGTGGAAGAACCCGAGAAAGAGACTGAAAAATATACAGAGGGAGAAAAGCAAGAGTGGTACATGGTTGTCTACGAAGCCAGTACTTGTGAAACGAAAGAAGCTGACAAGGGAGCAGCCAAGCCTTCTGGAACTGGGGTCAAGCATAGGCCAAAACAAATGGCGTTGAGGAAGCACGCTCCTAAGCAGACTCCTAAGCCGAGGGGTAGACCGAGAAAGGATACTCAGCCAAAAAAGTTCACAACGCCAGAACAGACAAAAAGGAAACGTTCACGTTCACAGTGGGTTTCCACTCCTTTCACTGAAGCTAACACTGATGAGATTTAAGGGCGCAAGAAGAAGCCTAGAACAAAGTCGTAGAAGACAAGAAGCTTAAAATATTTTGGGTGTTTAGTATTTATCTCGGATTTGTTGTAAACTTATGTAAGATGTTATGTTTTGTTGCTTGCTGGTCTGTAAAACTTGAATGCTATCTCTTATGTAGGATGCTCTGTGTTGTGTGATTGTCTTATAGCAGGTTTGACCCAGTTGAGGACAAGACAATCTAAGTCTTAAGAAAACGCATTTGTACTACTAGGTTTATTATGTATTACTAAGACAAAAAAATATAACATGATATATAATATTAAATGGCACGTGACTAAAACGTGTAAAATATAAGAAAAAATAAAAAATGGCACATGTCTAAAACGTGTAAAATATAATATTAAACAAACATGTTTGAATTTTAAATTAATATTTATCTTACTCAAGGAAGTAGTATTATTTCATTTTTCATAGTAATATTTTTGTAAATTAGAACATTTTTTAGTAATACAACCTCAAGAAATTAAATTTATTAGTAATACAAATGTATTTAGACAATTTTAGATTATATGTAATACATTGGCAGAATTTTTTTTCATAAAATATGTATTTTCTGAATTTCATCCCATTATAGCGTTTCCATCAAGACATTAGTATAGAAGTAGAAAGATGTTTTCTATAGAAATGAGAGGTTTTCAACTAATTTGAGAATTTAAGAGTATTCTATGTCTAATTTGGCAAATAAACACAAATATGACCATATAATCTCGTAATATATGAGATATGTTTTCTAAAAATAAATAATAAGACGAAAACAAAAGTTCTTAGAAACATGCATACTACATAGTAATTCAAAGTAGTTAAAGGTAGTCCTGGGTAGTCCATAGTAGTACCTAGTAGTCCATATTACACATAGTAGTTCCGATAGTACTGAGTAGTGCAGCGTTACCTAGTACAAGAGTTCCATGTTACTCAGTGGTGGCAGAAGTACTTCCACATTCAAAATACTCATACAAACGTCCTCCTCTCCTTCCCCTGCCCATGCCTCTTCCCCTTCTGCGTCCTCTTCTTCGTCCACGAGATTCTCCGGCTGATGGAAACCTTTGCTTTTGAGTGGGTCCTTTCTTTTTTTCATATATCGGGGGAAGAACTTTAAGTGCTCGAATCTCATCAGGTATGACCCATTCAGACATATGAGGAACATGATAAATCGTCCTACAGTATGCCAATGCCCACAACTCCACCAAATAGTATTTTGAACAAAACTCTTGTAGATGAAGATCTCTTCCTACGCTCAAGAACTTGGCAGCAGCAGCAGCATGAACACATGGGATTTTGTCCATATCAAAACACCTGCAGGTGCACATTTTTCTTGCCAAATCAACCTTATAAATCTTTCTGTCACTACCATTGACATTGTACTCAAGGTGGAAGCTGTTTATCTCAACAACATCTAAACACCTCGCTTCCAAACATCTTTTTGACAACTCCTCTTCCACTGTTGGCACAAGCTTCTTTGTGACTGGTATTTCAGCTGCA
>NC_027751.1:48649741-48650137 GCF_000695525.1 Brassica oleracea var. oleracea | reverse complement strand
TCCTTCAAAGTAACATCTTGCCCATTTTCTCACTTCAACACTTTTCTCCAGATACGCCGCTGCAGAAGGATACCTTCTGGAAAAGGCATCATTGAGATCATCGAACTCAGCCACTGTATAAGCATGTGCACACTCTGTAAACTTGTTTGCGCAAGCGTCTCTGTTGTTGAAAACATGTCTTTTGACATTTTGAGACAAATGCCAGATACAATACCCATGTGCAGCCATTGGGAACACCTCACGTATTGACTTGATCAATCTTGCATTTCTATCCGAAAGAAACACCAATTCGCCTTCATCTGATGTCACTGACCTCAACTTATTCATAAACCACATCCAGCTTTCGTCTTTCTCACCATCAACTACACCAAATGCGATAGGGTAGTGGTGACGATC
>NC_027751.1:48612154-48649563 GCF_000695525.1 Brassica oleracea var. oleracea | reverse complement strand
CTTAAATGTTTCATACTCAAAACCATTCTTATGTGCACCCCTCTGAATTAGAACTTGCATGGCTACCTTAGTTCTGAATTCTTGACCCGTAACCAAATCGAGACCATCATCCCATTCTTCTTCTACTGCTGTCGTGGCTTCAACTACTGCTCTTGCAGCTTCATCTCCTGCTCTTGCAGCTTCAACTCCTGATCTTGCAGCTTCAACTTCCGCTCTTCCAGCTTCTTCTTCCACTCTTACTTCTGTTCCTTCATACCCATGCTCTAAATTCTCATGCATCTCAATGTCTTCATGTTGTTCGGGTGTGTAAAGCGCGACCACACCATCCATCTCATGATCCTGATCAGTTCCATCTTGCTCAGTGTCATCTTCCTCGGTCCCATCAGAAAGACCAACATAGCTATCATCAGTTTCATCATCATCTCCTGAAAGTGACATACCACCATATGTATCATCCATGTCGCTGCTGATCTCCACATGTAAAACACTTCTACATTTATCATGATTTACTTGCATGAGATAACCCAAAACGTCTTCATCACACCAAATATATGATGGATTGTTCGAATACAATACCATTGGAAAGTAACTAAGCTTCACCATCCCAACTCCATTTGCCTTAATCTTTCTACATATACTTTCAACCAATTCAGAATACGTAATCTCTTCCACAGCTGTCTTCATCACTTGAGTGTGAATTTCATCTTCTCCCGAGATCCATCTTCTCTCACCCCCATCTTTGATGTAACTTCCTCCGTAATCAAAACATATGATTGTAATAGGAGAGGCCATAGATTACCTGAAACAACATATTATGATTAGTCAACCGTTTAAAGAATCTAAGTTGTCCAAGATCTTTGGTACATACTCGATTTAGTAATACAAGTAATACAAGTTGTAACTTAGTAGTACTAGTAATTTCAGTAGTTTCTATAAATTTTCATTTTTGTTGATTTAACCCTTTTAACTGACCAAGGGGGTATTATACAACCCACAATATCGTCTACCAATATTGTAATGTATTATTTTGCTTTAAAACAGTGAAAAATTAGCAGAAATATACAAAATAGTCATAAAAAAAACATCATTTTCATACCAATATACCTAAAGCTTTAATCTTTCATCGGTTTAAGTCTGTTTAATCAACAAATAACGTGTTACAAAACCCACATTATCGTCTAACACCATTTTTATGTTTTTTTTCCTATCAAAATCGTGTTAAAAGAAGAGAACCTTCTTCAAATTTTATTTTCATTTTTCTCTGAAAACTTTCACGATTTTTACAGCTAAGATTTTTATTTTTTACGTTACCCATAACACATAGAACATAAGTAGCATATTAGTATGAAAATTTCATGTAAAAATCGTACCAATTTTCATCAAAATAACCTTCAAAAAGCGCCGATGGAGTTTGAAGGGAAAGAAGAATTCGCAGGTGGTTGGAAAAAAGGGAGTAGGATCTGAAAAGAGGGAACATATGGACAGCTGTGGGAAGGAGAGAGGTAGATGGAGTGTGGGGTCGTTTGTTAGGTGTCCATTAATTATTGACTTTATGTGGGAGGATGAGAGATCCGCTTTCTATTTTTAAAATTAGAAAGTAAGGTGTGAGGTTCGTGTTTTATTTTTAAAATTAGAAAGTAAGGAGCCATAAATAGATAATAATATAATAATTGAATGTAATAAAGAGAAGAGAAATATGATAGGGTACTTAGAAAAGAAGTGAGGTAACGAGAATACAAAATTTCCAACTGGGGCAATATAGATTACTTTCAGTGGATTGGACCGAAACAAAAGGATAGTTTTTTTCTTCTGTACCGGTTTGGTTCTTTTTCTTTGTACCAAATTTCGGTTTGGTTATCGAAGTGTATAAGAACAAAGATGTACACTCAAAATTTACAAAGAAGCCCGTTATTTATATAAATCTAAGCATTTAAAAGGCCCAATAAAAGCCCAAATAATTAGGGCGTCTTCTTTTAACCCCGTCTCAACTGATTCATATATATATATATAACACAACTAACTTCAAAAGTAAATAGCCCAAACAAAGTAAGCAGGTTGTGTTTCGTGTCATATAATAGACATGTTCTTTATTTGCGCCTACACGAAGATATGAGTTTTTTTCCAAATCCTTTTTTCTTCTTCAGTAGAGAAAATAAGAGTTCTTTTTTTGTTTGGCTTGAGTCGAGGTGACGATAGAAAATTCACTAGTCCCTGAAACATTGTGTGATGTTATTGTGATATCTCGACAGGTTCTGATCGACTCAGCCTTTTACATTTTTCTGAATTAGACTGTTTTGTTTGTTTATCTAAAATAGTTGAATCTGGGATGATGATGAATCTCATAAAACAAATGGGTAATTTGCGACTGATATTATATTGATGTTTATTCACCTTGGAGAACTGATTCTCAGATTCAGAGTTTTGTACTTTAAATTCTTGAGTAGATTCCAATTTTTTTTTTTTTGTTTTAAAGAATTTTTTATGTTAACAGTTCACTCAATCTAGCTGGGCAAATGATGAAATCATATTTCATGGGTAATTTGCGTCTGAATCTTCTTGATGCTATTTTTAATGAGAAGCTGATGCCCAGAAGTTTACTTCTTGTACTTAAATCTTTTTGTTTCAAGATCAAGAAAATAGTATATTATCAACTCAAGTGGATTTCTAACGTGTTTAAGCTTACAGTAAGCTCCAAAATCAAATGTAGTAATGATTATCATAGTAAGCTGTTCTGCGTCGATCCAACGGTGGCAGTTTGTTATCGTGGGTATTGTATCTGCGTTGTGACCCTAGGCTTCGCGTAAATGTGCTGTATCTCTTGAACTCACCGAACGTATAGACCGGGACATACGAGCAGGCCAGATACAAGGATTGCTTTTTAAAATTAACATCAACGTTCGGTTAGAATATAATTTATGCGCAGTATGCAACCAAAAGGAAAGATCAGTGTTTTTGTCCCATCAAATTGAGACACGAAACACAATCACGACAGCACTTAGAGACCAAAATGCCTACTGCTTTACATGAGATCTAATCTTTTTAATTCCATGATACGTGGTCAGTGTTGTACAAGAATGTTGATATTTATTACATTTATATATATTTAAAATATGTATGAAATTGTACTTCTGTCATATTACTATTATGTGTGTGTAATTAAGGGTTAGGTCAACTTTGGTCCCATCAAACTTGATGACCCTTGGGTGTGAATAAACTCCAACAAAATTTCTCTAGTGGTTCAGTGGGTAGCCGACGCGTTTTGACAATGTCCCTGCCTCACGAATCTACAAATAAACTCAAAAAAAGTAGGGTATGCCAAGTATGGAATTAGGAGTAAATCTCTTATATACTAAATCGCAAATCAGTCAACCAATCATATTTTTACATTTAGTTTATATCTAAAAATAATTAAATAAAAAAAGCTCTATAATATTTTGTCGCTGTACAATTTTGAAACCCTAAATTTTCTCAAGCATTACCACCACCATCAAACTGCCATACCATGACACGATTCAAACTGCTTATCATCTATATAACTTTTAATAATTCAATTTACTTAATTTATTTGCTCTCCCTCTCTTCTCTCTTTCTTCGTAGTTTCTCATTTTTAATCATTTTCAGGTTTCGAGTATGGCAAAAGAATCGATACAGGTTTGTAGCTACTTTTATCCAGGTTAAATTTTCTATTCTTCACAAATTTTCGCATGATTCACATTAAATTTTCAATTGAGTCCTCAAGCTTCATTCTTCAAACACTACTAAGAAAGCATTGTCTTTATTAGATAATCAAAGCATTATCTTTATAAAAACTTGGGGTGTTCAATCCGGATATCGGTTCGGCTTCGGTTCGGTTTTTTCGGTTTTTTGGTATTTCAGTTAGTAAAATATAACTACCATTCTAAATCCATATTTACTTCGGTTCGGTTCGGTTTATATACCGTCGGTTTTCGGTTTATTCGGTTTTATACCAAAAAACATAATTCTTTATTTTGGGATCATATTATATGAATTTTAGAGTCTTGTTGTCAACACATTCATTTATTAAAAAATATTATAAGTTTAAATAAAAGAACACAAATAAAAAATGTTTCTATCATCTAATAAAATAATCAAATCTATAATTAAAATCAAAGATCAAAATTTTGATAATAAAAATAAAAAACAAAAAATAAAACAGAAGCACGAAGCACAAAAAATAAATTATTATATTTTTTCATATTTAGCATTCATCAAAGTTATGTTTATTCTATTAAACACGAAACTCTATTCGTTTATAGATATAAAAAATTGTGAAGAATTTCCACTAATTGTTATCATCAAATTTATAATTTTTATTTCAATTTAATTAGTCAATGCTAAAGCAAAATGATCAAAAGAAGACTAAGAAAATAAGAAGCATGTTTGCGATGAATTGTTATTTAATTATAGTTCAAGTGTTTTACAAATCAGGACTATTTTATTACTGTGAAAAATATGGTAATAGTTATTAGCAAAAAAATTAACTTATGATTTTCATACGTTATTATAAAATATATACATATTTACATGTTTCTATTTTTTGATCGGTTTTATTCGGTTTATTCGGTTTTATCGGTTATATACCGAACCATATCCAAATCCTACGAGTTTTTTAAAATCATATCCATTCGGTTTGTATGGTATATACCAAATCCAACCATATTATCTATTTCGGTTTGGTTTGGTTCGGTTTTGCCATATTGAACAGCCCTAAATTAAAAACCAAAGCATTGTCAAAGTAATAATCAGTATCGCAAATTTTATTATATAATTTTTTTTGGGGTAGATTATCATTTTTTTTCTTTGACCAACAAAACAAAAGATGAACTATTAACAAATCTGTTTTCTTTTGGTTGGGAATATAGATTTAAGACATCACATCTATAATTCGATTTAAATATGAATGTGAGTATTTTAACACTTTTCTTTCAGGTAACCATTGAACATGTTTTTTGAAAGCGGGAAATTTTGGTTTATTATGGTTATAGGACAAAAGAAAAGCTAGACGAATATCTTTTTGGTAAAAAGCTAGACGATTATCTTACCACTGAGAAACGTGAAAATGGCATATAGGTGCTCATGTGGGAATGAGATTAGGCCAATTGCTAATAGATGTATTTTAGTTAGTTAATTATAACTGTAAGTTGTTACAATTTTTCCAAAAAAATATATACAAATTGCTACGGTTTCCTAGATACATTATCCATCACTTATGGCTTTATTTAGACAAGACACAAGTATATATTACACTCGGGAACAATATATACTCAGACAATCTAATTTATTGATAAAATGTATTTTCATATGTAACTCTTTCAAACTCTACGTTTCTGGAAAATAAATATGGCTATTTGTACAATTGATCGGTTGCAAAACTTTGATTTAAAAGTAAAAAAAGAAAAATTGCCAAAAAAAACAAAAAAACACCCTTACTGTCCCAATGGTATAAAACCAACATGAAGTTGTTCCAATGGTATAATATTTTTCATAATCCCAAAACTAACCCTTTAATTAATCAAATTAAACAAAATTTAAAATTTTAATTTTTTTTTGACGTCTGATTAATTATGCTATTACAACGATGAAAAATATTACATATACGATTTTACAGCCGACAATTCTACCATCATATGAGAATGCACGTCTGAGATCCATGTTCGATGATACGCATTTGCACCATGCTGGGGACCTCTTGTAACCATTTTTCTCCATAATCTGCATAATTTTTGTTTTCTGTAGTTTGAACTCCACACCTCCTGGTGTAGAAGTATTAATGAACTTAAAAAAAGTTAATGAAAAAAGAAAAAGAAAAAGAAAACACATTAGAAAGGCAAACCAAGTTTTAGGAAATTATAATATTTTTAGGAGATTTTTAGAATATTTCTTTAACTGGAAATTCATTAATTTCTGCAAAAAAAATGAAGTAAGTTTATCCGTAGAAGGTGTCTTTTAAAAGTTTAGAACAATGATAAAAATCCTGAATGCAGTTTCTACTTCAAGTAGATGTTAGAGTAGATAGTAGATTTTGCATTCCCGAAACATTATAATACTTAATAAAAGTAGAACATGCATTCGGAATAAAAATAGCTATCTTTATGATTAGTAGAATTCACATTCCTCTAGTTTAGAAATTAAACAAAAAGTAGAAAGTGCGTTCTACAAAAAGTAGATGAACATGTTTATTCTGGAATTCGTTTTCTACTAACTCATTTTTCGTAGAAGACGCAATCTACTATTAGTAGAACGTGTTTTTCAAAAGATTTTTATCAAGTTTTTGAACCAAAAAAAATTACCAGCTTGTGTATATGGGTGTTCTATTCATTGTTTATATTTTTAATATTTTTTTTGATTCACAAAACTATTTTATTTCATTAATTTTCAGAAATAAAAAGGAGAAAAAAAATAAAAAAATGGCCAAAAATTATTTTATACCATTGGAACAACAAGACTGTTTTTTGTTCTTTTTGGCAATTTTCCCAAAATAAAATGATTTTTCATGTTTAGATGATAATAAATCCAATTATTTGTTGTTTCCTATGTTTTCAGTATAATTTCAAAAAGTCACGCTTAACCTTTTTTTTTGAAACACTTTTATTACATGTAACTCAAATATTGATTTAGAAATATATAGTTGATTTGTTTTCTTTTTATGAATTAACCAACCCGCGCAATTAGCGGGGACAAATATCTAGTTATTAACTGTTACACAAAAAGTCATGTCCTTTAAATTATACATCTAAAGTAAAACGCGGTTCCGATTTAAAATCAAATAAATTTGCTTTTCTAGATATTGTGAGGAAAAATATAACCTAGAATTTCATTTTCCTGTATGATAAACATTTGTAAAGGGTTTCTTGGCTGTGACTTATGAATAGTGAGTGGTAGTTGGAGTAGCGACTTTGCCAATTCTTGACGGCACGTAAAGTTTTTGGACAAGTCAGACTTATCGGTTATCTACAAATAATTTATATTACATTACATTAAAATTGTTCATCCGTGAATTATATATAGACGTTTGAAGAGTTTAACACATTAGCAAAACTAGGATTAATTATTTCAAAATTAATAGTATTCTGAATAATGGATAAATTTGAATATCTGTAACCTAAACTGAAACAAAGTCTGAAAATCTTGATTAACAAGTACTACTTATTAAAGTATATTTTATACAATAAAGTTTGGTTGAGTCTCTCCTCATGCGTCGACGTCATCACTGACCTAAGAGCATTTTTGGACATGTGGCAACTAAAAAATTTCAACTATCGATGTCATTGTAAACTTATTATGGGCTTAGTGTATGTTTTGCTGTTTAGATTGAAGTTTCGTTTGAGTTTTTATAAATCATTTTGTCAAGCCCATTAAAACTTAGGGGTTTTTTCGCATTCAACAACCTTCGTAGCTGACGGTCAATTTTTCCAGAAAACTAATCGACAATGAACTCACCGTAACGTCTCAACCTCCTAATATGTTCAGCGATTTCTTCTTTAACCTCTGGCTTTCATCGTCTTCTCATCTACATTTTCTCTGTCAAGCTTTACGAATCCCCAATTTGAAACGACTTCTCGGTTATTTAACACCATTATGTCTTTCAATCATGGATCTCAACTAAGTATTCATTAATTAGTCTCACAAAACTCTTGAATCTCATAGCTATTTACCATCTCTGCCTTTGTGTGTCTTGTCGTCTCGCAGTGTTCAATTATACCTAAGAAAGTAAAAATCTGCAAGGAAGTTATAATCATGGCAAATCCTCAACTGCTTCTTTCTGAGTTGAAGATAATTATGATGAGATGATGTTACTCGCCAACACAAACACCTACTTTCCAGGTCAGTTTATAAACTTTTCCTCCATTTTGTATGAACTTTATGCATAGGTTTGACGATGAGAATGTTTTATTTATCCACAGTTTCACTCCATATTGGTTAGATTAAATTCATTGGTTTGACGATGGAATGATTTACTTATTCACGGTTTCATATTAGATATTGTGTGTGAAGTCATGGGGTTCAAAACCACCTATAACAGTGAACTCCAGAGTATTCAGAGTTTTATGGTTAACATTCAGTTACCACAGTAAGTTAAAGCCTCACTGCTTGGAAATTTTGGTTAGATGCACTGGTTTTTATGGTTGTTGTATCAATTATGAAATAACAAACCTGTACCAATCTTCAGGGGCCGACTATTTGTTTAAGTGTGTTCGATGGGATGGTCACTCTCCTTCATGAGAAATTGGTGGCCTCATGTGTTGAGCCTAAGGTGTTTGGAGGTACTAGAATTTCTGGCCAACTTAATCCTGTTAATCATCAACTTCATGACGTGGCTCCTAAAGTTTTTACTTTTAATTTCATGGCAGGTAGTCTCATCCTAAACGCACCCATTTCCACTACGACAAAGAAAGTGTGATGCCAAAGTATTTATGAAGAGTAAGATTAAATCCCTCTATTTGTTCTTTTAACTAAATTCATGTTTTCCTATTCACCTTCTTAAACTTTGGATTCAACAAAAAAATTTCCCATGATATCGCTACTTCTTCTGGTTCAATACGAAGGTGTACATAAAGTTGAGACCATCACTGTTGCTGAGCTTAACGTTTATGTCCTTAACTCTGACCCACATGCCACATGTGCTATTTTAACAATCTTCGTCTTTTGTTGATTATTGTCTGTAAACTAAAATGCTCTCTAATCTATTTGACCACAGTATGTGGAGTTCCTCTGTGCTGGTGAAGTTGATAGTATTGATATCACTAATGAGTGGTGTTACACCTCCTGCTTAAAATTCTATAAAAAGCTTCAGAGCGGATTATAATACTCACATATGCAGCTTGCTATAATGACAACGATGTTGGTGTTCTCAGGTGATCATGCATAGACTGGCGCTATTTGGGTCTCTTAGAAGTACACATCTTAGTTGCGTTTGTAAAGTAACAACCACTGAACGATTTCGACGTTGTGATTTCTGCAGGTTTCATGTTCACTTCTCTGTGTCAGATGGGTCAGAATCTGCTGGTTCGTAGCATTTGATGGTGAGATGATCAGGCTCACAGATGCAAGCTTCAGAGGTTGCCTAACTTATGGTAACAAATACATTTATTTACTTAAATTCATAGTTAACATTTGCTTGATATTTATTTTCATAACTATTTTGTCTTCAATGTATTTCATTGCAAAAAATACATAAAAGTGAAAAAATAGTTATTGTATTAATTCAAGGTTTTTCATTTTTATGACCTTTTCCAAGTTTTTTAATCCTAATTCTACGATTTTTCTGCGCAAGTTCATGTTTGTAGAATAATCAAGCCTACATTTTTGTACAGGACCCAGGTGTGGATGACCCAGATTAGAGACCTCTGCCACAGTGCTTAAAGAATTTAGTTGGCATCACCTTGACCGGTTGAAGCTTTCTCCATTCAACTTCTTTTCAAAGCATCAGCCCTTCACATATCAAGGATCTTCGACAGCAACCAACGTCCTCCACTCCTAAACTTTGCTGGAAACGTAATTTTAAGCAGTTGGTAAACATGTTTAAAAGTTATTGTTCTAAGGTCTTCAGCCTTTTATATTGTCTAGGACTTAAGTCTTTTACTTGTCTTTGTGCAGGGAGGTGCCAATAACTTTGGCGATGATATGCCAGGAGCTGGAGCAGTTAAAGCTCAGCCCTCCAGTAATGTTACTAACGTTATCCCTCTAAACCACACTGGTATGGTTGCTTGTAGCGTTACAGAGGAAGCTACATGGGCGAGTAGTTGCAGTGTTGTAGAACCTGTTTCGGGTGGAGTCACAGCTGACGGTGCACAACTTCCAGAGGATGTTGACGTCGTAAAAAACCATGCAATGGTTAGCTTCCCAGCTTTGGGAATGTCCAAGCTCAATGCCCGTTACTGATTTTCCTTTTTTAAATCTTTTTAGCTTAAATAAATTGTCTACAAACTCCTTTCTATGGTTTATTTCGGTCTTCTTTTTGTTGATTTCTATTTTCTTGGCTAGGTCATCCAGAAACCTTTTGGTCGCAAACTTATTTTATAAAACCCATTTATAAAAGCTTATCGTCTATTAGTTTTTTTTTTGTCACAGAAATTTCATTAATAATAAAAAGAGAGAATGGACCCAAAACATGGCCCAAACTCAGGAGTCCATTACACATAAGAGAAAATATGAAAATTTGTTTTAAACTTTTACTTAGCCAGAAACTTGATATCAAGTCTTACAAAAACGATTCGGAACAACGCAGTATATTACTACGGAAACAAAACCTCTGATTCATTGATGATCAAACAATAACAATGACTAACGTCTAAACCTTAATCGTTTTATATACATTCAAACAGTCACACAATGCATTTGGTAAGGAATTATAGATAAGTAAGATGTTGATTACAGTTAAATACATTAGGTCCGCTTAGCAGGTGCTTGCTCCTTAACGGATCCCCTAGAAGAACGTCCGCTTGATCAACATATTGGATGAGTTCCCAGTTATGGACTGATCATGGTTGAGTTGATTGGAAATTGGACTCACTCTGGTTCCTCCTCCCTTTGAACTCACCGGTTATTGGATAAGTTCCCTTAGAGAAAAAGATAACAATTTTTTTATTCAGCTTCTGCGTATGTTTTGGATGAACATATTCGTTGATCGTCTTCTAAGGCACATAAAGTTGAGCCACTACAGAGACACTTACACTAAATAAATTAGGCACACCCAACAGTCTTGAAACGTCCAAGATAATTATTGTTTAAACTTAGGCAAGAAACTTATTCACTAACGAATTTCAAATGCAATTGCCAAAAATAAAAACATTAATATTTTTCAAATACCAAAAATATATATTAAATTAAATTTGTGTCATTTAAATAATAGATAATTATTTTAGATGTTCAATATCATAGTGTATTTTGGATAAATATTAGGAACTGAAATCATGTTTAAACTATTTGGTATAAGTTCATTTTGGGATTTTGAATATTTCGAATTCTATCAGATATCCATTTAGGTTCGAGTCCGGTTTGGATAAAACTCATAATCCAAAATATCATAAAAGAATATCTATTTGGTATTTATGTCGGGTTCAGAATAGTTCAGATTCATTTTTATTGGATCGGATTCGGTTTATTTGTCTAGATCTACATTTTTCATTTTCGAACATCAACTTTACTTTATGTTTAAAGTTCAACTATATTAACTTTATTACAACTATCAACTATTTATTCTATTTTTATTGAATCGATCAGTGAAAACCACTTATGATATTCTTCTTTGACCTAACTAACTTCAAAACAAAGTTGTATACTACGATCGCTAACAACTATCAAATGGATCAGAAAATTATTATTTTCTTTCAACATATTTACATCTTCATATATTTAAAAATATTTTATTTACTGAAACCATAAAATTAATTTAAAATTTATTAAAGGCAAAACATACGAACCGAATACTACTAGTAAAATAATAATTTTAAATGAAAGGGGAACAAGACAAGAAGTCTTAGCGGGAAAGGGAATCCGACAAGTATGACATCGTTCCAGCAACGGAGTCTACGAGGTGGGATCCACTTGTCAACACCTCGCTGACTATTGTTCTTTGATCCTGTCCTCCGTGGACCTTACGTTTCTTAATCGTAATTAAGTCACCATTATTACTACCTTTCATCTAATTAAGTAGCAGACATTTCATTAAGAAAATCATAGACTGACATGACATGAATACACGGAACTATTTTTTCGTATGAAAACATGCCATTTTTCGTGCAATGTGATATCCATCATAATTATTTTTAAAATAAGTACGTAGGAGCTTTATCATGGTTTAAATGCGAATTCTCATTGTCCCAGAGACCGATGAGCGCTAACAAAGCAAATGACAAACAATATAAAAGGTTTTCTTATACAAGAATCCTTTAAACCCGAGCCTCGATCTCCCCATTTTGACCCTTCGCCTTTTCTTTTTCTCCATGACCCAATATAAAAGTAACGAATAATATTTCCAAAGGAGATTCTTTTCTTCAGATTAGTTTTTAGTACTGTAAAACTATATACTGTAAATATCTAAAGCTCCAAGAAATGATCAGTTCAGTACTTTATAACCTGACGTCTTCTGAACTAAAGAAAAGAATAACGTAAGCATATCGAGTTATTCTAATTATAGCAAGTTTATAATTTATTCGTTTTACAAAAAAAAAAATTTTGGCAAACGATTATAGTAAGTTGATTATAAAGTCAAAACAATTTATAATCTGAATTTACGATTTATAAAAAAGAAATTGTAGTGACAAAAAATTTAAAAAATGTTGAAAACAATAAAAGAGAGTCTAGAAGCACAACTGTGCTATTGTGTTTTGTCTTTTTAGGAATGCGTTTTTGTATTTCTTATGTTTTGACTTAATAATCAACTTACTATAACCGTTTGCCAAATTTTTTTTTTTTTAATAAAGAGTGACTGATGGTGATGGCTAACCTCTACCGTGCTGTTCATAGCGAGTTAATCATGCTCTAAGAATATTACAAGGGTGATTTTGTAATAAAGAGTGACTGTTGGTGGTATTTACGTTATGGAGCCAAGAAAAAAAGCGAAAAAGAGTCAAATGTTTCCGCTAATTCAAAACTACTAAAGTCGTCTCAGCTTTAAAAGGAACACATATTTAAATCAGAAAGAAAAAGACATAACTCTCTCTCTCAAAATTCAAAAATCGCCGAGAATTGTTTTTGTTGCTTTTTTTTTTTCTTGACAAATTGAAAAAAGGTGTGTTGTAATCAAATGTGATGGGAAGTAGCTTCTCCTCCGCCTTACCTTGCTTCAACCAAGGTCACCGTGATCGCCGCCATCACCCTCAGAATCCGACTCACTCCGAGCCGTTAGACGAGAGTCTAGGCCACTCTTACTGCTACGTCCCATCTTCTAACCGCTTCCTCTCTCCCTTCCCTTCCGATCGCTTCGTCTCTCCTCCCGGTTCGTTCCGGTTATCTCCGGGTCGGATCCGGGGCCCCGGATCATCCGACCAGCTCCAAACCGGGTTCAGAGCCATTTCCGGCGCCTCGGTTAGCGCCAACACATCCAATTCCAAAACTGTTTTCCAACTTGAAGATATTTACGACGATGCCACTGTTAACACTTTCGGCGGAGGCGTGAGGAGCAGCGTCGTTAACGCTAACGGCTTCGAAGGAACGTCGTCGTTTAGCGCTCTCCCGCTACAGACCGTGCCGTTAGGTGGTCACGTGGAGGAACGAACCGGCCTCTTCATGTCTGGGCCCATCGAGAGAGGCGCGAGTTCAGGCCCATTGGACCTTCCCGGAGAGGAGGTTTCGAGATCCGACTCCGCCGCCGCGCATTTCTCGGCGCCGCTCGGCGGCGGCGGCAAGAAGAGACGGAAAAGGAAGAAGAGTCTTTCCTGGCACACGAAGCAGCGACCGTGGGTTCTTCCGGTGTCGAGCTTCGTCGGCGGTGCTAAAAGGGAGAACACCGTGAAACCACCCGACGGCGGCGGCGTTACGGCGGAATCAACCGGAGAGGAGAACGATTTACAGTGGGCGTTGGGGAAAGCAGGAGAGGACAGGGTGCAGCTAGCTGTCTTCGAGAAGCAAGGATGGCTCTTCGCCGGAATCTACGACGGCTTCAACGGACCCGACGCGCCGGAGTTTCTGATGGCTAACCTCTACCGTGCGGTTCATAGCGAGTTGCAAGGTTTATTCTGGGAACTGGAGGAAGAAGCAGAGCTAAAAGCAAGTTCGAGCTGTCCAGCGGCAGAAGAAGTTAAAGTGAGGAAAAAGCTGCATGAGCTTCTCGCAGAGGCGCAAGCAGAAGACGCGTTGGATCTTTCAGGTTCCGACAGGTTTGCATTCTCAGTGGAGGACAATGCTGTGTCTGTAGGAAGTAAGAGATGGTTGCTGTTGTCGAAACTGAAGCAGGGTTTGTCTAAGCAAGGAGTTTCAGGGAGGAAGTTGTTGTTCCCATGGAAGCTTGGTGCGGAGGGTGATGAAACGGAGGAGGTGGTAGGTAGCGTTAGAGTAGAGGAACCGGTTGAGAAGAGGAGGGAGAGACGAAAGGCGGGGACGGTTGATCACGAGCTGGTTTTGAAGGCGATGTCGAATGGTCTTGAAGCCACGGAGCAAGCGTTCTTGGAGATGACTGAGAAGGTTTTGGAAACGAACCCTGAGCTTGCGTTGATGGGTTCTTGCTTGCTGGTTGCGCTGATGAGAGATGATGATGTGTATGTGATGAATATAGGGGATAGTAGGGCTCTTGTTGCGCAGTATCAGGTTCGAGAAACGGGTGTGAGTGTTGAGACAGGAAGAGTAGAAGATCGATGCAATGATTTAGACAATGATGATGCAAACAATGAGCTTTCAGGTGTGGGTGATGAAGATACTACACTGAACAATGAAGCACCTTCGCAGAACATGAAACTGGTTGCGTTGCAACTGACAACAGATCACAGCACGAGCATCGAAGATGTAAGTCTGACCTTTTGAAATCTTCTTATCTGCTTCTTACAATATTCATGTCACATGATAACTTACACTGATGAACACAGGAAGTAACAAGAATAAAAAACGAACACCCTGATGACAACCAATGCATAGTGAACGACAGAGTGAAGGGACGACTTAAGGTGACTAGGGCGTTTGGAGCAGGGTTTTTGAAGCAGGTTAGACAAAACATTCACACTCTTGAAATTCTCAAAAAAAAAAAAAAGTTATATATATATTATTCAGTAATTCTTACAAAGGAAGTTTGATTTTGCAGCCTAAATTGAACGATTCGTTACTGGAAATGTTTCGGAATGAGTACATTGGGACGGATCCATACATATCATGCATACCATCTCTTCGTCACTACAGGCTAACAGAAAATGATCAGTTTATGGTTCTGTCATCTGATGGTTTGTATCAATACCTGAGCAATGAGGAAGTTGTTTCTCTTGCTATGGAGAAGTTTCCAGATGGTGATCCTGCTCAACATGTTATACAGGAACTTCTAGTCCGTGCAGCCAAGAAGGCTGGTAAAATAAAAAAACATATTTCTCCTTTTTATGTTTAATTGATAGTAATAGGTTTGTGAGTTTGGTGATTAATGATTATGATTGTTAGGAATGGGGTTTCATGAGCTCCTGGACATACCGCAAGGAGATAGAAGAAAGTATCATGATGATTGCACTGTATTAGTGATAGCACTTGGAGGAAGTAGGATCTGGAAGTCATCAGGGAAGTATCTTTGAGACCATATAAACTACAAGTTGAGAAAACAGAGAAACTCAAAATGCTTCAAAGATCAAAACGTGGCAAAAACTTTGTTTAATTTTGGTCTGCTTTTTGTTTCCTTATGTTTGTTTCTATAGGAATGTTCTTTTTGTCAGATTAGGAGGGTACTTTTGTTTCTTTGTTTGAAAATAGGGTAGAGATTGGAATAGAGAAGAAGGGTGGGGACCAAAAAGGGGTAATACATAGAACATTTTCCTCCTGGGAAAAATTTAAGAGAAAAATCTTAAAAACATTTTTTTTCTTCTTTTGTGGTTCTTTTTCCGTTCAAAATTTATATATGATTATATAAATATTATAAATCCTAGTATTGCACATAGAACATTTTCATTCTGGTGTTGTCAAAAAAAACATTTTCGTTCTGGAACTGGAGCCCATATTGTTGCAACTCTATGCTCATCCACGGGCCCAAACATGTTTAGTGGGCCTTCTAAAGATCTAAATCAATGGTAATGTGGGCAAATCAACAGTATATCAAAACTTTATCGTTCTCAAAGCCAACACAACTCGTCGTTACATATCATTTTCGTTCAAGATGAATACCTTTTGGTTAGGTTATAAATGCGAAGTTTGCGTAGATGTGAATAATTTGTTAGGAAATTTCTTTTCTTCGTACTTAGCTACAAAATTATCATATATACGAGTAACATCGTTTTCTTCCTAGAAACATATGGGTGGAGAAAGAAAGTTTAGTCTGTGGGCGGGCCGTCGAACTCTTGACATATAACATCGCAGCAATACCAACCAAACGTAGTTCGCCACGTAACCGACGCTTACCGTCCGGTGTCTGTACGTAAGGTTTCTTTATAAATAAAACCGAACCATGCATATGTGATATGTGTTGATATTCTTTTATAAAATCTGTTCTTATCTTGTAATTGAAAACTCTGATTCTTCTCTTAGATGGGTTGCTTTATTTCTCCTGTAATGAAACTCCGTCGTCTATCTTCAACTGATTCGTGGCGGTTTGCATACCGGAATCTGACCGGCGAGGATATAGAGGATTCGGTCGTAAGGGTTGTCGTAGGGAAAGAGAAGAAGGAGTTCATGGTCGAACCGTACGTACTCGAAGAGGCGCCGTTTAGAATCTTGATTGGTTCGGTTAAGGATCGTACCAAGACCCGGTTAAACCGGACTGGGAGTGTTGTATGGCTTGATCATATCGACTCGATCTTGTTCGAGCACTTGTTGTGGCTTCTTCGTAACGATGCATCTACATTTTCGGATATGGATGTCGTCGAGATCATTGAGTTCTATTCTCAAGATTGCTAGAGAAAGAAATTGATCTAACGTGGAATAATAAAGTGTTGTTTCTTCGCATTAACACGTGTATTTTGTGATGGTAAGATCTAGTACTGATACCAACTTACCAAAGGTCCAAAACAGCTTGTACTATTTATTGGTCTTTTTAAAGAAGTAATGAATCTACATCACATGACCTTATACTATTTTGGTTTGGTTCAGTTTTTAGATGTATGTTAAATGAAATACCTCTTGTTTACTTAGTATTTGTTTTTAGATAGATACCGGGGGAGATTAGAATATGTTTAATGGGAGATTCTTAGAGTTAAAAGACGAGTTTTTATATTCCAATAAGAACTTCTCATTAAATATGCTCTTAGTTTGCTGTTAAAGAGATATTATAGTTTGCTGTTAATCTTGGATCGGATTGCATGGTTTGATTTGTTTAAACGGAAATATTATTTTTCGAGCACTAGACGGCTATATTAACTGTTTGCTGTAACGAGAAGGTCCATTGAATATTTGCTACACACGTTGATCTTTAAAGCTGTCCCAGTATTAATTAGTTTGAAATTAGATAAACGATGAACCAACAAAACTGTTCTCTTTTTAGTAAAAAAAGAACTGTTTTATTTGAAATTTAATCATGGAGTCTTTCATGTAGAGTTTCTTAAAATTTTAAACTAAAATTTATATTATTTAATTGATATGTATATCTTTAACCACATTAAAGTTTATAAAGTACTTTTGAGAGATTTTGATATTGGTTTTAAATTTTTTAAAATATCCATTAAGAATATGCTTTAGTGTTACATTTTAAGAGACTCAACATTAAAAGTTCTATACGTTTTGTTCCAACTAGTTTTCAACTAGTAAAAAAAAATTACAAATGGGATATTTTATGCAGTTTAGTTTAGTCCTCAAACGCTGAAAATAAAAGGAAATACAGTCTTTGTTAAATGATAAGCACTAGTGTGTCAAATGTAATCTAGGTTAATTAACAAGTAGCATTACATTATTCAAATGAACAGAGAAATATTAGTGGTCAAGCATCCGGATGCGATGGTTTGAACAATGGTTTACTAATCATTATTATGCATATGGTTTTATAGTTAGCAAGTAACCTTTTGCAACTTTATGGACTTTATATAAAGAAAGTTTGATTAGCTTGTTATAGAATGATTGTGTTCTATCAAATATTTTCTAAAAGTTTGTTATATACAACGTCCAATGAAGAAGGAGCAGAGATCCGTGGTACTTGGTAAAAATCTATGGCTGTCTCTTCTTTACCCACATTTTATATATCACACTTTCATATGTAGGTATATTATTGACAAAAAAGTAAGTGCATCATAGTATAATTTTGAAATAATATACTACTATCTCATCCCCATCGAAAACCAGCAAATGTATATATCTATCTCTAATTTTGTATTTGCATGGCTATATGGATCATTACTATTATTACTTTACTACCACGATAAGTTTATGTCCGGACAAGATCATTTCACTGTGAAAAAGTATCTAACAATTGTATATTTCCTTTTAATACAGAAAATAGGTTATCTAAATTATTAGTTCGAACAATTATTAAAGAGAGTTTTACTTTTATAATCACAACCATCAATAATATTGTCAAAGTTTGTTTGGGGTCTATAATATTAAGGGCTGAAAGCATAATTCTTTTTGGAAATAGAAACACCAAAGTGAAAATACCCATATATTTTATTGTTTTAGTTCACCATAACAGCAAATGAGCACTTTATTAAGTTTAGAATCTATACTCGTGTTGATTTTAATCGGTGAGACAGTATTTTCTTTTGTTTACTTCAAGCTATTAGCAATATTAATTCGAGTAAATAATGTAATGATTATTGATCAATACTAGTACTTAAATGTTCTGTGACGAAAATGCTTTAGATAATTGCGTGTTTGACAGCTTAGCATCAAATGGGTTGAGCAGTTAAGGGCACTATGGGAATTGAACTGGTTAGATTAATAATTTGATTTCTTAATTAGCACTCCACTTGCACTTTCCTTTAATCCTTTGTACTCCGTACCCCATTTGTTCCTAAATATAAAATGTTTTGGATAATACACATTTATTAAAAAAATTACTCTCTCTGTTCCTGAAAGAAAGATTTTATAGAGTATTCACGCATATTAAGAGAGATTTTATAGAGTATTCACGCATGTTAAGAACATAATAAATGTTTACAATTAAATTAATTGTTTATTTCACTATGCATTTTCCAACAACCATCAACCAATAGTATTTAATCAATTCAAATATTTTCAATTAATTTTTCTTAAAAACATACAATTTATCAACATTAACTATTAAAAGTACCTTAAAATTCTAGAATATCTATTATTTTGGAACAAACAATAACTCTAGAAAATCCTATTTTTAGGAACAGATGGAATATTTTTTATCTAGAAAGTATCATTAAAATTATAAACAAAAAACTACTTAACCAATTACAAAATAAAACTATTAAATTTGATTGGCTACATAGTTTTTGATAAACTTAAAGTTACCTAAAAAAATGAGAACATCTTATATATTGGAACATAAAAATTATTCTAAATATGAACCGAGAGAGTATATTTTACTACTAGTGTATTACTTTAATCTTCTTTGTAGTTTACTATTTCCCGTCATTTATAAGAGCACACCTTATTGGAAACCTCAAACTTCGAAAAAGCCGAAATATTCACTCATGTGTGTTTGGAAAACCCTAGCGACCTAAATGATTGTTAATGTTTTCCTTTTGATTTTTTCAATATGTAAATTCAAAACACTAGAATATACTACCTCCGTTCCCGAAAGTAAAATGTTTTAGATTTTTTTCTTGTTCCACAAAGATAGATTTTCTATATTGTTAAGGTACTTTTTTTATACTTTTGATGAACATTAATTGAGAATATTTGAATTGATTAAATTTCATTGGTAGAAAGTTATTGGAAAGTGTATAATAAAGTAAAAAATAAATTAAATTATAAACATTTATTAAATTCTTAATAAGCATACATACTCTAGAAAATTTTACTTTTAGGAACAGACAGACTATTGTTTTAGTGATATATTACTCCTCTTACGATATGTTTGCCATCGCCCGAAACAGCAACTTGGTTTTGAGCCTTACATTAAAGTGTTACAGATCAATTTCTGTTATCTTTTAATGTTTCTTCGTGTGTTCGTGATTTTGGGTACAAAAGTGTGTCTGTTAGTCAACATATGTAATAAAAGTGCGTTTAGAGTATGTCGTTATTGGATATCTATTCTATGACAGTTTTAAACATTAATCCCGTTGAGTGTGTGCTACAAAAGAACCTATGTGAAATTATATGGAGATAAAACATTAACCAAAAAAAAAATCAAACAACAATTTATATATAACGATTCTATCTATGATCTAGTCACTAATAAGTGGAATATTTCTTTTCGAAACTTTAAAAGATAAAAGTCACAATTTCATAAATTCTGTGAAAATAAAAAGAGGAATAACAAATTGCAGTTTTTTTTTTATAAAGTAGCTAAAACGGAGCCCTACCAGCGCCGGCGGAATTCCCCTGCCAGTTTTCAACTCCCATATGAGGCAAACTCATCGGCAAATTGAAGAACGGCAAGCCTCCGCCACCTCCGTTGGCTTCCGAGTACATATTCCCTCCTCCGCCACCGCCGCTTTGGACCTGTAAGTGCTCCTCATGCTCGTCCAAAGGTAACCTTTCGTAAGCCACGTTCGTAAAAGACGCCGCCATGACCATGACCGGCCCCGCGGCCACCAATTCTCCAACAACGTTACCTCCGACGACCTGTCCCTGAGCTCCGGCGAGGAATATAGTCAAACTCGTCGCTCCTGGAGGAGCAGGCGGCGGAAGAAAAGATCCAGAGAGGGAAAGAATCTCGAAAGTGCCTCGCAAAGTCACAACAGATCCAGCCGCCGTCGGCTGACGGATGCTGACGTTAGTGACGGTTCCAGTTCCGGACAAAACGCAAATCCCGCGCTGTCTCCGCCGCGCGTAAGTGGAGATGCACTCGAAGACGTCGCAGCCACTTCCGATTTCGAGAATGTGAGCCCTAAGAGTGTTTGCGCTCTCGCGCGTGACTATCACCGGAGGTTTTGGTTTGTTCTTCGATCCAGCTGGACGGCCACGTGGCCGCCGCATAACGAGGTCGCCGCTTCCTTCACCACCACCTCCGGCGCCGCCCAGACCCGAGTTGTCATTAGAAGCTATTAAATCTAAACCTTGGTGATGGTTCTGAAGGTTATGGTGGTGGTTTCCTCCAGCACCACCGTCATCTTCGTGGTGGTTGTCGGTGGAGAACTGGCCAGCACCTCCGCCGTCGACGTTATGGACGTAGCGAGAGGTTGTCCCCATATTGAGACCTGCAGACATGCTAAAATAGCAAAGAGAAAAAAAAAATATTTAAACGGAGGATTAGGGATTATTAAAGCTTAGTTAGGGATTCTAATGATTTAGGTTTAGATTTAATGTAAGAGATAGCAGACAAGCGGAAAATTTATAAAAAGTAGAGAAGAAAATATATAGAAAGCTAATTAGAAATGAAGTAGAGAAAGGGGAAGAAGAAGCAGAAGACCAAGTCTTCACCCTATGGCCCCAAGAGACAATTATTATTATAAGAGCATGATTAACCCATATATATATATATATAGGTATCTTAATCATTATTTTACTAATTAATAGCAATTAAGAAACAGATTAAGAAACACTATGATTTTGGTCTCTAACGGTAGTCTCTTATTTTGGGGTTCTTAATTAAAAAAATATTAAATACTTTTAAATAATTTTTTTTATTTATTAATGAAAACATTATAAAAGACAACATTTTAAACATATATTAAAAAAAACATAAAAACAAAGATAACTTAATTAAACGACAATTTTTTTTTAAAAAAAATTAAAGCTCAGTTGTTGTCTTCATCACGTCCAAATTTACGCCATATATGCTCAACCAAATCAACTTTCAGTTGTTGATGCATTTGTCTATCACAAATTCTAGTTCGAACACCCATCATATTGGCGATATTTGTTGGGATATCTGTAGAATACGTGAGATTGACATGTGAACTTCCGGTGTCTTCTCCTTGTTGGAACTCAAAAACATCATATTGAGTGTATCCATCTCGTTCGTCTTCTACTATCATATTATGGAGTATGATACATGCTCTCATAATCTTCTCAATTTTGACTTTATCCCCAAAAAATGTTGGATTTTAACAATTGCAAAGCGAGCCTGCAAGACTTCAAAAGCACGTTCGACATCTTTGCGGACAGCTTCGTGATGTTGAGCAAATAAAACTGCTTTCGGCCCTTGTGGTATTGGAATAGGTTGGATAAAAGTTGCCATTTTCGGATAAATTCCGTCAGTGAGATAGTAAGCCAAATGATACTCTCTTCCATTGACGGAGAAAGTGACTTGTGGAGCTTGACCTTTTATTATATCATCAAAAACAGGAGAGCGATCAAGAACATTGATATCATTTAAGGTACTTGGAGGTCCAAAAAAGGCATGTCATATCCATAGATCATATGAGGCAACCGCCTCTAAAACGATTTTTGGTTTTCTCGAACCACATGAATATTGACCTTTCCAAGCTGTTGGACAATTCTTCCACTCCCAATGCATACAATCGATGCTTCCTATCATCCCAGAAAATCCACGATGTTCAGCAACATCAAGTAGACGTTGAAGATCAGCCGGTGTTGGTCTTCGGAGGTATTGCTCGCCGAATAAAAATATTATTTCTTCCACAAAATGTTCAAAACATGACCGAGTAGTTGTTCCACCGAGCTGGAGGTACTCGTCAATAGTATCAGCAGCACCACCATATGCCAATAGATGAATGGCTGCTGTACACTTTTGAAGTGGAAAGAGACTAAGCCTTCCGAGAGCATCTCTTTTTTGTCGAAAGAATTTAACTTCATTGGAGAGGCGATCAATGATATGCAAGAAAATGGCTTGTTCATTTTAAAACGTCGTCAGAACAGATTTTGTGGATATGTTGGAGTTTCACTGAAATAATCATTCCATAAACGTTGATCACCTTCTTCACGATTTCTTTCGATATGAATCTTTTTTTTCCTCTTTTTTTTTCCTCTCTTTGAGCACCATAATCAATGGCTAAATTCTCGAAAGTTTGATTAAAATATTGATCAAAATATTGATCAAAATATTGATCAAAATAATTATCAAAACTTTTATCATCTACTTCCTCAAAAGTGTTATGAGAAGAAGATGCCATATATGTGCTATATGTGATTAAAAGGATGATTTTTAATGGTTTTTGTGAGGCAGAGGAGGAGAGAAAGGAAAATGTTTGATGGGGTTTTTAGGGCATGTGTGATGTTTGATGAACTGAGAGGAGGCGAGAATTGTTTGAAGTAAATTGTTTGGTGGTTTTGTGGTTTTGTGAGACAGAGGAGGCGAGAAAGAAAATTGTTTGGTGGTTTTGTGAGACAGAGGAGGCGAGAAAGGAAATTGTTTGATGAACTGATAGAGAGGCAGAGATAAAGATTTTGCGATAGAGGAGGAGGATACAGACTTTGCGAGAGAGGTAATTGGTTGATGAACTAAACAAGCTTAATAAACTCATATATAGAGATTACACAACAAGTGGATACGATTTCCATACTCTGCCCGTGACACATGATTACAAGACCCACATGATTCACGTGACACAACACGACAATACACTACAACCTCGACAATACACTACAAACACTCTTCTAAACAAAACACGTGAAGGAAGACTACACAATGCTTCACTCAAGACAAAGAACAAGTGACCTACACTATACAACAACTGGCAGAAGAGCACCACGAACCTCTCATGCCCGTGACCAAATGCTCCATTCAATCGTGTGACATAAACAGCTTTTCCTTTACCGCCAGTGACTTTGACCTGCAAATAAAGATATAGAGTAAGTAATGAGCGCGAAGAACCACAAACAGAACAACTCACAAAAATCCACAGAATAAGAAACATCAATTCACAAGTTGGACAAACATAATAGAATATTTCATTGTCAAACAAGAACAAGAACACAGAGTACAAATATAAGAACCAACTACTTGATAGAGTTTAACACAAACTAGACTTCAACTAGAACGACATACACTTCAACTACAACGACATAAACTTATTAAGCCGACAAACAACAACGAGTAAGACTTGAACAACATCAACTAATTAAGTAAACAACTCAGTAATTAGCTTTTTCTCCAGTGCTTCTTCATAGCCAGCCAATGGTTCCGTTTTAGCAATAAGAATTTCAAGTAGCTTAATCTTCGAGACCCTCTCTTTGATAGCCAAATCTTCTTTCTTGATGTCCCACATGCTCTGAAAACCAGCCGGCGAGTGGATCTCAGTCTTGTTCTTATGCTTGCCATGCCCCTTTGAAGCCTTCACACCCAGGGGTCGAGTAGTTGCTTGACCAGCTTCACTAGTATTGGTTTATGTGGCTTGAGAGGTTGATGATTGTGTACCTTCGTCACACTTCCTCCTTTTAGAGCTTCTGTCGGGTTTAGAAGTTGCTAGATCACACCATTTCTGGTCGTTCCGCAGCTCTTTCCACGCATGCTCAAGTTTGAATTTCTTATGGTGGTTGTTGAAGAATATTTCATGAGCATGTTTGAGCACGTCAGTTTCATTCTGGCCGCTGCTCTTCTCTCTGGTGGCAGCCTCGTACGCTCCACAAAACTTCCCTACAAGATCATTGATCTTGTGCCAGCGCTGCTTGCAGTGATTGCTATCCCTTTGTTCACGACCGGCCAGCTTCGGACTTGCAGAAAAGTAAGCCGAGGCTCTTGTCCAGAATGTACCCGACTTCTGCTCATTGCCCACGATAGGGTCTTTGCTCGTGTTCAACCACGAGCTGATGAGCACTATGTCATCGGTAGGTGACCACGTCCTTCGTTCCTTACGTTCTGCAGTTGAATTTTCACCGAAAATAGGCACTTGGGATGAAGATACCTCGGCATTATCTTGTCCAAAACCGAAGACAATATCTTGTTGACTATTTAGGAGATCAACAAAATTTGTATTCTGGTTATTATATGGATAGGAATCCATATCCGACAATCATAAAGAAGAGAAGGGAGCAGAAAGTGAATAAGGAAGAGAAGAACATAAGAGAATAAGAAAGAGAAGAACAGCTTAGCCGTTGAAGATCCAAAGAAATAGAACAACAGAAAAGGATAAGGAAGAGAAGAACAGCTTAGACGTTTTTATAGATGGAAGATAAAAGCAACCAACCAACCATAATCACTTTCTATTTAATACCTTTCTTAAACAATTAGACGTTTATCTACACACATTCATCACAAGCATATTCATTCCACAGTCACAAACCATAATCAATTTCTATTTATTACATATCTCAACCAACTAGACGTTTATCTAAAACCATTTATCACTTTCTATTTATTACCTATCTCAAGTCTCAACCATAATCAATCAGTAACAATATATTTATTACCCAACTGGTGAAGGAGAAATGTATTACCTCTGTTGATGTTATCGCATTCCTCTTCTCTCTGTTGCTATTCACCTCCTTTTGCTTGCCGACAGTGGCTCATTCCATTTTCCAACCATAAGAGAAAAGACAGAAACGTGTTATTCAATCTGATCAAGTGATAAACAAATAAGAACATGAAATAAAATATACTTGATTCAATCTCAACAAGTTATTCAATTTCAACAACCCATCTAAACAAATAAGAACATGAAATAAAATATAGTTAGATTCAATCTCAACAAGTTATTCAATCTCAACAACCCATCAATACACGTGAAAGCTCTTCATCAACAACACCTAGAAGATCAAACGATCAATACAGATGAAAGCTCTAAAAGGACATCTCATTAACAGAAACACAAATCATTTACAGAACCACAATCACAGACACGCAGAACCCTAGAAGATTCGAACAACAAGACCACAATCAAAGACATGCATAACCCCTAGGAAGATTCGAACAACAAGACCACAAACAAAGACATGCAGAACCGTTGAAGATTCGACTTTCAAACTAGGAAAAAAAGTTAAGACATTTACCTTTGGATTCGACTGAGGAGCAACCGCCAATAAGCTTCGTCCTCGAGCTGAGCCACCTTCGATTTGCTTCGATTCGCTTCTTCGCCCAAGACCGCAACCAGTTTCGTTTCTTCTCTTCCTCGAAGATCTCAACCGGATTCGTTGCTTCCCTTCATCGAGGAGACCACACGGGGACTTTAATCGGTTCGTAGAGGAGAAGAACCATCGATTTTCATCGATTTGGTTCGTCGACGAAACGAGACGACGCGTTTCTCCACTTCGCCGTCGAGGAGAGAAGGAAGATGAAAAACGTGTAAATGAAAGATAGTTTTTCCACCCCTCGGTTTTTTCCTCCCAAATCTCTCACGTCATGACACGTGTTCAAGAAGACCCGTATCTTCTTGGCCCTAATTAGGCGACGTCGCTTAACATAATGGCTGCTTTATTTTTTTTTTTAATGAAAAATATGCTTAAAAACCAGTTTAAGGGACAGCGTTAATCATGGTCTAAGGTTATTGTTTGTGAATGCAGTGTTGTAGATGTATAAAATTATAAACTAATCGAATTCGAGTCTAACTTACTCATATATAGGTCTCTTATTATATTGTCGAGATGAGCAAAAACGTTAATGGGGTTCTAGATTTTGTTAAATGTATATGTTATTGAAGAATCTACAATTGTAGTAGTGTGTGTCTTCTCGCATAATAAATCACTGGACACAATATATAATTTGTTTGATCTTGTTTCATGTGTTTTTTTATAAATCGATTAATTACACTGCTAAAGATGAAGACAGCCTTCCTGTGGACCAAGGCATCAAGTCATTAACTAATGAAAAGTTAACATATACAATTAAGTGCTAGCTGCGTTTACCATTCAAAGTTTATGTCCCTATTATAACGCGTAGGCAACTTGGTATAATATAGAATTGTCTGGGGCATCAAATACGAAGTGGATGAGATTAGTTCAATTGTAAACTATAGTTAGTTAACAAAGTTGACCAATTAGCTATGTTTTGTGTTCTTTATTAACGATTAACTATGGTTAACACATCTTGAAGTTCTTTATCAGATTTTAAAATAAAGGGAGAAACATTAAACAGACGGGAAGCATCGCGGAGATTCAGGCGGTCAAGTGACGGAGATTCGTGCGCTCTTAGCTTGCCCTTTTGGTTAAAACTTAAAACAACTGTTCAAACAAGAAAAAATTGTGTACGGTACAGCCTTCTCTGCTAAACAAACACATCATTAATCAAAACCGAGTTGAATCTAGTTTGGTTTGTTTCTGTATAGTTTTTATCTAGGTTTTACAGTCTAAATTTTAAGTCAGCATTATTATTAATTTTAATAATTAATCTTTTATTGATAAATTTAATAATTAATCTTTTATTGATAAATCACTATATTTTATATAATAAAGATAACATATTTACGAACACCGATTTAAACGGAAAGGGATGGACTGACCAACGGCGGACAACGTGTGACGGTTCCTTGTGCTAATGTGGCGATGGATCACGGAATTTAATAGGAAATAAAAACCGTCCATTAATTATTAATTAGCATTGTTAATTAAAAAGTCTGCTCTACCCAAATTTCACCAGCAATGATCAACTAGTTTTATAATCATGCCAGGGAGTACGGAGTTTCGCCCGGAATATTCTTTTATTGTTGTTAAGAATATTATTTTTTGGATAGTGTAATTATATGGTCACTTTTATTTGTTAAGAATATTATTTGAGGTTTTTATTGTGCTATGTAGTAATAGTACCGATATGTTAATATATTTTGTTTTTGTTTTTTCAATAATATGTTTTGTGTGTATAATACTTGTTAGTAGTGAAATGTGCATCTAAATTAAAACTATACTGAATTTTAATTTGCATATATGCATTTTTTATTCTAAGATTAACGGTTTCAGCTAGCTCTGAGACGGATCCGGATACCCGGAAAATTTAGGGTATCCGGATCCGGATTCGTGGTTTCCGGATATCCAGATTTCGGATATCCGTCTCGATATTCTATTATCCGCGGATATCCGGATCCGGATCTGTCAAAATAATTAAAAATAATTTTTTTAACAAAAAAACTATTTTTTTAATAAAATTTAAAAATTTAATGTATTTTAAAAATACGGATCCGGATCCGGATATCCGGACCTAAAAATTAAGATATCCGGATCCGGATTCGGTTTGCACGGATTCAAGATTTTACTATCTGGATTCGGATCCGGGCATCCCAGATATCATATTTTCGAAGCGGATCCGGAGCGGATCTCGGATCGAATCCGGATCTCGGATAGTAATATTTAAATTTTATGACTTATTCTTGGGTTCACTCTCTAAGGTAGGATTTTCTTATTTCACATTTGATATCTTTTAAAAAAGAAAACAAAATATTGTTAAATTACATTATGTTTTTAAAATTAAAAGGTAAAAATAGTAGTAATTACAAAAAAAATATTTTTAACGTCGTCAGCAAAACACTAAACCCTAACTCCTAATCCCTAAACTCTAAACCTCTGGATAAACCCTAAACCCTTGAATAAATCCTAAACTCTAAATCAAAATCACTAAACACTAAAACATTCAAGGGTTTAGAGTTTAAGATTTAGGGTTTAGGATTTTAGTGTTTACCGTTTTTTGTTTAGAATTTAGGATTTATCCAAGAGTTTTAGGATTTACCCAAGGGTTTAGAGTTTACCCAAGGGTTTAGAGTTTAGGGATTAAGAGTTAGAGTTTAGTGTTTTGCTGACGACGTTAAAAATATTTTTTTTAATTTTTTTTTTCTGTAACTACTATTTTTTTTATTTTTTTATTTTAAAAACATAATATAACTTGACAATATTTTATTTCTTTTTTAAAGATATCAAATTTGAAATAATGAAATTCTATTTATTGATCTTAGGCTGTAAACCCAAAAATAACTCAAATTTTATTATTGAACAATCTGTAAGTGCTTTGTGTTGGTCTTTGCGACAGACAATATAATTAATATATACATGCCGATCATATATTAGCAATATAATTCTGTAAATATATTCCCGTTAACAGATGGCCACCGAACTTTAGCAAAGTTGCAAGTGTGTCATCTGCCCAAATGTTTTATTTTTGCTTGTTTAAGTATTTTATTTTTTGAAAAAAATTATTTATGTTTTGGATTGAAATTTAAAACATTGCGGAATTTGAGATAAATTATCAAACAAAACAACGTATCGACTGGAGCGTCATGAAGGAACACATCAACAATCTTAACCAATAAAACAGTATATCATGGATTGAAAAGCTGATAGTGTTGAGTATTTTATCTAGAAGTAACAGCACAGTCAGTTAATCATTTTAGCTAACGACATATAAACTATAGTTTAAACACGATCGGAACTATTTCTAAAGAAAAGTTAAGCAAAAATATATATTTCTAAAGAAATGCCCATATACATACCCAAATGATTTTACCGTTAATTTATTCACGTCTGTGTATATATATATATATATATATATATATTGTTTGACAGATTTGAGACCATTCATTACATACTTTCCCGTACATAAGTATGTATCACTATCTATATAGATTGGTTTGATGATAAGATAAATTAAGAACAAGACAGTAAGTGTGAACAGGTATTAGTTTAACAAAAACTACGGACGCAAGCATCTTATCTACAGACGATTTTTGGAATCGTCTGCGATGTTCCGTTAAGCCCAACATACTGTCAATAAAAAAAAAACAATGTGAATTCTAGGGTGGACGTTCGGATAACCGTTCGGGTATTTTGGATTTTCGGGTATTTCGGTATAGAGGTATAGAATTCGTTCGGGTATTTTTGAACTTCGGGCCGGGTTCAGATATTTTTAGTTTAGATTCGGTTATTTCGGATCGGGTTCGGATATTTAGATTTTGAAAAAAATATTAAATTTTTCATTTTTCAATTTTTTTGTATTTAAAAATATAACTTTCACTTAATTATTTTTTTTGTTTTTAATAGATTGAATGGTTAATAGATTTGAACATAACATTTTAAAACTAAAAATACATTAATTTGGCTATTGTTTTTAAATTTTGGATGTAACTTTTTGTAATTCTTGAAATAAAAAGTTTGACATGTATTTTAAGTGAGTAGCAAATCATTTATTCCGTAATTGTATGTATATCATATGAAACTTAAAGTATGTGTAGTATCAATATAAATATTTTATATAAAATGAGAGATGTAAACTAGAAATATAAGGTTAATTATACATATGTTCGGTTATCTTCGGATATCCATTCGGGTTCGGATATTACCCATTCGGGTTCGGATATACAATTTCTCATAATTCAATACCCGTTCGGATATTTTGCTATTTCGGTTCGGATTTCGGTTCGGATTTTTTTGATCGGGTTTGGGTGCGGGTGCGCCTTCGGATATCGGGTAAAGTGCCACTCTTAGTGTATTCGTAGAGTTCCAACAAATAGCTTTAACTTTAAGAATATAACTAAATAGTCCCGTTATTGTTAGTCCCGTTATTGTTGGTCTTTGACACACAAACGACCTTGAACTGTAAACAAAGTATTAAAGCATATTAATTTATTGTATGTTTTAAGATAAGGATGTTAAATTATCTGTTACAATCCGTGATATATAAGACCATGATGGAGGACCTAGTTTGCAGTATGCTTGAGTTTCTTCAGCAAAAATATAATGGAGTTTGTGAAAATTGCAATTACACTCTGCAACGAAGATCAATCTATAAGATAAGCCAATACCTCTAATTAATGTGGAATACAACACATTTTGTATTTATGAAAAAGTAATCTCGAGACGATATTTCAGAGAAAGATTTATTTCATTAGTTTGTCATAAGAAAATAGATAAACATATTTTAATTTAAACAGAAAACAGTTATTAGAAGATTTTGAGTATAATGATACAACTGGACGTCAAAGAACAAAATAATATTATCTAAATATTTTTCTTACCAATATAAAATAAGGTTTGCTCCTCAACATGTCGTGTTATATAAATTCATACTCACCTTCTTTTGTCGTGTTATATAAATTAAATAATATTTTAAAATTGATAGTATTTTTTTTTTGTTCAACTGGATAATTCAAATTAGCAAAGGCCCGTGGGCTGGTTCAATACAAAGATATGTGGGCTTTAGCAAGCCTATCGGCCGGTCCATTTGAAGAACGGAGAGTAAACTCAAAACGACAAAAGGTAAAGATTGAAGACGCAGAGAAAACTAAGGAGTCGATGTCGGAGAGAACGCCGTGGAGTTCTATCGTCCATTTCCTCCCGTTGATAGCCCGAATGAGCTCTTGGGAATCTGATCGAAGGCAGATATTATGGTAGTCGAGGGACGCCGCGTTGAGAAGCGCTCCTCGGATTGCGAGAGCCTCCGCCATGCAAGGAGAGGAGACATGATGGAGCGAGATGCCTTTGCTAGCCACTTCCGATCCCTCTTGATTAGTGAAGATCCAAGCGAGTCCTGCTGATTGCGATTTCCAAGAGGCGTCGGTGTTGCAAAGGATGGTAGAAGGCGGTAGAGATCCGTATCGAGCTTCTGAGGCCGGAGAGATTCCCGTCACGGGGTATTGGGGTCTGGGTTGTGCTTGTTCCCATTCCCTCATGGATCGGATCGCTTGAGCCATAACCTCTTGGGGGGGGGGAGATTTGTCTATTCTCAAAAACTCTCTTATTTCTGGCGATCCAGATGTTCCACACGATCCATGGGAAGAGGTTGCCAAGAACGCCTGCAGGAGGAAGGTTTCTCCAGTCATGAGATCCACAGAGCACCGTGGAGAGGGGTGTGTCTGAGAGTAAAGCAGTTGGGGTATTCCACGGGCCAAACGTCCAAACCTCTCGAGCGAAGGAGCAGTGGAGGAAGATATGATCAGATATTTCTGAGTTGCCACAAAAAGAACAGAGTGTGTTCGTGAGAACACCTCTCCGTTGGAGATTCGCACCTGTTGGAATGGCATTGCGGAGGACTTTCCACAGAAAGTGCTTCACTTTTGGTTGAGTATGGAGGTTCCAAACATGTTTTTTCCAATCGAAGTTAGCAGGTAAGAGAGTCTGTCTAGTGTCCTGATGATTGGTGTTTTGTGCCGAGAAATAGCCCGATTTAACAGTGTATTGTCCTGATTTCTGCAGTGGCCAAACGTAGGAATCTTGTCCTCTAAGGCAGCTAGGTGTAATGGCTAGAATGTGAGCAGAAAGTTCAGGTAAGAGCTGGTTGATTCTGATTTTATTCCATTCCTTTGTCTCTCTGGTAAGGAGGTCTGAGACCATGAGATCAATATTTTGCAGGAAGACAGGTCCTGTTGGCTTTATACCAGCTTCAGGGTTGATCCAAGAATCCGACCAGACGTGCGTAGATTCCCCATTCCCGATGGCCTTTCCTAGATGTTGCAGCAGCAAGTCCCTGCCTTTCAGAATACCCCGCCAGCCATGAGAGATGCAAGAGGAAGGGGCTATCTTTAGGAAGGACGTTTTATGGCAATACTTCCCCAAAACAATTCTCGAGAAAAAGCAGTGGGGTGCAGTGATCAAGCGCCAAGCAACCTTAGCAAGGAGGGCATGGTTGAAAATTTGGATGTCGCGGAAGCCTAAGCCCCCTAAACTCTCGGGGAGAGTGAGATCTTCCCAGGAGACCCAGCAGATTTTCCTTTCACCGGCCTTCGTGTCCCACCAAAATCTTGTAAGTACAGACTGAATGCGCTTACATAAGCTGATTGGTAGGAGAAAACAGGTCATAGCAAAGTTAGGAACTGATGATAGAACTGATTGAAGCATAATTGCTTTGCCTATTGTAGATAGGAATTGAGTGGACCAGGAGATGGATTTTTGATGCATCCGGTCGACGATGGAACTGAAGAGGTTCTTCTTTCTTCTTCCAAAGTGCTCAGGAAGGCCTAGGTACTTACCTACTCCTCCCTCCTTATCTATGCCCAATTGTTGTTTAACTCTTGCTCTAATCTCAGGGGGCGTTTTGCTAGCAAAGGAGATGGAAGATTTGAGAACATTAATCTTCTGTCCTGAGGCGCTTTCATAGTCATGGAGAATTTTTGATAGAGATGTGCAGCTACTTTCCCCTGACGTTGTGAAGAACATGGTGTCCTCTGCAAACAAAAGGTGATTAATCTTTGGACTCTTCCTAGCAATTCTAATCCCCGGCATTGTACCATCTTGTTGTGCTCTTTTGCATAGCCCTGACAAGACTTCTGCGCATAGGATGAAGATGTAGGGTGAGAGAGGATCCCCCTGACGGATGCCTCTCTCTGGGATCACCCTCCCCACCACCTCGTCATTGAGTAGGAAGGAATATGAGACGGTCGAGATGCATTGCATCATCCAGTGAATCCAGGTAAGACTAAACCCCATCTGCTCTAGCATTATATGGATAAAGCTCCATTCTAGTCTATCGTAAGCCTTACTAATATCAGTCTTAACTGCCATTGGATAGTTCTTAACAGCGCCTGAGGCCTTCAGATAGTGCAGTATTTCGTGGGTAATCAACACGTTATCAGAGATGACGCGCCCTGGGATGAAAGCTGATTAATTCTCGAAGACTATACTTTGTAGCACAGGTTTGAGTCTTAAGGATAGAATCTTAGATATAGCTTTATAATACACGTTACAAAGCGCGATAGGGCGATAATCTGCAACTGTTTAGGACCCGTGATCTTTGGAATCAGTCTAATGTGCGTCTCGTTGATAGAGCATGGTAGAGAGCTTGTAACGAAAAAACCTTGTATCTCTTTTGTTATTGCAGGACCCACCACCTCCCAGTTAGATTGGAAGAAACTCGCGGAGAAGCCATCAGGCCCAGGAGCCTTGTCTGGGTGTATAGCGAACATGGCTTCTCGAATTTCCAAGGCAGATGGGATTGACGTCAGGAGGGAATTTGTCTCAACAGATATACATGGGGAGATAGCGGACAAGATGACTTCCCTCGGCGAGACACCCGTGGAGGTAAAGATATTTTAAAATAAGAGGAGATCAGTTCCACAATCTGACTATCTTCAAAGACAGGTGATCCAGAGGAGTCTTCCAGAACTGAGATTCTATTGCGGGCTTTCCTTCCTTTGGAAGAAGCATGGAAGAAAGTGGTGTTTTTGTCTCCAAGTGAGAGCCACATAAGACAGCTACGTTGCTTCCAGAATTCTTCCTCTGCTCTGTAAGCTTTTAAAAGCCGCTGATTGAGATGTGAGATAGCAGTTTCATCCGGTACGCTCACTGAAAGTGCATTGTCGAGTGCCTCTTTTAGTTCAAGAATCAATTTCCTACTGTTAACGTAGTTCTCTTTGCTCCATGTCGAAATTGCTTGGCGGACTCGACGGATTCTGTCTGCTACCGAGGCATCAGATTGGTCTTTCCAGACATCCTCTACGAGCTTGGATATTTCTGGATTATCACGGAGGCGTCTGTCATAGCGGAAGAGTCTGGTGTGTTTCCTTTTCTTGACATCTAGTGTGGTCACTAGAGGTCTGTGATCTGAAGCTTCGAATTTGAGATACTCGCAGCGGGCTCTAGGAAACAGATCAGACCAGGAGCTGTTTGCAACTGCTCTGTCCAGGCGACAATGAACAAGGTGAGAATGTCTCTGGCCTCGCCACGAGAGAAAGTTACCGGAATGCTTGATGTCAAAGAGATCGCATGTGGAGAGGAAGGATCTGAAGGAGGTGAAGGAGCTCTCCGGTCTCACTGTCCCTCCCGACTTCTCGTTGTTGCAAATGATATCGTTGAAATCACCCGTGAGAAACCAAGGTGAGTGTCTGGTCAGAGACAGATCAATGAGTTGATTCCAAACCTCCTGGCGATTGCAAATCTCTGGGGCGCCGTATATGAAAGTGCCATGAAAAGTTGAGTCTTTAAATGAGATGATGGCATCAATGAAGTTTCTGTTTACGGTTAAGATTTGGATGTCTAGGTCTGCCTTCCAAAGCAAAGCTAAACCTCCTGCTCTTTGTTTCAGATAGAAAAATAATGTCTGGAAGCCACTGTTTAGAGAGTTCTTTGAGCCGCAGAATTGTCATGGGGTTCCCAAGGCCGCAACAATTCCAGCTCAGCACGACTAAGGAAGAGGAAGGAGATGTGTGTGAAAATCCGACACATTTCCTCAGACTGAGGTTCTTCTCGTGGTTTGATCTTCAGGCAAAGCGGTGAGGGGGGCTCGATGGGACCATTGTGAAGAGGTTTGGCCCAGGGGGAGGACGGGAGAGGCGTGAGGGAAACCGTGACGGGCATATGGAAGTCGGGCCTGTGACATCAGTCTTTTCTTCGAGGAGGCTCCTGTGATAATGCGAGAGGAGCCTGAGCGTTTGCTAGAACTCCCGTGACGCTCTCTTGGCCTTTTCATGAAAGGCGGGGTTCGCAAGGCCACCGGTGTTTCCATAGCAACAGGGGAGGGAATCTCCGGCTCCGAAGAAGGCAAGATCTCAGCATCTCCGAGAATCAGAGCTTAATTTACTGCATGGAGGGCTGCTTGGTTTACTGCTTCTTGGGTGGCTGATGCTATAATATTGTCAGAAGTGGTGTCAACCAGACCATTATGTTCTGTCTCTAGCACCCTTTGACGTCGAGCAACGCTTTCAACTGGGTCTCCACAGTTGATGTACTGATAAGAGGCCTCTCGTAGATCCTCCAAAACTTGTTATCTGGTCGGGATCCCAGTCTCTGATGGGGGGGAAGTCACAACGGTCGAGATTTCTACTGAGAGGAGGTCGTGACCCTCCGGGAAGAGAGAGAGCTCTATTGACTGGTGTTTGTGAAGATTCTGGAGCCTCAGTAGGATGTGTTTGCTTCACCCTCCAACGTTGAGGTTCCAGCTGATTTGATTGTACCTTATGAGGGCCTCCCTGGTGGCCCCCTATTACTTTTGAAGGAGATTTTCTCTGACTACTTGGGCCTTGAGTGAACCTAGCTCTGGATGTATTTTGGTGAGAAGTCTCCAGTGGAACCAACTTATTTGATAGGGGCCGGCCTCTTTGCGCTGGGAGGGCAATTCTATCACCAAAAGGGTTTCCATGTCTGTCAACTCGACTCCTGAAAACTGAGTCAGTCAAGGTTGGGATGACTCTTTTTTGCGGCGGTCTCTCTGATTGACTTACCACAGGCCACAAGTGTCTTTCTGCAGGTTGGAGGCTGGATGGGGTAGGTTCCTTCAAGGACTCAACAGCTAGAGGGCAAGGTCTGGCTAGGTGAGAGAGTCTGTTGCACCTCGAGCAGTGATATTCCAAATCTTCATAGTCCAAATTGATCATGAGTTCCTCACCAGAGTCGAACTCAACGACTGCTTTCTTAGTAAGGGATTTGAGGCCATCTAGGAGGACTCTGATACGAGCCGAGGTTTTTCTGATTTTGTAGTCCTCGAGCGTTCCCAAGTCTTGGCCTATGTTGTAGATCATCTTATGGTGCCAGAAGTGCAAAGGGAGACCATGAAGACGAATCCAGAAGGGGATCTGTGAGGGAAAGGAGGGGGAGATAACCGGTTCCCATCTTTGCAAGATGACCATCCAGTAGTTGTAGTGATAGGGTCTTTGAGCTAGTACTTTGACAAGGTCTTCTTCCAGCTCAAACCTGAATTGGAAGCAGTTAAGACCGAGATCCGAGCCAGTAACTACGCCTTTCAGCGTCCACTTGCGGGGAAGGGCTGAGATGAGGGCTCCAATAGGTTGCTCTTTAGGGTTAACTACTCCTCCAATCATGGTAAGAGCGTTATCTTTGACTAAGGAGGAGATATCAAACTCTGGAGCTCTTATGCGTTTGCAGTTAACGTCGTCTGAGTGCATGATGTTTTTCCCTTTTTCTTCAGCAGTGAATAGCCGGGGAGACATAGATGAGACGTGTATGAGGTGAAGATAAGGTATGCGGTGAAGATAAGGTCTTCTGTAGAGGAGAGTATATGTCGACTCTACCAGAAGGACCCGTCACCGAAGACTAGCCTCTGACGAAGGTAGTAACCAAGGGACACAAAGATCAATGGGTTTGTCTAAAAAACCACTGGATATTACTAAAAGAGACAAAGATTTGAAAAGGTTCCGCGAAAAGACCAGCAGTCAGAGACAATGGGGAAAGTCAGCTTTGGGGGGACTTAAAACAAACCAGAGGTTAAGGACCAATTTCGGGTGTAGTGCCTGGGAGCTTTCAGAAATCACGCCTACGAATATATGATATGTTCATGGGAAATTCCAATATAAAAAAAAAACTTTCTAAAGAGATAGAGAATCATAAATTGAAAGTATTAAGATGACATATCCGGTTGACAAAATAAAATGACACTAGATCCTGATAGCGCGGATATGAATTTTCAGTTTTTAATTATTTATTTTATTAATTGATGTATTTGTAAAATTCATTCATATTATATTTATTAAATAAATATTTTTTTTTGCATCTTAAACTATCTATTTTTTTACGAATATGTGATATCATATTAAAAAAATGAGTATACATAGTTAATTAGATAATTGTAAAAACATAAATTTTTCTTTCGTTTGCGATATCATATAAATAATTATCCGCCCAGTTAACAAAAATCATGATTTTTTATGTGTAATTTTTTTTTGACCATTTCCTTAAAACTATATTAAATTTTACATATTTTATTTAGAATATTTTTAATATCTTTACCTTTTCATTTGAAATGCAACTCAATATTTTTTAAACAATTATAACAAAATATTTAAAAAATAGTTTTTGAATTTGTTTGAAAAATATGAATATTACATTTTAAATTAAAATTATCCTAAAATATGATAAGTTTTGATGTAAACGATAACTCAACTTATGTCAAAAATAATTATATTCAATGATAATAACAATTTAAATTGATTATTTTTAAAAAA
>NC_027751.1:48610674-48611936 GCF_000695525.1 Brassica oleracea var. oleracea | reverse complement strand
TGTGAGTCAAATTCTAGTTTTATTGATGCATGTTATATATTAGTGGTCTATGTTTTAGGTAACATTTTAATAATGCACGTTTTTTAAAATCTCCATTATTAAAATTATGCACGTAAGGATAACTCATGAGTTTTTTTGTTGACTAAATGACATTATGTCCAAATTTATTTAAGGATATTTCATTAAGGTAACTGAAAAAGACAAACAATAAAATATGAAGTTTAAATTCATTTAATCATATTTCATTAATGTAACTGAAAAGACAAGTAATAAATTAGGCAGTTTTATTCGTTTTAGGATATTTCATAAATGCAACTGAAAAAGACAAGCAAAAAAATAGGGAGTTTAATTAATGAAGTAAGAACGTTTTCAAATGGGTACTTCTCTTTTAATAATATAGATGGTCAAGCAGTCTAAGTCAACATTTAATTTATCAATTTCCCTTCCGGAGGCTTAGAGCATGATTATTGCAGAATTTTTAGGGTGGGTTTTTAAGAGCATGATAATTGGGAATTCTTAGAATGAGATTCTTAACGGAATATAAGAACCCATCTCTTAACTTTTAACTAAAAAAGTTAAGAACCGGTTCTTAAAACTCTTATTTAAAAACCGGTTCTTGGTTTTTTTAGTTAAAAGTTAAAAGACGGGTTCTTATATTCCGCTAAGAACCCATTCTAAGAACCTTCCATTAAACATGATCTTAGTCGACCAATCTTCTGACTCCAAAATTATTGATTAATTGCATCGAGTTCATATTTACGTCCGTATATTCCCTTGTAGCTTGTTTTTATTTGAAAAGCTTTTCATTTTGTTAAAGTGATCCGAAAATCTGTTGATAGAAATAAATGAACATTAGAACATGGATAGATATTCGACAAAAGAATATTATTTGCAAATTACGCTATATGCTCGAAGTCTCGAGCGGGTAGTGTAAACATTTCAACATTTATCTTAAACCTTAAATTAACACTTCAACATTTATCTTAAACCCTAAACTATATCTCGATCCGCGCAACTGCGCGAGTTTTTGTTTTCATTTATTTTTATATAAATATTTTGTTTTTAATTCTAAATTGGTATATATTATAATATATATGTGTCTATCAATTTTTAAAACATAATAAGTTTACGGTATATTTTTCATTGAATAGATTATTTTAAACTTTCACATGTATTTGTATCTTCTTATATATATATTTGGATTATTATTTCATTATTAAAATCGTAAAACTATATATAAAGATTAGTAAAATATTGTTTTA
>NC_027751.1:48603530-48610620 GCF_000695525.1 Brassica oleracea var. oleracea | reverse complement strand
TTTTCGCTTCATAGATTTATATTATCGAGTAAATAATTAAACATTTAGTTTTTGTTTAATTTTTAAAATAAACTATATAGTTTTATTTTTTTTATTGGTTTAAGGTAGTAAAAATTAATCATTGTTAGATGATATGATTTTTGTTATTTAAAAAAAAATCTTTATAATTTTAAAAGTTAACATCGACAAATATTTAAATATTTAACATATGGAGGTATAGTATTACAACATTAAATTACATCTTTTTAATTTATACTATCTATAAATCTAATTGATCATCTATTGTTTAAATTCAATTATTGATAGCCTAATAAATATTTCTGGTATGCCAAAAATTTAAATGATAAGATTAGAGATTAAATGTAGCATGATTTTCTAGGAATAGGTCTATTACATCCATTTTTTTAAAAAATCACATATGAATCAAGGTTGTGACTTCTATTTTAATATATAAGATATTTGTGACTAAAGTCATACACACTAAAAAGGAGGAGGGTTTCATGGTCTTCCGATTTCTTGCTTTTTCCATTTAAACAAACATGAGTCAAAGAAGAGAGACTCAAGCTTTAATTATTAATATTATGTAAGAGGCGATTCACTCCGTGGAAATAGTCAGAAGATATTTCAAATTCAGATTAGACGGTGTGGTGCGATTTCGGACTACTCAACTCTGTATCACTAATTACATTTCCTCTCAGAACCGACCTGATCCGATAGGGCTTATCGGAAAAAAAATTTATTGATCTTAAACTTAACTAGGACTCCATGAGGAACATATTACAGGCTTATTTATATGTAAGATCTCTACTGTATAATGTGGCAGCTGTCTAATTTTTAAGGAAGTGGTCCTACCTAATTTCTGTAATTACTATACGACCCCATACCAAAGAAATACACACAAATCTATCCCCAACAAATTATAATCTAGAGATGATTAAAACTGTTCATCAGTGGTCTCCGATCTAATCCGTTCGGTTCTCCGACGTAACCTTCTTCGGTAATCGTGAGTATATACCTTGCGTCATCAAGAATTTGGTCAAGCAGATAACACTTTAAATCTATCAAAGCATATCGCCACCAACTGGAACCAAAATCATTGCATACCAAACCAAAGCTAACCGCGCGAAGAGTTTACCTGAACCTATTCAATACTGATATAGAGGGACAATAGTCCTTCTACAAGGGGAGAGTAAATATTTTTCATCTGTCACCTCGTACCAAGCTGTGTACAAAGCAATCACAAAAGAAAGATGTCAAGTGACATTCCAAAGGAAAAGCATCTTAGACCATGCATCTCCAACCATTAAATCATATAAGTTTCTAAAAAAATAAAAATATTCATATTTTAATTATGCAATATTTGATATATATTTTTTTAAATCATTATAATGTTAGTTGCATGACATGTGGATGAAAAATGTTTAGAATTGGTTCTAAAACAAAGGTTTTTAGAACCTCTTTTCACTCTTTCTTAATTTCTTTTTTATTTCTTTAATTTTAATAGGAGAGTTTTAATCGAAGAACCTCTATCGGAGGTGGTCTTAGTTTTCATCTTCCACATCTCTGATGCCCGTGCGTGTGGTGATAGTTTCACAACATCATCCTTAGTCAGATATATCATTTAAAAAAACTAATTCTTAGAGGCATGATAGGAGGAATCAGATGTAGATGAAGCATATCTTTATAACCAATCAGTCTCTGACACGTAGAGTTAACATTGGGCGCGATCAAAACCTGTTCCCAACGGAAGTAACGGCCGTGTATTTTTTATAAGAAATTATTATTATTTATTTTAGTAATTTAAAATAATAAATGAATTTAAAAGCATACGGTATAATTTGTAAATTTTAATCAAACATTAAGAACACATCTTGCAGCAATAGTGAATAATTGAATTCTGTCTTCTCAACAAAATGACAAGTTTATATAATAGAGGAAAGCTTTTATCAAATATAATTGGTATTATACATTTTATACGAAAAAATAAGTCTATAAAATTGCTAGAAGGAATATGTGTATTCTTATTTAAGAAGACAAATTTCATATATGTTTTATCATTCACATTTTTTTTCACTCTTATAGCTAATTAAATACTAAATATATATAAGAAATCAAAGATGGTTTCATGTGTTATACAGTATGGTCACAAAATTATGGTTGTTGGCATGGGCGTTCGGGTACCCGTTGGCGTTCGGATCGGATTTTTCGGATTTTGGTTCTTTTTTATAACACCTCCAAGGTCCCATTCTAGTAATTTTGCAAGTACGGCCGGATTAGGATATAACGCATCGGGTTCGGGTCAGTTTTGTATCACATCATAGAACCCATAAAGTAACCATATATCATTCGGATTCGGGTTATATCGGATCAGTTTGGATATACCCGAAATAAAATCTAAAATTTAAAAGCAAAACATAATAAATATAATATATACTTAAGTATTTAAAGTAGTTATTTAAATTTTAAATACTTACAGTTAGATACTATATCAAAATAAATACGAAATTGAATATTTGAAGTATATATTCATGTTTCATATAATTATATTGTATATTAGTTTGGACATTCGGAACTGTTTCTTCGGATATCTTTTCGGATTTTTTGGTTTTTTCGGTTTTTCGGATTACCCGTTCGGGTTCGGTTAATAACACTTCGAGTTCGGATATGTTTTGTACCGCCTTACAAGATCCATTCATGTAGTTTTTACATTGCGGACAGGGTACTGATCGGGTTTTTCGGTTCGGGTTCGGTTCGGATTTTGGATTATGGATTTTATGCCCAGGCCTAGTTGTTGGTGTGGTCATGCGGAGGAAACAATTAATCATATGATTTTTACATGCCTTCCAGCTATGCAGTGCTAGGCCCTCTCAACAGTTCCATCGGCACTAGGGGTATTTCCGTCAGAGAATCTCTACACCAATATAAACTACCTGCTTGCAAGGTCTAATATTGGTGGAGATATGGAGGAATTAACCAGAGTCTTTCCTTGGCTTATCTGGTATATATGGAAATCACAAAATGAAAAACTCTATAATGGGCGAGATTTCTCACCAATGGATACAACAGATTTAGCATTAAAAGAGTGTAATGCATGGTTCCTGACCAATGAGGAAACCGAATCAGGCGACAATGCCACAATACTCATACCAAGGAACCCCCTAGACCTACCTACATTTACTTGCCGTGTAGATGGATCATGGAAGAATGATGGATTTACGAGTGGAGTAGGATGGATTTTACAACTTCAAGATGGAGCAATAGATCTCCTAGGCCTTCAAGGTTGCCATAAGCTAAATTCGCCACTACATACCGAGTTAAAGAGCTTAGTATGGGCATTGAAATGTTTATCTCGCCATCAGCGGTTCTGCGATTACTTTGTTACTGATTCCCAAGAATTAGTCAAAATGATCACAACACCAGAAGACTGGCCAGCTTTTGCAGATGAACTTACCGAATTTAAAGCTCTTTGGGCGTCCTATCAAGGCGGAAAAGTGATTTATCAACCCAGATCCAGTAACACTCAAGCGGACTTCCTTGCAAGGCACGCTCGAACAAGAAACCATGTTTTCTCGTATGTGAACACGTCGGTGCCTTATTGGCTAGACACTAGATACTCGTCCTTCGCGGATTTGTACTAAGCTTTTCTTTGTACTCTTATTGTGATAAAAAAAATTATCTATAGTATAATATATATAAGTCAATTATTTTAGTTTATATGTACATACGTAATAGATTATGTTTGGTGAAGATATTTATCATTTTATAAAAATTGAATATTATGAAAATTAGTTGCATATATTGTTATATATATTAACCAATATATATTGTTTTAGTTAAGTCGATAAAATACTTCTATTTAAAATTACAAAACATATTTCATTCATTCACCAATTTCGGTGTGTTGACTATTTATGGATGATTAATTAACATATCAGCAAAATTGGTCTTTAGTTTTTTACTATTCACTTGGTAATTAAAGATATTGACCGTTGACAAAATAAAAATTAAAGATATTGACCAAGAAACGCATATCAATATTTGGTAAGATTATAATTAAAGACACGAACTGCAGTGGCATTACATATGGTTGTTGACCTCAGTTGGCTTTAGGCCTCGGCACCGGAGCGGTTATCCAGAAAATTCATAGTATCTGTGATCCGTTCTGTCCCAGACGAATATCTATGTTTGTTATTTGATTTGATCCATAAAATTATAGATATCTGAACTTTCGGATATCCGATTTTGTTTTTAAATATTTGCAGATTATTCGATTCGATCCGCCAATTATATTAAAATAAAAAAATAAAAAATAATATATAACATTAAAATTAAATTAAAAACATGTAAAATATCAATTTAAAATAAAAATAATAATATCATACTAATAATTTAACATTTTAACGGAAATTGTAAAGAAAAATTCAATATTAGCAAGCCTAATAAGAAAAATCATATGTTAAAATTTGAGTCAACATAAAATTAAATTGGATATGCAATAACTCAAAACAATTTTTTTTAAACAACTTAAAATAAAAATTAACCAAATTATATCATAAAATATGCATAGATATAATAGTTACAATTACATTACATATTTTAAATATACGGATCAGACATCCGGCTTTCCAAAAAATAATATTTGTGATTTGCTTTGTTTTGTACGGATATCACATTTTGCTATTTGCTTTGGTTCGAACCTTGACGGATGTCCGGAATATCCATATCAATCGAAATGAATAACAAATCGGATCAAATTTCACGGATAATTTGCCCAGCCCTAGTTGGCTTATATATACTGAAAAATGAAAAGTAACGTAGATATATTTGAGAGAAATTAAGGAGAATTTATAAATGGCATTAAATCTAGTGTTATGTCTATGTGTTTATCTGCTGTTTACTCAATGTGCAGAAGGGAGTATTGATGTGAGAGTCCAACTTCTTTTTCTTTGTTCTGTCCTCAATTCCATTTTTTTAAATTTTAGAACTTCTCTTTAATTGTGTGTTTGCAGGATTTTGATTGTGTTGAGATATACAAACAACCGGCTTTCCAACATCCATTGTTGAAAAATCACAACATTCAGGTGGGATAGTAAATTATGCATGGTACATATATGTGAGATACAAAACTTGTTCCAGTTAAAGATAGAATATCAAGGTTTTATGATTCAGATCAAAGAGTTTGGATCCGCCTTCATACAAAAAAGTTTTAAAATCTTTGTAGAAAATTTATAGACCTTTCAGAAGCATCAAATGTTAAGAATTTTATTTTTCCTTTGTTTTTTTTGTGATACTATATATTGGAAATATTCAGTTCATATGAAGATCTTGAAAGAAGCGACAACTATGAAAAGAAAGAGCAATGTCCAAAGGGAACGGTTCCAATCTTTAGACAACGAAATGGATCCGAGAGCTTTCAATTGAACACAGCCGAGTATTTGGGTCAACATGTATATCTTCCACTTCTTAATAGCTTTTGTAAAGAGTTACACAAGCCTCATTTACGTTTTTTTTTTCCTTCTAACAAATTCTCATTTGGTTGTTAAGACATTCTAATAATATATTTATTATATGACTAACATATTTTTTTAAACAGTTTGCAGTAATTGAAACCATGATAGATGGAACTATCTATGGAGGAGCTGAACCTGAAATAAGTATTCATTCTCTAAATTTGCAAGATAACCAATATAGTAAAAGTCAAACCTGGTTAGAGAATGGACCTCCAGGTCAACTCAATAGTATACACGCTGGTTGGGCGGTAAGTAAACTTATTATTTTTATATTCCATAAAATAATTATGTGAAAATAAGCTGGAAATAATAAATATGCTTTAGAGAACTCTTTTTCCCTCTCCTCCGTTATCTCTAAAAAATCTTTCACGGAGGAAGACGATAAAAGTTCTCGATCTTTTTTGGTTTTCTAATCTTTTGATTAGATAATGGTGTCTGGGAAGCGGTGGTTCACATAACCTCGTTTCGCCGGCTTTCGTCTCCGGGAAGTGGTGACCTTTTCATCGCTTACGCCGGCTCTCCATCGGGGTTCTCCCGATTCCGTTTCGATCAACGCTTCTCCTGATCTCGTACTCAATTGATTCTCCTTCTTAGCCTTTGATTTTGGATTCCTTTCCTTGGTTAAGGTGATTTTTCATCTTCGGGCTCTACCTCCATCAATAAAGATGATCGATGTTCATGCAGGAATCTCAAAGTTTGGTTTGATTGAAGTCGATTGAAGTTTCTTTGAAGCGTTTGATTTGTCAGATTCGACCCTCGACTGGTCGGAGTTGAGAGCCGTTCGGTTGAACGGATTCTCCTTCGTTTATGTTTCGCCGACGGCGGAGCTCCGTCGTGCCGTCTCTCTGGTACCGGAGGAAGAGATTTGTCTCGCGTCTTGACGCGTGGCCATTGATTGCTGGGCAATCGACCACGTGGTGGAAGCTTGAAGCTTTCTTCCCCAACGATTTTCCTTTTGGGCTTACGGTCCAGAAGTTTTAATGTATATCGGCCTCCTGTTTAGGCATTATGTTTATGTTTTTACTTTCTTGTATTGGACTTTGCCCTCTATTGGGCCTTGTCCCTTTAATAAATCTCAAGTGACAAAAAAAAAAATGCTTTTAGGAAATTTTATATTTTCGAAATTTCCATGCATATCTAATTTTTCCATGCATATCTAATTATATGTTTACTTTTTAGGTGCATCCAAGATTGTACGGTGACAGTGTCACACGATTTACAATATATTGGACTGTGAGTAATTTTGTTTTCTTTTGTAAAGGACTGTGAGTAAATTATAGTTATTATTAGACCTGTGACGGATCGGGTATCCGGACAATTTTTAAGGTATCCGGATCTGGATTTTTATCTGGCGGATCCATAATTTTATTATCCTTATCCGGATTCGTGATTTAGGGTTTAAAATTTTCAAATGGTTTACGGTTTATCCAAGATTTAAGGTTTATAATTTAGGGTTTAGGGTTTAGGATTTATGGTATAGGATTTAATATATATATAAAATATTAACAATATTTATTTATTTATTTTTTGTAACTATTTTTATGTATTTTTATTGTTTTATTTTAAAAATATAATCTTAT
>NC_027751.1:48599198-48603485 GCF_000695525.1 Brassica oleracea var. oleracea | reverse complement strand
TATATATAGATATTACTATTTTTGAAATATTTATTAATAAAACTTACGGATCCGGATATCCAGACTTAAAAATTAAGATATCCGGATCGGGATCCGGCTTTGACGGATCTAATATTTTACTATCCAAATCCAGATTCGGCCCCTCCGGATATCCGGATTTTCGGATCGGATCCGGATCGAATCTCGGATCGAATCCTGATCTCGGATAAAAGTCTCAGGCCTAGTTATTATTATTCATACTTAGCTTACGTAGAATTAAAATAAGAAACTATGATTGGATTGTCTTTACTATTTTATTCACGTACCAAGTGGTATTATAAATGTATTTCTTCGTTTTAGGGAGATGGCTATGGTAAAACTGGGTGCTACAACACACAATGTCCTGGTTTTGTTGTTTTAAGTCGAAATCACAGAATTGGAAATCAGTTCTCGGGATCATCTGTCTATGGAAAAACAACCCGTTATTTTACACTGCAAATATTTCAGGTAAGTTTGTCTTCGTTCCTTATAAGGATGTTAGACTGACTTTTAAATTAAGTTTTTATATTTTGCTTTACAATAATTCGGTGGATAAATTATACCATTATATTATTGTGTTTGGGATGCTGTTTGAAAGAGTTTGTTGTTGTTTCATATGTAATAGGATGTCTCTAGTGGAAACTGGGTACTTAAACTAGATAATGAAGTAATTGGTTACTGGCCCAAAGAGCTATTTACAGAGTTAAACAAAGGAGCTTCTCTAGTGAGATATGGAGGAAATGCATTTATGTCCACCGATGAAATGAGTCCTCCAATGGGAAATGGGCACTTTCCAGTAGCAGAAATTTTAGAGACGGCACATTTTAAAAATGTCTTGATTATAGACTCCAACAACATAAGAGTTTATATTGCATATAGAAAACTAAGATGTTATGCTGATGTCTATGATTGCTTTGAGGTCACATATTGGGGTTATGGCAGATCTAGTGGAGATTCTTTCTCGTTTGGAGGACCAGGTGGCAAATGTGGTGTTTGATGAGTTCTATGTATATGTACCAACCAAACTTTGTAAACTTCTTAAAATATAAATAATAAAGTCATTCAAAATATTTTTTACTTTTAATAAAAAATTATGTAGTTTTTAAACATTGAACATTATTACTAACTAAATAACATAACATACATTATTGTATTATTTGTAAATTTTAATCAAACATAAAATAAAAGGACACATCTTGCAGCAATAGTAAATAATTGAAGTCTAAGCCTTTTCAACAAAATGACAAGCTTATATTATAGAGGAAAGCTTTTAACAAATATTAATTGATATTAGACATTTTTATACTAAAAAATGAAAAGTCTTTAAAATTAATAGAATGAATATGTCTATGCATTTTTAAGAAGACCAATTTCATATATGTTTCATCATTCACATAAATCTTTTCTCTCCTATATATAATTAAATACTAATATAATATATCAAAGATAGTTTCATATGTTATGGTATGGTCAAATAATTTATGGTTGTTGGTGTATGTTATCCTATAAATTTATTTATTAGTATATTATATATAGACGTACATATTTTTAGTTTATATGTTAATATCTATGTAATATATTATGGCTGGTGAATATATTTGTCATTAAAAAAATAATTTAATATCATAAAGAAATAATTTCATATATGTTTTTATATAATACCCAATATATATTGCTTTAATTAATTTGCTATAATACTTTTATCTTAAATTACAATACATATTTTATTTATTTACCAATTTAGGTGTGTTGACTATTTCTGATGATTAATTAACAAATCAGCAAAATTGGTCTTTAGTTCTTTACTATTCACTAGTAAATTATCCGCTCTACGCTGCCGGATTTCTTCTTTAATTTATATATTGTTTGATATGATAAATCATTTTTATTATGTAAACAAAAATATATCAACATTAGTCGTAAGTTTTGTATTTATATATTTACAATTTAACCAAATATAGAAAAATATTAAAAAGTAGAGATATAACTGAATTTTAAAAATAATTTGGTACTATGATGATTATTATTGTATAAAATTATTTCTTTGTGACGTTAATTTTTTTATCTGATTTCAGTATTTTAAAAAAGGCAGTGTTTCTTTAAACACGCTTCAAAAGCATATATTTAGAAGATTTTTTTATCTTCTTGACAACTGAAAATTTTAGTGATGTCCATCTTAATAACTTATTTTCGTTAGATTGTAGTTGGTAGATTCTGGGAGGAAATGTAAGAGTATTCTAATTTAATATATTACTTGATTTTGATCCGCGCGATTGCGCGAGATTGTTTATATTTATATATAATTTATATTTTTAAATTAAAATTTTATGATTTGATGATATTTTATAAATTTTGGTTCACGTTCAGATTGTATTTGACTATTGGTTTGGTTTCGATTCGGTTGCAAGTTTTGGTTTTCAATTCAAGAAATATAGTATAACTCGGTTATTTTTGAATTTGGGTTTGTTTTGGAATTTGCTATTTTGATTTGGTATCATTTTGGAATTTTTTATACAATTTTCGTGTCACTCTTTTATCAGAAAATAGTTATATGTGGTATGTATTAATTAATAATATATATGTTTTAAAATATTCTTACATATTTATTTAGTATTTTAAATTGTTTTATTATAAAAACATTAGTTTTCATATAATTCAATAATATTTTGAATCAGTTTTATAGACTTTTGAAGATAAACTCACGTCTTATAGCTGTAAATTTTGTTGATCCATATTCAATGAGCGTAAGAAAAAACACGGAATGCTAGAGAAACAGAAGTTGTGCTGCTACGGCTATTAAGCCCCCTGTTTTAAAGCTCAGATTTAAGCCTATGATATATTTATATTTAGCGATATAGCACAAATTCAAATCAAGCCGATGACAGCAAAACTCTTAACACGAGATCTATTTAACTATCACCACCACATATATAATCAGATCACTTCGACTCTCGCTGGGAACTATCTTCTTCCAGACACATCAGCTGTAGAGTAGTTTAATAGCGAAAGAAGAAGTGGAATTATAAGTTTGTCTCGCTTCAGCGAAGCTTGCATGAAGCTTGAAGGAAGAACAATTTTCATCCTAAACTCACGTTCCCTGTCTCGAGCACGGAGTTTCAAATACTTGCAAGAGCCAAAAAATTAGCAAGTTAATTTTATAGTTACTTAAATCTGAGGGCTCTTGCAACTCACCTATACATATGTTACAAACAACTGATTTACAGTTATTTTAAACTTTTGAGGCTGCTGATCTGTTGCATGTAAGACTTCATGTGGATCATTTTTGTTGGAAGGACTTCCCATATGAAACAATCTGCGAGAATCTTTCAAACAGTAGGCCGTTGTATCTGGAACTGCGCATGTAACACCCCCGAACCATTCTAACCACCGGCCAACTATCAAACAAGAACATGACCGACGGCCCGGCCGTCTACCGAGGTTCGAGAGCACTACAAGACGGGTTAACGGGCAATCCAGCCAAAGTTACAAAAAGTGCAATTCGTAACTAGGCCAGGCCGCCCACTAACACGTCCCGTCAGACCAAAGCCTAAGGCTTCTCAACCCGTACTCCAATCTGACGTTGTGTTAGGTTGGCCAAGCAAATATCAGAACAACAAGGCATTTGCACAAAACATTCGCTTTATTTATCTTATATAATATCTGGTTTACAATACACAAAATATAATACAAGTGGTGGCATGCCAAGAAAGCGAAAGTACATACTTATAGTCTGTAAGCGTCTTACGCAAAAAGATGCAAATCTACACCAGCCAGCCTAGCCTCCCGCGCCTTCTACGAGCTCACTACTGGTCACCTGAAAACAACAACGAGTGAGGAGTGAGTAATCTAGAATTACTCAGCGAGTTACAATCCCCAACTAACAAATACAACCCCTCGCTATCCCACCCCAAACAATCTAAAGAGAGAGGTTCACCTAACAACACAATTCAATAACAATAAGCAATATCTGAAATACGCAGCGGTAAACAATAGCAAGATAACTAGCAATATGCTAATTACTAGCTCATCACCAAACTCAACCTCGACATAAACCAGGGTTTAACAACCCAAAACACGATATAATATATATATATATATATAACAAACTCGGGCCCTGGTGACATTAGGTTCCTCCTTCACTATCGGCAATATCCTATCTTCCTACCACAAAGGCCAGAAGAAGGAACTTTCAACCGACCGCGGCCCACTGTCCTTCGGGTCACCGCGCGACAGCCCACAGTCCTTCGGGTCACTGCCACATTACACCGT
>NC_027751.1:48579513-48598657 GCF_000695525.1 Brassica oleracea var. oleracea | reverse complement strand
ACGGTTCTCAAGCAATAACAAGCATGCCATCAACTCAATCAACATAACCTCAATTATTAACTAGTCAAACCGTTACTCAGTTAGACCTGGCCTCCTGCCATGATCCAACTTCCAAGTAACGGGATCCTGCATGAAAACAACGCAGCAATCAATTGATTATAACTCACTGTTTTTGGTTGACCGTGGCCTTGACCCCAAATCCGACTTCTGCGATCCGAACCTGTTGTAGGCACAGGGGGGGGGGAACCCACGAATTGATAAAAATGGTGGAACCAAGGTTTAAATCTGAAAACAAAGAGAACTGATTTTTAGGAGTTTAGAGTTTTTATGATGCAAACAGAAACAAATATGAAAACGAATGAAATGATGATGATAATGATAATGATAAAAAGATAAATAAACAAAGGATAGGATGGAATCAAGCTGCTGGATGTGTATCACTCTCAGCTTGATTAGATGATGAACTGAAGTGGATTTGCGGAGGAAGGTTTGATTGAATCTCTCAATCTGATGGAATGATGGATCGAAGTGATTGACTCTGTCAATCTCTGTACTGAGCTTGTTTGATTTTCACAAACAAACTAGACTCACGAAATCAATAAGACAACAAAGAATCTCTCTTTGAATCCTAAAGACCGTTATTTTATACAAAGAACAACTTTGATAAAACTGAATAAACTTTCTATTAACTTGGTGATTAAGGGTGTCTCTTTAGAATGACTATCTAAGAGCTTATATAATGCTCTAGAAACTAATTCTAACGTTCATAAGAAGAAAAGAAAGGAAACAAATCAAGCAAACTAACAAAATCGGAAACTAGCCGTTGGAGCCTTTTATGGGGTTTTGGCTCCAAGTGAGAAACTTGATTCTTCTTGAACCTGGACGGTTTAAGGGGATAAGAGAGCTTCCTTGGGATCTTCTGGATGGCTTGAAAGGTTCTGATCTCGTGCCTGCTCTGAAGAGAAAAGAACTGTTGGATATTAATGTCGATTTGCTCCAAATAAGGCAGGTTTGAGTAAATGAGGATCCTCCTGATCCAATGGTTGCTGGTGCATGGTATGAACTTTTAGAACTCCTCCTGGACTCCTAGAATATCTCCTGATTTGTTTAAATGATCTCCTGGTCGCCAATGTTTGGTTTGAAGCTGATTGAACCGGTTAGCTTCCAATTGAGGCAAGTGTAGAACTGGTTTGACCGGTTTTGGAGATTGGATCATCACTTCATAATTCCGTGGCCATTTCTCCTGATCTTGGGCTTTCTGGAAAACTGATAAACTCCTATTAACTCCTATGATGGGATTTGCTTCAGGACGCTCCTTATTTGAGCTTGAATCTCCTTCTAAAGTCGGGTACTCGCAGATGGACGGGCTGAGAAACCTCTGACTTGTAAAATTCATAACTTCTGTCTACGTGAATATTTTGGCCCAATTCCAATTGGCCTGAACTATAGAGTCCATTCAAAGTTTTCTCGTGACTTAAACCCTCCTGATTTGTAAGATACGGCATGTTTAGTGCACATGTGTTCTGGTTGGCGCCTTGGCTGGTTGAGTAGGGCTTTGGGTTGACCTCCGGTTCAGTTGCTGATCTGATGACCACATCATCCCCTCCCTCTTGACAAGGTTTCGACCTCGAAACTGTATAATCTGCACCAAGATAGAGCAAGTCAGCTTTCATTCTCTTTTGAGATTCTAAAGCCTTACCTTGGTAATGTTTTGGTTTTGCTTCTTTAAGCAATATGGACTGCATTGTCTCTTGAACAATCTTCTGGTCCATCACAAGAGTCACGCCTGGTGGTTCTTCTTCTTTAAATTCTTGCTCCTTAAGTCCTGTTACAACACCCTTTGACAAAGACAAGTGCATTATACAAGAATTTGGAACCAATAAATCATATTGAATAAAACTATCACTTTTCAAAGATAAATCTGTTTTCTTTTCTAGTGATGTCTCTATCAATACTTGTTTACTTGGACAAACTACAGCAAAGTGTCCTCTTTTATGACATCTATAACATGTCTGATCTTTTAAATTTTTAGAGTTAGAAGACTTACATTGGCTTGTTGTCTTTTCTTTCTTTGGGCTTGAAATCTCTTTATTCCTTAAGTCATGGACAGCTTTTGATCTCAACAAGGATTGGGTGATCGTGTCTTTCTGGACCTCAGGACCTGTCTTAACATCCTTGGACAAAGACAAGTGACTCATACCAGTGGGAGATGATTTATAAACAAATTTATCAAGTATAGGACTTACCTTGGCCTTTCCTTGAAGAATTGGTTTGTCTGATTTTTCTTTGTGTCTAGCCAATGTGTCTGGGCTGAAAAGGTTCTTCTCCATGGACTTTGGGACCTCATAAGGTTGGTATTGATCATAGAAAACCGTGGACCTCTTGTCTGGCCGAATCTGGTCTTGATGGAACAAGCTTCTATGGCCTTCTTTTGGTACTCTTCTCTTTGCCTCTTTATACCCATGGCTTGAAAACCTTTTGGCTTTGTGCTAATTCTTCCATTTCTTCCTGCAAGCAATAACAAAGATCAAGTGAAGAATAGGGAATTTATGGTTGGATCAGAATAAGAACCAAAATGCAAGCTAATTAAAACTAAACCGAGAAAATAAGCAATGTTGAACCGAAATGAAATAAATTATGCAAAATGATTTTTCTTTTGGTTTTCTTAATGCAAATCTCGAAATAAAACAATAATAAATGACAATTAACACAAATGAAAAGAAAATATGGAAAGCAAACTAATGCTGAATTTTTTTTTTTGAATTTTCTTTGGATGAAATGCAACAATTAAATATGCAAATGATATAAACTAAAGCTTAAAAATATTTTCTTTTTCTTTTCTGATGCAATCACGAAATGGACAAGTAGAAATGGTATGAAACAATAACTAGGATGATTTCTTTTGGCTTTTGAATTTATGAATGCAAATGAAAAGGAATTAAATTCAAAACAGAAATTTTTATGGGATTTTCTTTTATGGAAACTAATGAATGCAAACAACTATGACTTTTTTTTTTTGAATTTTCGTGGATCAAACTAAATAAAAACTTCTTCTTTCTTTTTATTTTATGGTTGATAGGAATGATGAACAGCAAGAACAGAAAAATATGAAGAAACAAAACTTGAAACAAATAGACAGTTTTTATGGATTTTCGGTTTATGAATGGAAAAACAAATGCAAGCAATGAATGATGCAAGGATAGAATGACCTGATTCAGGAGCTTGAGCTCTGATACCAAAATGTTGTAGGCACAGGGGGGGTAACCCACGAATTGATAAAAATGGTGGAACCAAGGTTTAAATCTGAAAACAAATAGAACCGATTTTTAGGAGTTTAGAGTTTTTATGATGCAAACAGAAACAAATATGAAAACGAATGAAATGATGATGATAATGATAATGATAAAAAGATAAATAAACAAAGGATAGGATGGAATCAAGATGCTGGATGTGTATCACTCTCAGCTTGATTAGATGATGAACTGAAGTGGATTTGCGGAGGAAGGTTTGATTGAATCTCTCAATCTGATGGAATGATGGATCGAAGTGATTGACTCTCTCAATCTGTGTACTGAGCTTGATTGATTTGCAAAAACAAACTAGACTCACGAAATCAATAAGACAACAAAGAATCTCTCTTTGAATCCTAAAGACCGTTATTTTATACAAAGAACAACTTTGATAAAACTGAATAAACTTTCTATTAACTTGGTGATTAAGGGTGTCTCTTTAGAATGACTATCTAAGAGCTTATATAATGCTCTGGAAACTAATTATAACGTTCATAAGAAGAAAAGAAAGGAAACAAATCAAGCAAACTAACAAAATCGGAAACTAGCCGTTGGAGCCTTTTATGGGATTTTGGTTCCAAGTGAGAAATTTGATTCTTCTTGAACCTGGACGGTTTAACGGGATAAGAGAGCTTCCTTGGGATCTTCTGGATGGCTTGAAAGGTTCTGATCTTGTGCCTGCTCTGAAGAGAAAAGAGCTGTTGGACATTAATGTCGGTTTGCTCCAAATAAGGCAGGTTTGAGTAAATGAGGATCCTCCTGATCCAATGGTTGCTGGTGCATGGTATGAACTTGTAGAACTCCTCCTGGACTCCTAGAATATCTCCTGATTGGTTTAAATGATCTCCTGGTCGCCAATGTCTGGCTTGAAGCTGATTGAACCGGTTAGCTTCCAATTGAGGTAAGTGTAGAACTGGTTTGACCGGTTTTGAAGATTAGATCATAAATTCATAATTCCGTGACCATTTCTCCTGATCTTGGGCTTTGTGGAAAGCTTATAAACTACTCTTAACTCCTATGATGGGCTTTGCTTCAGGACGCTCCTTATTTGAGCTTGAATCTCCTACTAAAATCGGGTACTCGCAGATGGACGGGCTGAGAAACCTCTGACTTGTAAAATTCACAACTTCTGTCTCCGTGAATATTTTGGCCCAATTCCAATTGTTCTGAACTCCTTCTTGAGTATAGAATCCATAAAAATTAGCCTCGTCATTTAAACCCTCCTCGTTTGTAATATATGTCATTTTTAGTGCACATATGTCCTGGCTGGCGACTTGGCTGGTTGAGTAGGGCTTTGGGTTGACCTCTGGTTCAGTTGCTGATCTGATGACCACATCAGAACCCTTCCTCGACCTTCTCAAGTAGACCCACGTCTAGACTGATCTTGAACTGGTCTCAACTAGAACTGATCTCTCTTCACTTGAACAGAACCTTCTCCAGGTGCTGGCTCAAAATCGGCAGAGTAACTGTTCTCGAAAACTGCCTAAATCGCTCGAAAACTATCGAAATTCGATCTGTCTTTCTTTGCTTTCTCTCTTACGTTTTGAACTGACTTTGATGTGTTCTGGATGAGGAGAAATGGGAGGGAGTCGTGGGCTATTTATAGGAATCAGCAACCAATCAGAAACAAGCCGTGTGGCAGCTCGTGTGTCGCTTCGCATGGCTCCAGACGCATGCGCGGCGACACCTCGTGCTCCACATGGCTGGTTGCATGACCTGCTCACATGCAATGTGACACCACGCCCTCTACCTGTCTGGATGCATGGCCTGGCTCCATGCAAGGAGACACCACGTCCTCCACATGTCTGGCCGCATGGCCTGGTTGCATGCATCGCAACACCTCGTGCTTTGGCCGATCCACCTCGTGCTCCACATGGCTGCTTGCATGTACAGGTTGCATGTACTGCAGCACCTCATGCTTCCCTTGACACACACAATGCCAGGAGCTTGCCACCACGTCCTGAACACACACTCATCAAGCCACCTCGAGCTTCTCAGTCATTTGTTCGATATCGGCCTTCCGGTGAATTTTTCGTCCCGCGATCAATCTCAAATATTTTTCTACGTCCGTTCTGATGCTCTGAGTATTTTTAATAAACTCCAAATGAATCCTGACCTGAGGGAAAAAATTTCCCGAGCTTCCGGCTTCTTCGAAAAATTCCATAATACAAAAATTTAGGGTTTTTCGCCCAATTTCCGGCTTGCTGTTGTGCTTCCAAAAGTGTCATGCTTCAAACGTCCTTTGAATAAATCTACCACATTGGCTAACCATTGTCTAGTGGCATACTTGACTCTTGGTTCAGACAAGAACAATATGATCATCCGCGACTCGACCACCCAAAAGATACTCGACCATTCTCTTTTTTTTTTTTTTTATGGGTTTCTGCAGCGCATGTTTTTGCGAGCTTGCTCAAACAGAGCGGCTTGTCAATCCTTGAGGAGCTCCTGTCTAGCTTTGGGAAACAACCTCTAAAACTGTATATAAGAGTTCAAACAAAATTGGTTTTCAATTTCGAGATTATAAAATCATGTTCATTGTCACCGAGGCTCAGCATGCATGCAGAATATTTGATTTCATCAAGATGGTTTGACAATGTGGGTCCTATAAAATGAAACCTAAAAGTGCAACCTAATCATTGTAATGACAGTCGTCAAGGCGTAAAGTAAGTAGTAAACCGGCAAATAAGCTAGAAAAGCTTAGTTTCATGTCAGTGTCTCCAACAAACTAGATAGAGAGTGACAAAAGAGCAACTAAAAGTGTTTTCATGCACTGAGCCCCTGACCAAAATGAAAGAAGAGCTCAAGTGCGGCGATGTCATCTGGAAATCAGAAGGACCCAACCATCGCTTAAGCCACAATTTCATCACAGCTCAGAATGCACCAGCCGGAAATCGAACCCGGGCCTGTACCGTGGCAGGGTACTATTCTACCACTATACCACTGGTGCTTTGTTGTTTCATATATTTATATATAAAATGACATAAACGAAAGAAAAAAAAAGGTGGGATTCTCGGTATATAATCCATGTAACGGAGTCCGAAATCAAACACACGTTTCCGGCATTGATGAATACAGCCACAACATCAAAACATGAGATAAAAGAAAACAAGAAGTGAGGAGTGTATATAATCCATGTAAAGGAGCATGAAAATCAAACACAAGTATCCAAATTCCAGTATTGGTGAATATAGCCACAACCTTGGTATACAGTTGTATCACTAGTTCCAAATATGACAAAAAAAAAACTGCTCTGTATAGTAAAGTTGGATCATCAAAGCTGTGTCCGCCCTCTCACTCTGCTTTCTTCCTTTTTCCCATACGGTGTGGAAAGCTGTTGTTTTCTTTCAGTCTCCCCTAATTCTCTGCTATGCGATTGTAAAAGTGAACAAACAAACAAAAGAGAGAATTAAACAAGTTAAAAAAAAAAAAAAAAAATCTCTCTGACAAAACTGATACAAAAGAGAGTTGACATATATATAAAAAAATATAACGATGTTCAGATTTTAGGCTTAAAATTCTTTATTTGAGTTCCATACAGGAGCCGCCGTCTTTTGCACACCACCACCACCGTCTGATAACACTCCGCTTCCATTTTCAACTGCTATTAGCGGATCCTTCTCGCTCTGTTTCATTTGCTAAACCGAAACTAACATTAGTTTTTGTTCTCTCTTCTTTACTTAAGGACACCAATAATAACATCACACAAATTCAGCATAGACCTTTTTACCAACCAAAACAATGCCTAAGATTCTGTTGTTTATTCAGGTTGTTCGCTGTTCAAGAATTCTTGTTTAGGCAAATCATAACACAGCTCTTTTATTGTACCATTGATTTAGCAACAAGACTGAAACCACTTTCTTAAGGAGAAGATGGTTTCGAACGAGAGAAAGTAGGTTACTCCTAATTAGCTTGAGGAAATATACCTGAGGCAGCTGAGTTGAAGATGTTTCACTTGCCTTCTGCTGAGTCTCAATCGAGCAGAAATAGGAATACACAACCATTCCAATCACCGCCACCATAATACCGAGAATGTTGCGCCAGTTGAATGGGTCTTTCAACAACACATAGCCAAACGCTAGAACCAGGCATGTCTTAAGATGTCCAAGAACCTGATATGTGACCGGAGACGTTTTTCCAATCACTAGAAAAGTGCTGAAGTTTACAGAGACTGATATGAGGCAGGACAGGACGATGAAGAACTGCAGTAAACAAAAGAAGCACGTGTAAATATATGTACACGGAAGCAAGAAGACCAGTGATTAAGCACCTATCTTGAATTAGAATCAAATATCATTACAAATACACATATTTTGGGTCTTTTCCGAGTCCACAGCATATAACAATAAAATCCAAGATCAAAACTTTCTAGATAAAATCAAGCAAAATATATTCTAGCAAATCAACGACAACTATAATAAGTACTTAAACACTCATTTGGGAAAAGCTCAAAGGCAGTGATCCAATCAGAGGTGAATGTCAATGTTGTACATTTGGAAAATCTACTAATAAGAAATTGGAGAACTACCAACCTTGTGTAAATGGTTGTAGCTGAACTCATCAATGTCACTGGACCAAAAACCCAGAACAGTAATGCTCATTCCAGTGTGCTAAAGTCGGCATCTTTTTACACTCATCTGTCTTCTTCAACCAAATATAAATTAAAAAAAAAAACAGAAGCTATAAGCATCCAAAGGAAAATCTAATAAAAAGACACATATCATCTAACTCTTCATTGTTTCTTCCAACAATTTCATATATTTGGAAGAAAAATTTGATAGCACTTTATATTTTTAGTACGATTTACAAAAAATATAGTTCAATTCTAACATACATGTTTGTTTTCTTAATATGTTCAAGCTCTTTGCCAGTAAAACTTACAAATTTCTCGCCATCGTTTTGTTATTTTAGCATTCTACAGCCACGGTTGCAAGACCGACGTTATTTACGGTTGATGAATTTTACAACTTAGCCATATCATTTTAGTTACTCTCCAAACATATTGGAATATGTTATATTTTTTCTATTTGAATAAATACGGTGATAGTATGGTGGAGATGAGTATGAACCGCTAGTATGGATATGGTGAGTATGAGCAGCAACGCATTCTCGAGTCGTCGAAGAAGTGAGATGATCTTGATGCGTAGCGTCGTTGTTTGTTCCTCCCGGATCTGTTCAAAACAAAATAATAAAAGAACTGAAATTTTGATCTCTTTATCAATTGCGAGATTCAAATGAATAAAAAATCTAATGAAGAATATTGTTGGAAGAGTTACTTTAGCAGTGATTAAAAAGGAGATCCCAATCGTTCTCCACTGAAGGTTAACAAGGCATCACATGGACGATAAATCTGACAATGGTACGAATCATAAGTTCTATTATGTCTCTCTAAAGCTTCCGTCTATCCAATTATACTCCACCGGATGTCTCGCAATGAAACAAAATGATTATATGAACGGATTTCTGTGTAAACGCTTTAGCATAGTCCATTGATTGAAATTGATTACGTTTGACCGAAGGGAGAATACATAAGGGAACAAGTAAATTGATTACCGGTGATGTTTAAATCCCCTATATATTAATCATCGAACATTACAAAATATTTTCGTAGCCACGTGTCATCACGAAAATGATTCTTAGAATTGTTAGAATAATAAATTAGTCCATATAACATATACTATGCTTTTTATTAAACTAACTATCAAATTAATTAATAGTAGACAAAAAAATATTTTTTATTTCCTTAAATAAAAGCTACGGAATTACCTAATATGGTTAAAATATATATGACAATTAATGGTTATGAATAATACATATTTGATAAAAAAATTATAACCTCTATCTTTTTTTTTAATTTTGTACCACTAAAAGAAATTAAATAATCACATTAAGCATATAATAAAAACTATTAGATTTTTTTTTATATGTTATATTTTGAATTTTTAAAAACGACTATAAATCACTAAAAATGGTAAAAGTCTCACATTAAAAATTTTGTGATCAATGGTTTAACTTTTATATTTGTTCAAGCAAGATACAAATGATCATATATCATAGGGGTGGGCATTCGGATACACGTTCGGGTTTGTATCGGATATTTCAGTATAAAGGTATAGAACCCGTTCGGGTATTTCTACACTTCGACTCGGGTTCGGGTATTTTATATTCGGATTCGGATATTTTGGGTCGGGTTTGGATATTTAAATTTTGAAGAAAAAATAAATAAATTATTCATTGTTTAAGTTTTCTGTATTTAAAATATATTTTAACTTAACTATTTTTTAAAAAATTTTAAAAGATTAAACTATTAATAGGTTTGGAGATAAAAAATTAAAAAATAGAAAGACACTAATTTAGTTGTTGTTTTGAAATTTTAGCTGCAACTTTTGTTAATGCAAGAAACAAGAACTTGATATGTATTTTAAGTGGGTAGCAAATGCATTATCCATAATTATATATATGTATATTTTCTAATTTTGAGCAATAAGAATCATTAATATAAATATTTTGAATAAAATGAGAGAAATAAACTAGAAATATAGAGTTAAGTATACTTATTTTTGGTTATCTTCGGATATCCATTCGGGTTCTGATATTACCCGTTCGGATTCAGATATTACCCGAACTGGTGAAATAAGTAATTTGTTTTGTTGTTCTAATTAGATGATTTTTAGACCGAGCTGGTGAATATATACTAGACAAACATTTATATTTCGAGTCTGCACTTATATTCTATAACAACTTGATATATTAGATTTGAACACTAACATGTTAATATAGTTTGCCGGTGGCTTTTTTTCAAAATATTGATTCTTAGATATGTATATGGAGTGAAACTAATTTTTACAATGTCCATTTTTTTTAATTGACACTTATTAATTCACTGAATTCATAAAAAAAGTTAAAAAAGAAACTTAACTCATATCAATGAAACAAAGACGAGAACGAAATGAAAGCACAATTCTATAGAGGTAGAAAATGAAATCATTTACGGAGAGTCAATAGTAAACAAATTGAGAGCAGAAAATATAATCTCCTTTCGTCATTATACAATCGATGTTGCCTATTTGGTTTTGGTGATTTGTGTCAGCCGGGAAAATTAATTTCCTTTTGTGCATATGAAATCTTAAAAATAATTAAAATGAGATGTAATACGTTAACTCTTCAACAACGAAGATATATTTAAGAGACCAACATTTATATTCATATTTTATAATCGATAAAGTTTATAGTGTTGCAAAATGTTAAAATCATTTCATAAACAAACATTATTATAAAAACTGACTCCGCGCATGCGCGCAGATTATCGTATGGTTAAAATTTATTTGTAAACTTAAATTGTTTTTATTGGCTTTTAAAGTTTTTTCATTTAATTAGCACGGCAACCGCCACAAGCATTTTAAAATCTTATGTGTCAATCTTTGCAGAGTTTCTTGTGTCATTATTCTATTGATTGATTTGGTAACTAAAGATATTGACCAAAAAAGGCATATCAACTTTTGGTATGTATACAAAGTTGAATTAATTGCAGTGTTTGAACGTTGACCTCAGTTGGATTATATATACACTGAAAGTAACGTAGATATAATTAGATAAAATTTGAGAGAAATAAGGAGAATTTATCAATGGCATTACGTCTAGTTTTATGTCTATGTGTTTATCTGCTGTTTACTCAAGGTGCAGAAGGAAGTATTGCTGTGAGAGTCCAACTTCTTTTTGTTTGTTCTATCCTCAACTCAATTTTTTTTTTTAATTTAAAACTTCTCTTTGATTGTGTGTTTGCAGGATTTTGATTGTGTTGAGATTTACAAACAACCGGCTTTCCAACATCCATTGTTGAAAAATCACAAGATTCAGGTGGGATAGTAAATTATGCATGGTACATATATGTGAGATACAAACCTGTTCGGATATAATATGAAAGTTTTACATATATGTAAAGATATAATATGAAAGTTTTACGATTCGGATCTAAGAGTCTGGATCCGCCTTCATACAAAAAATGTTTAAAATCTTTGTAGAAAATACTTTGATTTATAGACCTTTGAGAGACATCAAATGTAAGGATCTTATTTTTCTTTTGTTTTTCTGTGATACTATATATAGGAAACATTCAGCTCATATGAGGATCTTGAAAAAAGCGACAACTATGAAAAGAAAGAGCAATGTCCAAAGGGAACGGTTCCAATCTTTAGACAACGAAATGGATCCGAGAGCTTTCATTTGAACACACCCGAGCATTTGGGTCAACATGTATATCTTCCACTTCTTAATTGCTTTTGTAAATAGTTACAAAAGTCTCAATTACGTTTTTTTTTCCTTTCAACAAATTCTCATTTAGTTGTTAAGACCTTCTAGTAATATATTTCTTTAATGGCTAACATATTTTTTTTTCTTACAGTTTGCAACAATTGAGACCATGTTAGATGGAAGTATCTATCGAGGAGCCGAAACTGAAATAAGTGTTCATTCTTTAAATTTGCAAGATAACCAATATAGTAAAAGTCAAATCTGGTTAGAGAATGGACCTTCAGGTCAACTCAATAGTATACAAGCTGGTTGGGCGGTAAGTAAACTTATTATTTTTATATTTCATAAAATTATTATAATAAATATGTTTTTAGGAGAATTTATATTCTTAAAATTTCCATGCATATCTAATTATATGTGTTTACTTTTTAGGTGCATCCAAGATTGTATGGTGACAGTGTCACACGGTTTACCATATATTGGACTGTGAGTAAATTATAGTTATTGCTATTCATATATGAATAATAATTATTCACGCACCAAGTAGTATTATTAATTTTCTTTTTCCATTTTAGGTAGATGGCTATGGTAAAACTGGGTGCTACAACACACAATGTCCTGGTTTTATTGTTTTAAGTCAAAATCCCAGAATTGGAAATCAGTTTTCAGGATCATCTGTCTATGGAAAAACAAGCCTTTATTTTACACTGCAAATATTTCAGGTCGGTTTCTCTTCGTTCCTTATAAGAATGTTAAACAGACTTTTAAATTAAGTTTTTATATATTTTTATAAATAATTTTGGTGAATAGTTATATCATTTTATTGTACAATTGTTTGACTTTTGGGATGCTTTCTGAAATAGTTTGTTGTTGTTTCATGTGCAATAGGATGTCTCCAGTGGAAACTGGGGACTTAAACTAGGTAACGAAGTAATTGGTTACTGGCCCAAAGAGCTATTTACAGAGTTAAACAAAGGAGCTTCTCTGGTGAGATATGGAGGAAATACATTTATGTCCACCGATGAAATAAGCCCTCCGATGGGAAATGCGCATTTTCCAGTCGCAGATTTTCTAAAGACGGCACATTTTAAAAATGTCTTGATTATAGACTCTAACTACAAAAGAGTTTATGTTGAAGATAAAAAGATAAGACGTTATGCTGATATCTTTGAATGCTTTAGGGTTACATATTGGGGTTATAGCAAATCTAGTGGAGTGTCTTTCTCTTTTGGAGGACCAGGTGGCAAATGTGGTGTTTGATGAGGTCTATGCATATATATATACCAACCAAACTATGTAAACTTTTAAAAATATAAATAATAAAGTCATTCAAAATATTTTTTTAATTTTAATGAAAATTTGTATAGTTATTAAACATTGAACATTATTACTAACCAAATAACAAAGCATACGTTATCGTATTATTTGTGAATTTTAATCAAACATAAAATAAAAGGACACATCTTGCAGCAATAGTAAATAATTGAAGTCTAAGCCTTTTCAACAAAATGACAAGCTTATATTATAGAGGAAAGCTTTTAACAAATATTAATTGATATTAGACATTTTATAATAAAAAGAAGAAGTCTTTAAAATTGATAGAAGGAATATGCCTATGCTTTTTTAAGAAGACAAATTTCATATATGTTTCATCATTCGCATAAATCTTTTCACTCCTATTTCTAATTAAATACTAATATAAGATATCAAAGATAGTTTCATATGTTATGGTATGTCACATAATTTATGATTGTTGGTGTATGTTACCATAAATTTATTTATTAGTATATTATATATAAAAGTACATATTTTTAGTTTATATGTAAATATCTATGTAATATATTATGGTTGGTGAATATATTAAAAAATAATTTAATATTTTTTTAACAACCGAAAGGATTCACAAATTTAATATCATGCAAATTAATTGCATATATTGTTTTACTCTTTTTTTTGGGTCAACTCAAGAGATATATTAAAGGATAATGTTCGAGAGATACATGGGTCTGGGCCAGAATGCAAGTAAACCTTAGCATATAAGTTCGCGGGTCCATTAAGCTCTCTTTTGATGAAAGAAAAATGACAAGACACAAAAGACGATGATCGGGAGAGCGAGACGATGTCCGAAAGCACTCCGTAGAGTTCGGTCGGAGTACGTCCCGCAGAAATAGCTCCGATGAGCACTTGTGAATCTGAACGAAGCCAGATGAAATTGAGGTTGAGATCGATCGCGTGTTGGAGAGCACTCCTTATCGCTAACGCCTCAGCCAAGTAAGCCGATGAGACATGTTCCTGAAACAGAGATCCTCGGGTCATCTCCTGTCCGTTGTGGGAGGTGAAGATCCAGACCAAGATCGCATATATTGTTTTACTAGGTGGACCGCCATTATCATTCATATATTGTATGTATAGTTATTATTATAAGTGTATAAGTAGATCATAACTCTCCGTTCCTTAAAGATACATATTCTAGAGAAAAATTTTGTTTCTAAGAGATTCATTTTTTACATTTTCAATGCATATTTTATTAACTAATTACAAACTTCAAAAATCTTAATTGCACTAATTAATTTTTTATTGGTTTAAAATTGTGGAAAGAAGATAAACACAAAAAATTATACAAATTTAATGTGTTTTATTAAAATGTGTGAAAAAACTAGAATATGAATCTTTTAGGAACATAGAGAGTATTTTTTTCTCATTCTCATTGTATCATTCTATCTCACTCATCTAGTTTTTTTCCCTCTCTCTCTCTCCTAACCTTTAATTTTTGTCTGTTTCACTCATTTTCTCTCTCTCTCTCTCTCTCTCTCTCTCTCTCTCTCTCTCTCTCTCTCTCAAGTGAAGGTTAATTTGTACAAATAATTTATAATTTCAGATTCACTGAAACTGAAGATCATAAATAGGTACAAAACTATAATTGTCAACTAAACAACTATAAATTGTATGTCACCTTGATCAAATCATATATGGCTTCAAATGAGTAACTAACCATATAATAGTTCATATGCATATACAACAAAATCAAAATCAGCAAACAGAAAAAAAATATATACATAAACTTAACATTCAGAAGAATATACTAAATGATCTAGCTTTCACAACAAGCTTAACAGAATATTCTCTAATTAATTATAAGACATATTATACCTATAAGTTAAGATTATAAATGGAATGTCTTGTTATTAAATGTATATTTGAATAATAAAGAGAAAAATATCCAGAAAGTAGTTTACACCAAAAATTTAATTGACTAATCTTATTAATAATATTTAAATATTAAATATATGATATTATGAAATAAGAAATCTCGTCAACTAATTGCAACTGGTTTTTTTTACTGTAACCGTTTTTTTTTATAACGCTGATTTATTATGACATTACATTTATAAGAAAGATTACATAGACGATTCGACAACTGATAATACTACCTGCCTTATGAAGATCTACGCCTAACTGCATCATCTGAGTCGTCCTATGAAGATCCATTCCTGACCAGATTTACTTGCACCATGTTGAAGATTTATTGTAAATATTTCTTCTGTAGTCTGCATTAATAAATCACTCTCTCCGAAACTTGAAACCTGGATTTCCTGTAATATGCAAGAAATTGCATAGTCTGGGGTTCGAACCTCATACCTGGGTGTAGAAGCCTTTAAACCTTAACCACTAGGCTACGCTGCTTCCACCCATTTTTTTATCGTGTACACAAATATTGATAAAATGATACAAAAGCTAATATGACTATAATCCAATACATTTACAAATATAAAAAATACTCGTCTAACCATGAGTCAATCTTAGTAGCTAATATGTATATATCCAATATATATTTTATTATATAAAAAAGAGTTTGCTCTCTCCTTAGAGAGACACATCAACATCCATGTCACAAATTTAGTTCACCACGTCGTGACACGTCTCCCCATATACTAAACACACCGTTTTATTAAGTCTGATGGCATAATGGGCTTTGTTCGATTGGTGTTGTATATTAAGTAGAAGAAGTTGAAATCTTTGAAACAAAATTGAAAACGTAATATTGCTATTATAGACTTCTTCTCTACTTCCTCAAATTTGATAAATCGATACAAAGAACCACAGAATATGAACAGCTCTTCTTATGCGTTTTTTTTTCATTATCCTGAAACAATCTTTGATCTACACGAACCTAAAAGTCTCTTTCTTTTTTCCCAGGGGCATCCATGATGAAGCTACAGGCGGTCCTCAGTGGTTTCATCCTTACCTTTTGCCTCTGTTACTCCGTCTACGTCTCCTTCATCATCACTGGAGATTTCTTCGGCGAACTGGTAAGAGATCTAAACCTGTGGTTTTACATATTCTTAAAGTTCATATATTTCCAGATTTGTTTTTTTTTATTCGAACAGCGACTATTCTCTATTTACAAGAGAGGGCTAGAGACAAGAATTGATTGTTTTAGGGTTTGTGAAGTCTCCACTTCCATGAATCAGATTCAGATAGATAAAGTAATTAGAGGATTCGGCTTTTATTATATTTCAGAGCAATTCTCAGAATTCCATTAATCAAATTCATAGTGTGGAGATCCTACCAGCCAAATAGACCATCGAGTTATATGAACTATATGTATTTCATTTCTTAATTTCAGGTAATTTCAAGTTTGTTTTCAAAATTATACAATCAGTCATCCTCGACTTAGCTATTTTGTTCTCATCATCTTTGTATTTTTCATAACTCAAGACTCATATACGTTTTTAAATCTTTTAAAATTCTCATTGATTCAGGCAGTCGCAACGCATAGTCAATAACAGAGAGACGAAAAAAGTGTACTTGCAAATGCAATATAGGAAGCCGGGCATAGGAAGTTGTTGAGCCTGGACATGAGGCAAAATGACCAAGAGAGAGGTGCAGCGGTGGGTCACACATAAGTAGAAGCAGAAGGATGAGAAAATAAAGGCAGTAAGGATGGGAGGGATCACAATCCAAGAACAACGAAGCGATAGTTTACTGCAATCTACAAGAATGCCAGTACGTATGAGAAAATAAAGGCAGTAAGTATGTGAGCAAGTTTAGGAAGTCAACGAAGCAGCACAATTTTTGTGAGAAGGATGAGATGAAGCGGAAATTTTTTCAGAGGATCAACGTAAACAACATCGTGTAGTTTATCCTAAAAAAATCACGAAAAGGTACTGACCTATGCCATGGACTTTATAATTCAGACATACATTTACATTTTTCTCTTTTCATTGTAAGTAGAAGACCAAGAGCAAAACAAAACATAGCTTTGTGCTCAGTTAGCTGACACTATATGAATGTTAAACATCTGAAAGTTATTGCATTGTTTTTACTGGTTCTGAGGAGCGGCTTATATAACAATGCTGGAACAAATAAAAAAAACAAACTATCAACCAGAACAAAGTCGCTGTCACACTATCCTCCAGAAATCTCAAGTTATTAAAGCAATAAGAGTTGCTCTCAGAGTTTAACGATACCATTAAGTTGTCTCGAACGTGTTTACAGACCCAGAGACGTCGTGAGGTGGACGTCGATTAGGAAGAAGAAGAAGATTATGCTGTACTTTGTATATCCATGGAGATCTCAGTGTTGAGTTGGTGAGTTCACTAATATGTGCTTAGCTGTTACTATGACATATGTTTATTGTGAGTGGATTTTAATGATCTTCGGCATGGTTGGAATGAGATAAAAGAGTGATCAAAAACTGAAATTCCCCTTTATATTTTTTGGCATCTCCTTTGTCATCCATCTTCATTTTTTCTCATGATTTTCTCTCAGATCCTTTGCTTGCTATTGACTTTTTGCTAATTAATACTACATTCTCTAATTATTCATACAAATAAATATTTGTAATTCTTTTTTTGGCAGTGAAGGATTGATGGTACCCCCATCAAACGAAATTCTAAATCTATTATCTGTAAAGACTAGGCGCCATCGGTCAACATTTTATCAAACATATTCATACATTTTCTTAAAATTGAATTATAGCCTTTTACAAAACTATGTAATTACCAAAAATATAATGATCTTTGACACTCAAAGCCGTTAGTTGTTATAGTTGAAGAAAAGGAGGGATATTGTAACCAACATAGATAATTAAGTCTGCAAATGTTAGCGGCTCTCTATCAACATTATATAATAAGATATATATGGTCCAAAAAATAATATATATATATATATATATATATTCTTTAACTCTAAATAATTAAGTTTACATAAAATTAATTTAAATAAATATAAAATATTATTTGCCATTTTATGTTATAAACAAATTGGTTGTAAGAATATATTTAGCTTTCATATTTTCAAGGTTAGTTTTTTTGCATGATAACTAATTTTGTTGAGTAAATATTGTTAATCTAAAGTTATAGTAAAAAAATAGTTTAACATGTTATATATATAAAGAAATTTATCTAAAATAAATAATAAAATCTAATAAATAAAACAAAAAGGTTTTCAATGAAAATATACAATAAACTTCATTAACATACAATATCTTTATTATATATAACAACTTAATGTTAAATTTAAAAAGTAATATTTATTTTGTGATTCTTATCTGTTATATGAAGAATATGTGTTATTTAATCTTTATATATAACTATATCACAACTAAATTATATACCGCCGCCCGTCCTCTGACCCTATCCACGGTTCTTTGTGATCTATGTACTAACCTAATATTTAAAATGAGACAAAGCAACTGGTATGTTACATACACGGATAAATATAGTAGCAATTTTCCTGAACAGAACACTAAACAGTACACACATAATATTGATAGATACATAGATCATTAAACAATTCATTCCAACGAAACAATTAAAATTAGATTATTTCATCTGGAGGAGAAAAAAAAACACATAGTATATGTTCCTTAGTTATTACCATTGAAACACTATTTAATTTGTACAACTGAAGCAATAGTTGCTATTATTGTCCAGACATCCATAATCCTAAATTTAATATATCTACCAATTACTTAACAACGTATAACAAAAATCAGACAAACCATCAAACTCTCATGCATTCCTCCCTCCAACCACAAAAAAAATCATGAGACATATGAACAACCAAGGTTAAATACATTAATACTTTAGCTTCAAGATCATTTTATAATTCACACCCCGCCCGTAGGGCAGGCCGATCCTAGTATATATATATATATATATATGTTTGCTTCTCTCCTATGCTGCCACCTAGGATGCCACGTCAGAAAGTCATGCGTTCTGGAGCTGACACGTGTTCATATAAGTAAAACTCTGCGTTTCATTTAATCGAGTTATGTTTCGTTTGTTCACATGTTAATGGGCTTCTAAACATTTAATTGGCCTAACGGAGAGAGGTTGTCTTCCCCGATGGCGTGACCAAAAATTAAGGCTCGTGTCCTCTTCGATCTACACCAGCTATGGAGGATATATGATAAATTGAGTGTATCAAATCGACGTGAAAAACCTCTGTGCCAAGCTTTAATTGCGTCTTTTCGTCTTCTGTTGTAATCTTCCGAAGCGTTACGTAACAACCTTCATAAATGCTTCCATGATTTCTCATTCATTGTATCTTGCTTTATCCCTTTTTCCTAGCAATGAATCTCCACCTATAAAAAGGTAAAA